>NW_026844214.1:30823146-31318146 GCF_029955315.1 Cylas formicarius | reverse complement strand
AAAGAAAAAAAAAATGGGTGATTATAAAAAGAATAAAGTACTCCGGTCGACTGAAATTCATAAATTGAACGAAATATACGATGTTGCTCTGAAAGTTAATGCCGAAGATGAAAGTTTTTATCCCATTCTTGAAGCTATGTATAAAGAACTTGAGGAAACTCGAACAAATTTTTATAAACTTCACAATAAAATTATATCAATCATATGTGATAAGCAAAATGCGGATGAACTATTCAAGATTGAGGATGATTTTCGAAAAAAATTCGATATTCAATATTATAGAATTCAAGCTATTTATACGCAACGTTTAATGAAGCCGACGACGCAATCTGTGGCTATACCGGGTGAACAATTGCCCATCTCTGCATATTTAAATTTACCCAAGCCTGAGTTACCGACATTTAGAGGAGAAGTTACCGAGTTTCGGAGTTTTCTCGATCAATTTGATGCGCGTGTTCATACGGTCCCCCACTTAAAAGCGATTGACAAATTTAACCTATTAGTTTCTTGCTTGAAAGGTGTCGCTCGGGACGCTGTCGACCATTTGGATATCACAGCAGATAATTACACAATTGCTTACGATTTACTAAAAGAAAGGTTCAATAAAGTGAGAGTTATTGCTTCAAATTTATGAAATAACCTCGAATGCTCACCCAAACTTACCTCAGAAAATTCAAAAAAGTTACGCTCTTTATTAGATACGTTTTCAAAAAATGTCGCAGCTTTGCAAAATCTAGGGTTACCCACGGAACACTGGGACTTTATACTTGTTCAAATGATGCTGAAAAGACTCACGGTTTCTCTAGTTACACGATTTGAACTTCATCACAACGACAGTACTATTCCAAGTTATGCTAAATTAAAGCAATTTTTAAGTAAAAATTGTCTGGCGTTGGACAATATTAATTTTCAAACTAAAACAAAGCAAATTTTTCTCAAAAAGCCAACTTTCTCCAACTCTACAGCAATGCTGGCTCAAACTGAAAATCCACCAAAATGTCCTGTTTGTAAAAATTCTCATTTTATTTATAAATGCAGCGAGTTTTTGGAAAAATCTCCCGCAGAGCGCTACAATCTGGTTAAGAGGGGAAAAATGTGCGTAAATTGTTTAGGCTCTCACCGTTTTAGTACCTGTACCTCTACGTGGAGTTGTCATATGTGCCACAAAAAACATCACAGATTACTTCACTTTCAGTCACCCCCCGCTAACAATGATTCGCTTAAGCTCTCTGACCACATAAATCCATTAACCGTAACTGCAGGTTTTTCTTCAGCAAATTCGAGCGTTTTACTTTCCACTGCTTTTCTCGAAATACTCGACGGTCGCGGAATCTACCAGCCGATACGATGCTTACTCGATTCAGGAAGTATGTCGTCAGCCGTCTGGTCGGTTCATCGTCGACTTACCTTTTAAGGAAGCAGCCCCTATCTTCCCAAATATCCGATCTCTGGCTTTACAGAGGTTTTATTCCCTTGAGCGGAGACTTAAGAAGCAGCCTGAGATTTACTCGCAATATCGCGACTTCATGAACGAATTTATTGCGCTTAACCACATGGAATCTATTCCAGACGATTCGTTCAGTCCCCTCACTGTTATTATCTATCCCACCATTGTGTCTTAAGGCCGGAAAGTTTAACCAGTAAACTAAGGGTGGTTTTTAACGGTTCCGCACACCTTCCCAACCAGCCTTCCCTCAATGATATATTCACCGGTCCAAAACTCCAGAGTGATATATCTACAATATTATTAAATTTTCGTTTATTCAAGCCGGCATCGTATAGTCTTAGGAGCCTACCTCGATTTAAAATTTAAAACTTAAATGGATAGAAGGAACGTCGGAAACCTAGCAGGATATAGTGTTTACGAAACCGCACCACTCTACGCGCTTTTTAAGAAACTCGGTACGAAAATTCGCTTATTTTTCGCCTCCGACGCACCCTTACCGAAATACGGCCCTTTTTCGAATTTTTTTTTTTTCAATTTTAAAATGGCCATAACTCGAAAACGGTTCGTTTTTTGGAAAAACCGAGCAATTTTTTGCCCCATAGGGGACGCTTTACCACCCCATTTTACGGGAATCCGGTATCGGTTTCCCCATTTCCTTGATTTTGATACCCCCGCTGGCATCGTATAGAGTATTGCGAGCCTACCTCGATTTAAAATTTAAAACTTGAATGGATAGGAGGAACGTCGGAAACCTACCAGGCTATAGTGGTTACGAATCCGCACCACTCTACGCGCATTATAACGAGCTCGGTACGAAAATTCGCTTATTTTTCGCCTCCGACGCACCCTTACCGAGATACGGCCCTTTTTCGTATTTTTTTTTTCGATTTTAAAATGGCCATAACTCGAAAACGGTTCGTCCAATCAAAAAAAGGACAAAATTTTCACCCAAAAGGGGTCGCTTCTCACCCCCTTTACCCTTAGAAGACATTTTCTCCGATTTTTTTTTTCAAAAATTACAAAATTCGAGGAGGTAAAATTTGGATTTGATACTTTGCCAGTCGATTCCCCACGCCGAGTTCGCCGGTCCGCCTAGTTAATAACACTGAGGCCGGTACGAAAATTCGCTTATTTTTCGCCTCCGACGCACCGTTTCCGAGATACGGCCTTTTTTCGAAAATTTTTCGAAAATGTCGAAATCGCGAAAACGGCTCGTCGGATCGAAAAACGCACGAAATTCTTACCCCTAAGGGGTCGCTTCATACCCCCCTTTACCCTTAGAAGACATTTTCTCCGATTTTTTTTTTTTCAAAAATTACAAAATCCGAGTGGGTAAAGTTTGGAGGGGGGGGTTGAGACTTTGTCAGTCGATTCCCCACGCCGAGTCGGCCGGTCCGCCTAGTCAATGACCGCCGTATCTCGGAAACGGTTCGTCGTAGCGAGAAACGGAGCGAATTTTCGCCCCAAAGGGGACGGTTTCCGACCCCGTTTTACCCGGATCCGACATCGTTTCCGCCATTTTCCGGAAAAAAGTTCTTTCGGAGGCGGTAACTCCGCCCCTCGCGCGCCGCTTTTATACGGGGACTAGGGCGCTGATCGCCTTCGAACCTCTAACTTTCGTTCTTGATCAATGAAAACGTTTTTGGCAAATGCTTTCGCTTCTGTCCGTCTTGCGACGATCCAAGAATTTCACCTCTAACGTCGCAATACGAATGCACCCATCCGTTCCTATTAATCATTACCTCGGGGTTCCGAAAACCAACAAAATAGAACCGAGGTCCTATTCCATTATTCCATGCACACAGTATTCAGGCGAAGTTTTAGCCTGCTTTAAGCACTTGTTCAAAGTAAACGTGCCGGCCCACCTCGACACTCAATGAAGAGCACCGCGGCAGGATTGAGTTGGACCGCCCGCGTGAACGGGCTAAGTCCACCGGCAGGACGTCTCGCGGCACGCCAGTTAACACCGCGGACGATGAACCGGCGGCGCGAGACACAAATTCGACTACGAGCTTTTTAACCGCAACAACTTTAATATACGCTATTGGAGCTGGAATTACCGCGGCTGCTGGCACAAGACTTGCCCTCCAATTGATCCTCGTTAAAGGGTTTAGAGTGTACTCATTCCGATTACGGGGCCTCGGATGAGTCCCGTATCGTTATTTTTCGTCACTACCTCCCCGTGCTGGGAGTGGGTAATTTGCGCGCCTGCTGCCCTCCTTGGATATGGTAGCCGTTTCTCAGGCTCCCTCTCCCGAATCGAACCCTGATTCCCCGTTACCCGTTACGACCATGGTAGGCGCAGAACCTACCATCGACAGTTGATAAGGCAGACATTTGATAGATGCGTCGCCGGTGCGAGACCGTGCGATCAGCGTAAAGTTATTCAGAGTCACCAAGTTGAACGATGTCGGGCGCGAACCCGCCACCGATTGGTTTTGATCTAATAAAAGCACTCCTTCCGTCTCCGGTCGGACCTCTGTTTGCATGTATTAGCTCTAGAATTACCACAGTTATCCAAGTAATTGTGGGTACGATCTAAGGAACCATAACTGATTTAATGAGCCTTTCGCGGTTTCACCTCGAATTTTCGTATACGGATCGCCTTTGTATGCGGACCGCCTCCGTATGCGGATCGCCTTCGTATATGGATCGCCTCTGTATACGGACCGCCTCCGTATGCGGACCGGCTCCATATACGGAACGCCTTTATATACGGACCGCCTCCAAATACAGACCGCCTTCGTATACGGACCGCCTCCATATACTGATCGCCTCCATATACGGATCACCTCCATATGCGGACCGCCATTATATACGGACCGTCTCTAAATACAGACCGCCTTCGTATACGGACCGCCTCCATATACGGACCGCTTCCATATAGGGATCGCCTCCATATACGGAACGCCTTTATATACGGACCGCCTCCAAATACAGACCGCCTTCGTATACGGACCGCCTCGATATACGGACCGCCTCCATATACTGATCGCCTCCATATACGGATCACCTCCATATGCGGACCACCATTATATACGGACCGTCTCTAAATACAGACCGCCTTCGTATACGGACCGCCTCCATATACGGACCGCTTCCATATAGGGATCGCCTCCATATACGGAACGCCTTTATATACGGACCGCCTTGATATACAGACCGCTTCCATATATTGATCGCCTCCATATACGGATGACCTTCATATACAGACCGCCATTATATACGGAAGGTCTCTAAATACAGACCGCCTTTGTATACGAACCGCCTCCATATACAGACCGCCTCTCTATACGGACCGCTTCCATATAGGGATCGCCTTCATATACGGATAGCCTTTATATACGGACCGCCTCCAAATACAGACCGTCTTCGTATACGGACCGCCTCGATATACAGACCGCTTCCATATATTGATCGCCTCCATATACGGACCACCTCCATATACAGACCGCCATTATATACGGAACGTCTCTAAATACAGACCGCCTTTGTATACGGACCGCCTCCATATACAGACCGAATCTATATGTAAACCGCTTCCATATGCGGACCGGCTTTATATACGGACCGCTTCCAAATACAGACCGCCTTTGTATACGGACCGCCTCCATATACAGACCGCCATTATATACGGACGGTCTCTAAATGCAGACCGCCTTCGTATATGAACCGCCTCCATATACAGACCGCCTCTATATGTAAACCGCTTCCATATGCGGACCGGCTCCATATATAGACCGCCTGCATATATAGACCGAGTCCATTTATAGACCGCCTCCATGTACAGATCGCCTTTATATACAGACCGCCCCATATATAGGTCGTCTCTATATATAGACCGCTTCCATAACCGAAGCTAACCAAAATGGACCAAAGTGAAGTATATAGACCGTCTAAACGGTAAACCGCCTCGGTGGTGGTTGGCATCACCAAAGCGATAACCGAAACTAACCAAAATGGACCAAAGTGACGTATTGCCTAGACCGTGAACCTCTTCGGTGGAGGTTTGATATCTAATTAAATCTAATAAAAAAACTGATCAAAACTTTGAATTGAACATCACCATGATTCAGAACGTTTTGAAAATGAAATAAAAATGTTAAGATATGTGATTACGTATTTTTGAAACGTTCGTCTCGAAACGTTTCGTTCGACGTTAAAGGAAAAAGGAAGTGGAAAGGGAAAATAAATTTATTTCATTTTTATTTATTATCGAAAACGAATTCTTTAAAAAACGATTTGGCGGTTCTAAAAAGAACCTTGAAGGTCGCCTGAAATATAACAAATTAGTATTGATAATAAAAAATCTTTGGCCGGTTGTGAACGTCTCGTAGATCTGAAACATTTAAAAAAAAGGATTAGTTACGTTATGAGATAGTGTGTCGCGAATCGGGTTATCGTCGTATTTTTCTCTATCGTTCGATTGTCCGCGGTATCGAACGTAACGAATAATTTCGACCCTCGTGATGGGATTAAAGTCATAATCGGGTAAAAGTCTCAATCGGGTGAACGTCTTTGTCGGGTTAGAGTTTTAATCGGGAAAAAGTCATCGTTCGTACCGGCGGCAGGAAATATTGGAACTCGTGTACTTAATAAAAATTTGGAAAATGTAATATTTTTATTTGGTAAAAGTCGTGATCGAGTAAACGTCATAATTGGGTAAAAAGTCACGATCGGGTGAAAAGGCTATATTGGGTAAAGGACGTCGTCGGTAAAAAGTCGCCCTCGGTTACAAGTTATTATCGGTGAACTGTCATCGTTGTGTCGTAAAATCGGAACGAAAATGGGGTCGTAAAATGGAAACGAAAATGTAAAAAGTGGCAAATTTTCGAATTCAATTGAAGATTTTATCTAAAAACGCCCTATAAACGATATTCTGCGTGAAAACTGGATTATTTTTGCGACCGTCTTTAAAGAAACGACCATGTCTACGACTTTCCTTTACAAAAATGCGAATATCTTGCCAAGTACGCACTCTGGACAAAGCGACGTACAATTGACCGTGAGCAAAACACGGGACGTTGAGACACAAACCGACTCGCGAAAGAGTCTGTCCTTGCGCTTTGTTGATAGTAATTGCGTGCGCCAACTTAATCGGAAATTGTTTTCTATAAAATGTGCCGCCGCCCGGTAGCAATGGCGTTTCTTTTTCCTCTAAAACGAATTGTTTTCAGATAATGACACATTTACGGCCCTGAAATTGACCGGAAACGATGCGGCCGACTATCACGTCATCGCCCATCTCCAAAACGATCATTCTCTGTCCGTTACAAAAACCCCTCCGCACGTTAAGATTTACCAAAAGGACTACCACCGAACCGATCTTCAAAGTCAACCGATGTGGCGGTAGTCCCGACAAATCTAAACTTTCGATAATTTCACTGGTGACTCCCGTCGCGAGGGGATTGGCGATTTCGTGATCGTCGGCCCCATCCTCGTTACTCTGTCTATCGTAGGAATTGGTCGCCAAAAAGACCCTCTCCGATCCTGACGGATCGGGGAAGATCTTTGAGATGATTTCGTTCAACTCCTCGACCTCGCTGTTCACGGGACAAAGGATCGACCGGAGGGCCAATCGCTCGGCTAATTCCAAGAATCGCTCGTTCGTCCCGGGAAGAGCGAGCATCGATTCGAAGACGTCCCCGTAAACAAAGTCGACGAGTTGTCGATTTGACAATTAATTTGGAAGGAACGAACAGACAGTTATCGGAAATCGGTTCGCGTCCGTTGTCCGAAACAATTCTTTCCCCGTCGCCTACTCTCCTGATGAAATTCGACCATTCCACCTCTTGCGGATGAACACGCATGTTTTCCGTTAACGTGCACAGTTGAAAAGTACTCCATGCCGGATGCGAAACGATGGACGCCATTCCCGCTCGCCTACCCTTGACAACGGGAAGCAACTGCTTGGGACCGCCGCTAAGAATAACGGTTTTCCCACCGAACGGCCGTCGCGATTGACCGTATTCCCGACACACGGCATCGATCATTTCCAACATCCACGACGCCAACATAAACACCTCGTCTAACACGACGAGTCTCGCGTTTCGAATATCGTCGGCCGCCTCCGACTCGCCCACCAAATTAGAAACCGGCGTTCCGGATTAACGTGGCCGCGATCCCCGTAAAAGCCGCGGATACGTACGGTAACGCGCGAAGTTCCGCCACTTCCAAAATAACGTTGACGGTCGCGGTTTTGCTGGTGCCCTCTTCGCCGGTCAAAACGAAAACGATACCGTTACGATTGCATACAGACTGTAAAACCTCGTAAACGAATCCCAGCTGTTGATCGTTGAGATCGATCAGATGCAAATTTTGATTCGGTCTCGGAACGAAAGTGAATTCCTCGAACGTAACCTCTTCCTCGTCCAAAAGTTTTTCCGCCTCCTCGTCGTAAACCCAATCGGAAATCCAATCCCGAGGAAGATTAATTTTTTCCATCGAAGTGGAGCATTCGACCAGAAATCGATCTACGAAACTCCAAAGGACCGTATACCGACACGTACGGAGCACGTGCATCCTTTCGTTTAAGTCGCCCGCGCCCTCTTCGTCGATATCTCTGATTAAATCGATATGAATCCTAAGCACGTCCGCGGACATACGCCTGCACCATCTCTTAAATAAAGTTCGGGGATTCTTCGACGGATTGTACAAGAGAATTAGAGCGAACGCTTCCCTTAAATAAAACGGATGACGAAGACGATCCGCTATCCAATCTAAAATCTTGTCCGCCTCTTCGTCGTCGTCCGGGATCAATTTTAACGCTACGCAAGCGGCCTGATACGAAGGACATAAAACGCCGTTTACGGTTTTCGCGTCCACGAACGAAATCAAACCTGTCACGTTGCCCAAAATCATTCGTAGATAGTAGCGCTCCATATTCCCCGGACTCGGATAAACCGGACTCATACGACCTATAGAACTGGTGGGTCGCGACTTGGCGACCCAACGACCTTGCCGCCAAGAGTGCGTTTCGACGATGTCGACGTAGAACCGTCGCCGACCCGTCACCTCCTCCGCCGCGTTCAATTCGAACCAAGCGACGAGCTTAGAACGCTCGCCCCTTTCGACTACGGCCACCTCGTCCCCTTCCCTGTAAATTTCACAAGCCTCTCCTTCCAAATGCACGGGCAACTTTTCGATCGTGTGACTGATATGGAACATGCCATTTCCCAAGATGCGATAGACCGCCTCGTGCGGTCCGATATATCTCATTTTAAGGAATGCCGTAGCCTCGTTCCAATCGATCGTACCGGTGGTCGTATTCACTTGCATCTCAACGCATTGGATGTTCGCTACGTCTAACCCCTTATTGACGTAGGCGTTAATGTATCGACACACCTGGATCGGGTTTCCGACGCAAAGTTCCAAATTCGTTGCCGACGAAACGATTTTGTTGCCTGTTAAAAAAGCAAACACCCGGAGGACGTCTGTAAAGAATTTGCTTCTCGATCTTAAAAACGGTGCTCGATATTTGCTGTTTCGGATATTTCCACCGGCATCGATCGACAACGGTCCAGCAAGGCGGTCTTCTGACCCTCGAATTTTCGACACCTATCTCCCCCTCTTGTTCCTCCTCCTCGTCATTGTCGTCGATTTTTAACTACTTAAAAATTCATTTCCTTGAATTGATAATAGGTTTTTCTTTGTCATTTTAAACAGATTCCAGTCAAAATCGGCTTCTTCGACTCATATCGTACCTAAAACCGCATCAAAACTGCAAATATCAGTTTAAACTATCATTTTTTGATACAAACAGTTATATATTCATGTCAATATCTTTCAAATTCTAGTCAAAATCGGCGTCTTTGGGCATTTTAGTAACGAAAACCTTAATAAACTATTAGATTTCGACGTAAGGCAACCATTCTGAGTCAAATAGTTGCCGATTTCGATAAAATCTTAGTCAGAATCTGCTTTTTCGCCTCTTATTGTACCCAAATCTATCTGCAGTTTTAATGTAGATTTCAGTTCGCTAAGTTATGAAAATGCATGTTTTGGCTATAATCTTCCGTAAATCAAGGGCGAAAACCAATTATTTGTCCCAAAAGAAGGTGTTTTAAGTATATATCTACATTTCTAAGGTAGATTTGGGTACAATAAGAGGCGAAAAAGCAGATTCTGACTAAGATTTTATCGAAATCGGCAACTATTTGACTCAGAATGGTTGCCTTACGTCGAAATCTAATAGTTTATTAAGGTTTTCGTTACTAAAATGCCCAAAGACGCACATTTTGACTAGAATTTGAAAGATATTGACATGAATATATAACTGTTTGTATCAAAAAATGATAGTTTAAACTGATATTTGCAGTTTTGATGCGGTTTTAGGTACGATATGAGTCGAAGAAGCCGATTTTGACTGGAATCTGTTTAAAATGACAAAGAAAAACCTATTATCAATTCAAGGAAGTGAATTTTTAAGTAGTTATCTGCAGTTTTAATGTAGATTTCAGTACGCTAAGTTATGAAAATGCATGTTTTGGCTATAATCTTCCGTAAATCAAGGGCGAAAACCAATTATTTGTCCCAAAAGAAGGTGTTTTAAGTATATATCTGCATTTCTAAGGTAGATTTGGGTACAATAAGAGGCGAAAAAGCAGATTCTGACTAAGATTTTATCGAAATCGGCAACTATTTGACTCAGAAAGGTTGCCTTACGTCGAAATCTAATAGTTTATTAAGGTTTTCGTTACTAAAATGCCCAAGGACGCCGATTTTGACTAGAATTTGAAAGATATTGACATGAATATATAACTGTTTGTATCAGAAAATGATAGTTTAAACTGATATTTGCAGTTTTGATGCGGTTTTAGATACGATATGAATCGAAGAAGCCGATTTTGACTGGAATCTGTTTAAAATGACAAAGAAAAACCTATTATCAATTCAGTGAAGTGAATTTTTAAGTAGTTATCTGCAGTTTTAATGTAGATTTCAGTTCGCTAAGTTATGAAAATGCATGTTTTGGCTATAATCTTCCGTAAATCAAGGGCGAAAACCAATTATTTGTCCCAAAAGAAGGTGTTTTAAGTATATATCTGCATTTCTGAGGTAGATTTGGGTACAATAAGAGGCGAAAAAGCAGATTCTGACTAAGATTTTATCGAAATCGGCAACTATTTGACTCAGAATGGTTGCCTTACGTCGAAATCTAATAGTTTATTAAGGTTTTCGTTACTAAAATGCCCAAAGACGCCGATTTTGACTAGAATTTGAAAGATATTGACATGAATATATAACTGTTTGTATCAAAAAATGATAGTTTAAACTGATATTTGCAGTTTTGATGCGGTTTTAGGTACGATATGAGTCGAAGAAGCCGATTTTGACTGGAATCTGTTTAAAATGACAAGGAACAACCTATTATCAATTCAAGGATGTGAATTTTTAAGTAGTTGTCTACAGTTTTAATGTAGATTTCAGTTCGCTAACTTATGAAGATGCATGTTTTGGCTATAATCTTCCGTAAATCAAGGGCGAAAACCAATTATTTGTCCCAAAAGAAGGTGTTCTAAGTATATATCTGCATTTCTAAGGTAGATTTGGGTACAATAAGAGGCGAAAAAGCAGATTCTGACTAAGATTTTATCGAAATCGGCAACTATTTGACTCAGAATGGTTGCCTTACGCCGAAATCTAATAGTTTATTAAGGTTTTCGTTACTAAAATGCCCAAAGACGCCGATTTTGACTAGAATTTGAAAGATATGGACATGAATATATAACTGTTTGTATCAAAAAATGATAGTTTAAACTGATATTTGCAGTTTTGATGCGGTTTTAGATACGATATGAGTCGAAGAAGCCGATTTTGACTGGAATCTGTTTAAAATGACAAAGAAAAACCTATTATCAATTCAAGGAAGTGAATTTTTAAGTAGTTATCTGCAGTTTTAATGTAGATTTCAGTTCGCTAAGTTATGAAAATGCATGTTTTGGCTATAATCTTCCGTAAATCAAGGGCGAAAACCAATTATTTGTCCCAAAAGTAGGTGTTTTAAGTATATATCTGCATTTCTAAGGTAGATTAGGGTACAATAAGAGGCGAAAAAGCAGATTCTGACGAAGATTTTATCGAAATCGGCAACTATTTGACTCAGAAAGGTTGCCTTACGTCGAAATCTAATAGTTTATTAAGGTTTTCGTTACTAAAATGCCCAAAGACGCCGATTTTGACTAGAATTTGAGAGATATTGACATGAATATATAACTGTTTGTATCAAAAAATGATAGTTTAAACTGATATTTCCAGTTTTGATGCGGTTTTAGATACGATATGAATCGAAGAAGCCGATTTTGACTGGAATCTGTTTAAAATGACAAAGAAAAACCTATTATCAATTCAAGAAAGTAAATTTTTAAGTAGTTATCTGCAGTTTTAATGTAGATTTCAGTTCGCTAAGTTATGAAAATGCATGTTTTGGCTATAATCTTCCGTAAATCAAGGGCGAAAACCAATTATTTGTCCCAAAAGAAGGTGTTTTAAGTATATATCTGCATTTCTAAGGTAGATTTGAGTACAATAAGAGGCGAAAAAGCAGATTCTGACTAAGATTTTATCGAAATCGGCAACTATTTGACTCAGAATGGTTGCCTTACGTCGAAATCTAATAGTTTATTAAGGTTTTTGTTACTAAAATGCCCAAAGACGCCGATTTTGACTAGAGTTTGAAAGATATTGACATGAATATATAACTGTTTGTATCAAAAAATGATAGTTTAAACTGATATTTGCAGTTTTGATGCGGTTTTAGATACGATATGAATCGAAGAAGCCGATTTTGACTGGAATCTGTTTAAAATGACAAAGAAAAACCTATTATCAATTCAAAGAAGTGAATTTTTAAGTAGTTATCTGCAGTTTTAATGTAGATTTCAGTTCGCTAAGTTATGAAAATGCATGTTTTGGCTATAATCTTCCGTAAATCAAGGACGAAAACCAATTATTTGTCCCAAAAGAAGGTGTTTTAAGTATATATCTGCATTTCTAAGGTAGATTTGGGTACAATAAGAGGCGAAAAAGCAGATTCTGACTAAGATTTTATCGAAATCGGCAACTATTTGACTCAGAATGGTTGCCTTACGTCGAAATCTAATAGTTTATTAAGGTTTTCGTTACTAAAATGCCCAAAGACGCCGATTTTGACTAGAATTTGAAAGATATTGACATGAATATATAACTGTTTGTATCAAAAACTGATAGTTTAAACTGATATTTGCAGTTTTGATGCGGTTTTAGATACGATATGAATCGAAGAAGCCGATTTTGACTGGAATCTGTTTAAAATGACAAAGAAAAACCTATTATCAATTCAAGGAAGTGAATTTTTAAGTAGTTATCTGCAGTTTTAATGTAGATTTCAGTACGCTAAGTTATGAAAATGCATGTTTTGGCTATAATCTTCCGTAAATCAAGGGCGAAAACCAATTATTTGTCCCAAAAGAAGCTGTTTTAAGTATATATCTGCATTTCTAAGGTAGATTTGGGTACAATAAGAGGCGAAAAAGCAGATTCTGACTAAGATTTTATCGAAATCGGCAACTATTTGACTCAGAAAGGTTGCCTTACGTCGAAATCTAATAGTTTATTAAGGTTTTCGTTACTAAAATGCCCAAGGACGCCGATTTTGACTAGAATTTGAAAGATATTGACATGAATATATAACTGTTTGTATCAAAAAATGATAGTTTAAACTGATATTTGCAGTTTTGATGCGGTTTTAGATACGATATGAATCGAAGAAGCCGATTTTGACTGGAATCTGTTTAAAATGACAAAGAAAAACCTATTATCAATTCAGTGAAGTGAATTTTTAAGTAGTTATCTGCAGTTTTAATGTAGATTTCAGTTCGCTAAGTTATGAAAATGCATGTTTTGGCTATAATCTTCCGTAAATCAAGGGAGAAAACCAATTATTTGTCCCAAAAGAAGGTGTTTTAAGTATATATCTGCATTTCAAAGGTAGATTTGGGTACAATAAGAAGCGAAAAAGCAGATTCTGACTAAGATTTTATCGAAATCGGCAACTATTTCACTCAGAATGGTTGCCTTACGTCGAAATCGAATAGTTTATTAAGGTTTTCGTTACTAAAATGCCCAAAGACGCCGATTTTGACTAGAATTTGAAAGATATTGACATGAATATATAACTGTTTGTATCAAAAAATGATAGTTTAAACTGATATTTGCAGTTTTGATGCGGTTTTAGGTACGATATGAGTCGAAGAAGCCGATTTTGACTGGAATCTGTTTAAAATGACAAGGAACAACCTATTATCAATTCAAGGATGTGAATTTTTAAGTAGTTATCTACAGTTTTAATGTAGATTTCAGTTCGCTAAGTTATGAAGATGCATGTTTTGGCTATAATCTTCCGTAAATCAAGGGCGAAAACCAATTATTTGTCCCAAAAGAAGGTGTTCTAAGTATATATCTGCATTTCTAAGGTAGATTAGGGTACAATAAGAGGCGAAAAAGCAGATTCTGACTAAGATTTTATCGAAATCGGCAACTATTTGACTCAGAAAGGTTGCCTTACGTCGAAATCTAATAGTTTATTAAGGTTTTTGTTACTAAAATGCCCAAAGACGCCGATTTTGACTAGAATTTGAAAGATATTGACATGAATATATAACTGTTTGTATCAAAAAATGATAGTTTAAACTGATATTTGCAGTTTTGATGCGGTTTTAGATACGATATGAATCGAAGAAGCCGATTTTGACTGGAATCTGTTTAAAATGACAAAGAAAAACCTATTATCAATTCAAGGAAGTGAATTTTTAAGTAGTTATCTGCAGTTTTAATGTAGATTTCAGTTCGCTAAGTTATGAAAATGCATGTTTTGGCTATAATCTTCAGTAAATCAAGGGCGAAAACCAATTATTTGTCCCAAAAGAAGGTGTTTTAAGTATATATCTGCATTTCTAAGGTAGATTTGAGTACAATAAGAGGCGAAAAAGCAGATTCTGACTAAGATTTTATCGAAATCGGCAACTATTTGACTCAGAATGGTTGCCTTACGTCGAAATCTAATAGTTTATTAAGGTTTTCGTTACTAAAATGCCCAAAGACGCCGATTTTGACTAGAATTTGAAAGATATTGACATGAATATATAACTGTTTGTATCAAAAAATGATAGTTTAAACTGATATTTGCAGTTTTGGTGCGGTTTTAGGTACGATATGAGTCGAAGAAGCCGATTTTGACTGGAATCTGTTTAAAATGACAAAGAAAAACCTATTATCAATTCAAGGAAGTGAATTTTTAAGTAGTTATCTGCAGTTTTAATGTAGATTTCAGTTCGCTAAGTTATGAAAATGCATGTTTTGGCTATAATCTTCCGTAAATCAAGGGCGAAGACCAATTATTTGTCCCAAAAGAAGGTGTTTTAAGTATATATCTGCATTTCTAAGGTAGATTTGGGTACAATAAGAGGCGAAAAAGCAGATTCTGACTAAGATTTTATCGAAATCGGCAACTATTTGACTCAGAAAGGTTGCCTTACGTCGAAATCTAATAGTTTATTAAAGTTTTCGTTACTAAAATGCCCAAAGACGCCGGTTTTGACTAGAATTTGTAAGATATTGACATGAATATATAACTGTTTGTAACAAAAAATGATAGTTTAAACTGATATTTGCAGTTTTGATGCGGTTTTAGATACGATATGAATCGAAGAAGCCGATTTTGACTGGAATCTGTTTAAAATGACAAAGAAAAACCTATTATCAATTCAAGGAAGTGAATTTTTAAGTAGTTATCTGCAGTTTTAATGTAGATTTCAGTTCGCTAAATTATGAAAATGCATGTTTTGGCTATAATCTTCCGTAAATCAAGGGCGAAAACCAATTATTTGTCCCAAAAGAAGGTGCTTTAAGTATATATCTACATTTCTAAGGTAGATTTGTGTACAATAAGAGGCGAAAAAGCAGATTCTGACTAAGATTTTATCGAAATCGGCAACTATTTGACTCAGAATGGTTGCCTTACGTCGAAATCTAATAGTTTATTAAGGTTTTCGTTACTAAAATGCCCAAAGACGCCGATTTTGACTAGAATTTGAAATATATTGACATGAATATATAACTGTTTGTATCAAAAAATGATAGTTTAAACTGATATTTGCAGTTTTGATGCGGGTTTAGATACGATATGAATCGAAGAAGCCGATTTTGACTGGAATCTGTTTAAAATGACAAAAAAAACCTATTATCAATTCAAGGAAGTGAATTTTTAAGTAGTTATCTGCAGTTTTAATGTAGATTTCAGTTCGCTAAGTTATGAAAATGCATGTTTTGGCTATAATCTTCTGTAAATCAAGGGCGAAAACCAATTATTTGTCCCAAAAGAAGGTGTTTTAAGTATATATCTGCATTTGTAAGGTAGATTTGGGTACAATAAGATGCGAAAAAGCAGATTCTGACTAAGATTGTATCGAAATCGACAAGTATTTGACTCAGAATGGTTGCCTTACGTCGAAATCTAATAGTTTATTAAGGTTTTCGTTACTAAAATGCCCAAAGACGCCGATTTTGACTAGAATTTGAATGATATTGACATGAATATATAACTGTTTGTATCAAAAAATGATAGTTTAAACTGATATTTGCAGTTTTGATGCGGTTTTAGGTACGATATGAGTCGAAGAAGAAGATTTTGATTGGAATCTGTTTAAAATGACAAAGAAAAACCTATTGTCAATTCAAGGAAGTGAATTTTTAAGTAGTTATCTGCAGTTTTAATGTAGATTTCAGTTCGCTAAGTTATGAAAATGCATGTTTTGGCTATAATCTTCCGTAAATCAAGGGCGAAAACCAATTATTTGTCAAAAAAGAAGGTGTTTTAAGTATATATCTGCATTTCTAAGGTAGATTTGGGTACAATAAGAGGCGAAAAAGCAGATTCTGACTAAGATTTTATCGAAATCGGCAACTATTTGACTCAGAATGGTTGCCTTACGTCGAAATCTAATAGTTTATTAAGGTTTTCGTTACTAAAATGCCCAAAGACGCCGATTTTCACCAGAATTTGAAAGATATTGACATGAATATATAACTGTTTGTATCAAAAAATGATAGTTTAAACTGATATTTGCAGTTTTGATGCGGTTTTAGATACGATATGAATCTAAGAAGCCGATTTTGACTGGAATCTGTTTAAAATGACAAAGAAAAACCTATTATCAATTCAAGGAAGTGAATTTTTAAGTAGTTATCTGCAGTTTTAATGTAGATTTCAGTTCGCTAAGTTATGAAAATGCATGTTTTGGCTATAATCTTCCGTAAATCAAGGGCGAAAACCAATTATTTGTCCCAAAAGAAGGTGTTTTAAGTATATATCTGCATTTCTAAGGTAGATTTGGGTACAATAAGAGGGGAAAAAGCAGATTCTGACTAAGATTTTATCGAAATCGGCAACTATTTGACTCAGAATGGTTGCCTTATTTCGAAATCTAATAGTTTATTAAGGTTTTCGTTACTAAAATGCCCAAAGACGCCGATTTTGACTAGAATTTGAAAGATATTGACATGAATATATAACTGTTTGTATCAAAAAATGATAGTTTAAACTGATATTTGCAGTTTTGATGCGGGTTTAGATACGATATGAATCGAAGAAGCCGATTTTGACTGGAATCTGTTTAAAATGACAAAAAAAACCTATTATCAATTCAAGGAAGTGAATTTTTAAGCAGTTATCTGCAGTTTTAATGTAGATTTCAGTTCGCTAAGTTATGAAAATGCATGTTTTGGCTATAATCTTCTGTAAATCAAGGGCGAAAACCAATTATTTGTCCCAAAAGAAGGTGATTTAAGTATATATCTGCATTTGCAAGGTAGATTTGGGTACAATAAGAGGCGAAAAAGCAGATTCTGACTAAGATTTTATCGAAATCGACAAGTATTTGACTCAGAATGGTTGCCTTACGTCGAAATCTAATAGTTTATTAAGGTTTTCGTTACTAAAATGCCCAAAGACGCCGATTTTGACTAGAATTTGAATGATATTGACATGAATATATAACTGTTTGTATCAAAAAATGATAGTTTAAACTGATATTTGCAGTTTTGATGCGGTTTTAGGTACGATATGAGTCGAAGAAGCCGATTTTGATTGGAATCTGTTTAAAATGACAAAGAAAAACCTATTATCAATTCAAGGAAGTGAATTTTTAAGTAGTTATCTGCAGTTTTAATGTAGATTTCAGTTCGCTAAGTTATGAAAATGCATGTTTTGGCTATAATCTTCCGTAAATCAAGGGCGAAAACCAATTATTTGTCAAAAAAGAAGGTGTTTTAAGTATATATCTGCATTTCTAAGGTAGATTTGGGTACAATAAGAGGCGAAAAAGCAGATTCTGACTAAGATTTTATCGAAATCGGCAACTATTTGACTCAGAATGGTTGCCTTACGTCGAAATCTAATAGTTTATTAAGGTTTTCGTTACTAAAATGCCCAAAGACGCCGATTTTCACTAGAATTTGAAAGATATTGACATGAATATATAACTGTTTGTATCAAAAAATGATAGTTTAAACTGATATTTGCAGTTTTGATGCGGTTTTAGATACGATATGAATCGAAGAAGCCGATTTTGACTGGAATTTGTTTAAAATGACAAAGAAAAACCTATTATCAATTCAAGGAAGTGAATTTTTAAGTAGTTATCTGCAGTTTTAATGTAGATTTCAGTTCGCTAAGTTATGAAAATGCATGTTTTGGCTATAATCTTCCGTAAATCAAGGGCGAAAACCAATTATTTGTCAAAAAAGAAGGTATTTTAAGTATATATCTGCATTTCTAAGGTAGATTTGGGTACAATAAGAGGGGAAAAAGCAGATTCTGACTAAGATTTTATCGAAATCGGCAACTATTTGACTCAGAATGGTTGCCTTACGTCGAAATCTAATAGTTTATTAAGGTTTTTGTTACTAAAATGCCCAAAGACGCCGATTTTGACTAGAATTTGAAAGATATTGACATGAATATATAACTGTTTGTATCAAAAAATGATAGTTTAAACTGATATTTGCAGTTTTGATGCGGTTTTAGATACGATATGAATCGAAGAAGCCGATTTTGACTGGAATTTGTTTAAAATGACAAAGAAAAACCTATTATCAATTCAAGGAAGTGAATTTTTAAGTAGTTATCTGCAGTTTTAATGTAGATTTCAGTTCGCTAAGTTATGAAAATGCATGTTTTGGCTATAATCTTCCGTAAATCAAGGGCGAAAACCAATTATTTGTCAAAAAAGAAGGTGTTTTAAGTATATATCTGCATTTCTAAGGTAGATTTGGGTACAATAAGAGGCGAAAAAGCAGATTCTGACTAAGATTTTATCGAAATCGGCAACTATTTGACTCAGAATGGTTGCCTTACGTCGAAATCTAATAGTTTATTAAGGTTTTCGTTACTAAAATGCCCAAAGACGCCGATTTTGACTAGAATTTGAAAGATATTGACATGAATATATAACTGTTTGTATCAAAAAATGATAGTTTAAACTGATATTTGCAGTTTTGATGCGGTTTTAGATACGATATGAATCGAAGAAGCCGATTTTGACTGGAATCTGTTTAAAATGACAAAGAAAAACCTATTATCAATTCAAGGAAGTGAATTTTTAAGTAGTTATCTGCAGTTTTAATGTAGATTTCAGTTCGCTAAGTTATGAAAATGCATGTTTTGGCTATAATCTTCCGTAAATCAAGGGCGAAAACCAATTATTAGTCCCAAAAGAAGGTGTTTTAAGTATATATCTGCATTTCTAAGGTAGATTTGGGTACAATAAGAGGCGAAAAAGCAGATTCTGACAAAGATTTTATCGAAATCGGCAACTATTTGACTCAGAAAGGTTGCCTTACGTCGAAATCTAATAGTTTATTAAGGTTTTCGTTACTGAAATGCCCAAAGACGCCGATTTTGACTAGAATTTGAAAGATATTGACACGAATATATAACTGTTTGTATCAAAAAATGATAGTTTAAACTGGTATTTGCAGTTTTGATGCGGTTTTAGATACGATATGAATCGAAGAAGCCGATTTTGACTGGAATCTGTTTAAAATGACAAAGAAAAACCTATTATCAATTCAAGGAAGTGAATTTTTAAGTAGTTATCTGCAGTTTTAATGTAGATTTCAGTTCGCTAAGTTATGAAAATGCATGTTTTGGCTATAATCTTCCGTAAATCAAGGGCGAAAACCAATTATTTGTCCCAAAAGAAGGTGTTTTAAGTATATATCTGCATTTCTAAGGTAGATTTGGGTACAATAAGAGGCGAAAAAGCAGAATTCTGACTAAGATTTTATCGAAATCGGCAACTATTTGACTCAGAATGGTTGCCTTACGTCGAAATCTAATAGTTTATTAAGGTTTTCGTTATTAAAATGCCCAAAGACGCCGATTTTGACTAGAATTTGAAAGATATTGACATGAATATATAACTGTTTGTATCAAAAAATGATAGTTTAAACTGGTATTTGCAGTTTTGATGCGGTTTTAGATACGATATGAATCGAAGAAGCCGATTTTGACTGGAATCTGTTTAAAATGACAAAGAAAAACCTATTATCAATTCAAGGAAGTGAATTTTTAAGTAGTTATCTGCAGTTTTAATGTAGATTTCAGTTCGCTAAGTTATGAAAATGCATGTTTTGGCTATAATCTTCCGTAAATCAAGGGCGAAAACCAATTATTTGTCCCAAAAGTAGGTGTTTTAAGTATATATCTGCATTTCTAAGGTAGATTTGTGTACAATAAGAAGCGAAAAAGCAGATTCTGACTAAGATTTTTATCGAAATCGGCAACTATTTGACTCAGAAAGGTTGCCTTACGTCGAAATCTAATAGTTTATTAAGGTTTTCGTTACTAAAATGCCCAAAGACGCCGATTTTGACTAGAATTTGAAAGATATTGACATGAATATATAACTGTTTGTATCAAAAAATGATAGTTTAAACTGATTTTTGCAGTTTTGATGCGGTTTTAGATACGATATGAATCGAAGAAGCCGATTTTGACTGGAATCTGTTTAAAATGACAAAGAAAAACCTATTATCAATTCAAGGAAGTGAATTTTTAAGTAGTTATCTGCAGTTTTAATGTAGATTTCAGTTCGCTAAGTTATGAAAATGCATGTTTTGGATATAATCTTCCGTAAATCAAGGGCAAAAACCAATTATTTGTCCCAAAAGAAGGTGTTTTAAGTATATATTTGCATTTCTAAGGTAGATTTGGGTACAACAAGAGGCGAAAAAGCAGATTCTGACTAAGATTTTATCGAAATCGGCAACTATTTGACTCAGAAAGGTTGCCTTACGTCGAAATCTAATAG
Organism: Cylas formicarius; assembly: GCF_029955315.1. Taxonomy (NCBI): domain Eukaryota; kingdom Metazoa; phylum Arthropoda; class Insecta; order Coleoptera; family Brentidae; genus Cylas; species Cylas formicarius. Next base: position 31,297,350 of record NW_026844214.1, on the reverse strand, counting down.
TTTATTAAGGTTTTCGTTACTAAAATGCCCAAAGACGCCGATTTTGACTAGAATTTGAAAGATATTGACATGAATATATAACTGTTTGTATCAAAAAATGATAGTTTAAACTGATATTTGCAGTTTTGATGCGGTTTTAGATACGATATGAATCGAAGAAGCCGATTTTGACTGGAATCTGTTTAAAATGACAAAGAAAAACCTATTATCAATTCAAGAAAGTGAATTTTTAAGTAGTTATCTGCAGTTTTAATGTAGATTTCAGTTCGCTAAGTTATGAAAATGCATGTTTTGGCTATAATCTTCCGTAAATCAAGGGCGAAAACCAATTATTTGTCCCAAAAGAAGGTGTTTTAAGTATATATCTGCATTTCTAAGGTAGATTTGGGTACAATAAGAGGCGAAAAAGCAGATTCTGAATAAGATTTTATCGAAATCGGCAACTATTTGACTCAGAATGGTTGCCTTACGTCGAAATCTAATAGTTTATTAAGGTTTTCGTTACTAAAATGCCCAAAGACGCCGATTTTGACTAGAATTTGAAAGATATTGACATGAATATATAACTGTTTGAATCAAAAAATGATAGTTTAAACTGATATTTGCAGTTTTGATGCGGTTTTAGGTACGATATGATTCGAAGAAGCCGATTTTGACTGGAATCTGTTTAAAATGACAAAGAAAAACCTATTATCAATTCAAGGAAGTGAATTTTTAAGTAGTTATCTGCAGTTTTAATGTAGATTTCAGTTCGCTAAGTTATGAAAATGCATGTTTTGGCTATAATCTTCCGTAAATCAAGGGCGAAAACCAGTTATTTGTCCCAAAAGAAGGTGTTTTAAGTATATATCTGCATTTCTAAGGTAGATTTGGGTACAATAAGAGGCGAAAAAGCAGATTCTGACTAAGATTTTATCGAAATCGGCAACTATTTGACTCAGAAAGGTTGCCTTACGTCGAAATCTAATAGTTTATTAAGGTTTTCGTTACTAAAATGCCCAAAGACGCCGATTTTGACTAGAATTTGAAAGATATTGACATGAATATATAACTGTTTGTATCAAATAATGATAGCTTAAACTGATATTTGCAGTTTTGATGCGTTTTAGGTACGATATGAATCGAAGAAGCCGATTTTGACTGGAATCTGTTTAAAATGACAAAGAAAAACCTATTATCAATTCAAGGAAGTGAATTTTTAAGTAGTTATCTGCAGTTTTAATGTAGATTTCAGTTCGCTAAGTTATGAAAATGCATGTTTTGGCTATAATCTTCCGTAAATCAAGGGCGAAAACCAATTATTTGTCCCAAAAGAAGGTGTTTGAAGTATATATCTGCATTTCTAAGGTAGATTTGTGTACAATAAGAGGCGAAAAAGCAGATTCTGACTAAGATTTTATCGAAATCGGCAACTATTTGACTCAGAAAGGTTGCCTTACGTCGAAATCTAATAGTTCATTAAGGTTTTCGTTACTAAAATGCCCAAAGACGCCGATTTTGACTAGAATTTGAAAGATATTGATATGAATATATAACTGTTTGTATCAAAAAATGATAGTTTAAACTGATATTTGCAGTTTTGATGCGGTTTTAGATACGATATGAATCGAAGAAGCCGATTTTGACTGGAATCTGTTTAAAATGACAAAGAAAAACCTATTATCAATTCAAGGAAGTGAATTTTTAAGTAGTTATCTGCAGTTTTAATGTAGATTTCAGTTCGCTAAGTTATGAAAATACATGTTTTGGCTATAATCTTCCGTAAATCAAGGGCAAAAACCAATTATTTGTCCCAAAAGAAGGTGTTTTAAGTATATATCTGCATTTCTAAGGTAGATTTGGGTACAATAAGAGGCGAAAAAGCAGATTCTGACTAAGATTTTATCGAAATCGGCAACTATTTGACTCAGAAAGGTTGCCTTACGTCGAAATCTAATAGTTTATTAAGGTTTTCGTTACTAAAATGCCCAAAGACGCCGATTTTGACTAGAATTTGAAAGATATTGACATGAATATATAACTGTTTGTATCAAAAAATGATAGTTTAAACTGATATTTGCAGTTTTGATGCGGTTTTAGATACGATATGAATCGAAGAAGCCGATTTTGACTGGAATGTGTTTAAAATGACAAAGAAAAACCTATTATCAATTCAAGGAAGTGAATTTTTAAGTAGTTATCTGCAGTTTTAATGTAGATTTCAGTTCGCTAAGTTATGAAAATGCATGTTTTGGCTATAATCTTCCGTAAATCAAGGGCGAAAACCAATTATTTGTCCCAAAAGAAGGTGTTTTAAGTATATATCTGCATTTCTAAGGTAGATTTGGGTACAATAAGAGGCGAAAAAGCAGATTCTGACTAAGATTTTATCGAAATCGGCAACTATTTGACTCAGAATGGTTGCCTTACGTCGAAATCTAATAGTTTATTAAGGTTTTCGTTACTAAAATGCCCAAAGACGCCGATTTTGACTAGAATTTGAAAGATATTGACATGAATATATAACTATTTGTATCAAAAAATGATAGTTTAAACTGATATTTGCAGTTTTGATGCGGTTTTAGATACGATATGAATCGAAGAAGCCGATTTTGACTGGAATCTGTTTAAAATGACAAAGAAAAACCTATTATCAATTCAAGAAAGTGAATTTTTAAGTAGTTATCTGCAGTTTTAATGTAGATTTCAGTTCGCTAAGTTATGAAAATGCATGTTTTGGCTATAATCTTCCGTAAATCAAGGGCGAAAACCAATTATTTGTCCCAAAAGAAGGTGTTTTAAGTATATATCTGCATTTCTAAGGTAGATTTGGGTACAATAAGAGGCGAAAAAGCAGATTCTGACTAAGATTTTATCGAAATCGGCAACTATTTGACTCAGAATGGTCGCCTTACGTCGAAATCTAATAGTTTATTAAGGTTTTCGTTACTAAAATGCCCAAAGACGCCGATTTTGACTAGAATTTGAAAGATATTGACATGAATATATAACTGTTTGTATCAAAAAATGATAGTTTAAACTGATATTTGCAGTTTTGATGCGGTTTTAGATACGATATGAATCGAAGAAGCCGATTTTGACTGGAATCTGTTTGAAATGACAAAGAAAAACCTATTATCAATTCAAGGAAGTGAATTTTTAAGTAGTTATCTGCAGTTTTAATGTAGATTTCAGTTCGCTAAGTTATGAAAATGCATGTTTTGGCTATAATCTTCCGTAAATCAAGGGCGAAAACCAATTATTTGTCCCAAAAGAAGGTGTTTTAAGTATATATCTGCATTTCTAAGGTAGATTTGGGTACAATAAGAGGCGAAAAAGCAGATTCTGACTAAGATTTTATCGAAATCGGCAACTATTTGACTCAGAATGGTTGCCTTACGTCGAAATCTAATAGTTTATTAAGGTTTTCGTTACTAAAATGCCCAAAGACGCCGATTTTGACTAGAATTTGAAAGATATTGACATGAATATATAACTGTTTGTATCAAAAAATGATAGTTTAAACTGATATTTGCAGTTTTGATGCGGTTTTAGGTACGATATGTGTCGAAGAAGCCGATTTTGACTGGAATCTGTTTAAAATGACAAAGAAAAACCTATTATCAATTCAAGGAAGTGAATTTTTAAGTAGTTATCTGCAGTTTTAATGTAGATTTCAGTTCGCTAAGTTATGAAAATGCATGTTTTGGCTATAATCTTCCGTAAATCAAGGGCGAAAACCAATTATTTGTCCCAAAAGAAGGTGTTTTAAGTATATATCTGCATTTCTAAGGTAGATTTGGGTACAATAAGAGGCGAAAAAGCAGATTCTGACTAAGATTTTATCGAAATCGGCAACTATTTGACTCAGAAAGGTTGCCTTACGTCGAAATCTAATAGTTTATTAAGGTTTTCGTTACTAAAATGCGCAAAGACGCCGATTTTGACTAGAATTTGAAAGATATTGACATGAATATATAACTGTTTATATCAAAAAATGATAGTTTAAACTGATATTTGCAGTTTTGATGTGGTTTTAGATACGATATGAATCGAAGAAGCCGATTTTGACTGGAATCTGTTTGAAATGACAAAGAAAAACCTTTTATCAATTCAAGGAAGTGAATTTTTAAGTAGTTATCTGCAGTTTTAATGTAGATTTCAGTTCGCTAAGTTATGAAAATGCATGTTTTGGCTATAATCTTCCGTAAATCAAGGGCGAAAACCAATTATTTGTCCCAAAAGAAGGTGTTTTAAGTATATATCTGCATTTCTAAGGTAGATTTGTGTACAATAAGAAGCGAAAAAGCAGATTCTGACTAAGATTTTATCGAAATCGGCAACTATTTGACTCAGAAAGGTTGCCTTACGTCGAAATCTAATAGTTTATTAAGGTTTTCGTTACTAAAATTCCCAAAGACGCCGATTTTGACTAGAATTTGAAAGATATTGACATGAATATATAACTGTTTGTATCAAAAAATGATAGTTTAAACTGATATTTGCAGTTTTGATGCGGTTTTAGATACGATATGAATCGAAGAAGCCGATTTTGACTGGAATCTGTTTAAAATGACAAAGAAAAACCTATTATCAATTCAAGGAAGTGAATTTTTAAGTAGTTATCTGCAGTTTTAATGTAGATTTCAGTTCGCTAAGTTATGAAAATGCATGTTTTGGCTATAATCTTCCATAAATCAAGGGCGAAAACCAATTATTTGTCCCAAAAGAAGGTGTTTTAAGTATATATCTGCATTTCTAAGGTAGATTTGGGTACATTAAGAGGCGAAAAAGCAGATTCTGACTAAGATTTTATCGAAATCGGCAACTATTTGACTCAGAATGGTTGCCTTACGTCGAAATCTAATAGTTTATTAAGGTTTTCGTTACTAAAATGCCCAAAGACGCCGATTTTGACTAGAATTTGAAAGATATTGACATGAATATATAACTGTTTGTATCAAAAAATGATAGTTTAAACTGATATTTGCAGTTTTGATGCGGTTTTAGATACGATATGAATCGAAGAAGCCGATTTTGACTGGAATCTGTTTAAAATGACAAAGAAAAACCTATTATCAATTCAAGGAAGTGAATTTTTAAGTAATTATCTGCAGTTTTAATGTAGATTTCAGTTCGCTAAGTTATGAAAATGCATGTTTTGGCTATAATCTTCCGTAAATCAAGGGCGAAAACCAATTATTTGTCCCAAAAGAAGGTGTTTTAAGTATATATCTGCATTTCTAAGGTAGATTTGGGTACAATAAGAGGCGAAAAAGCAGATTCTGACTAAGATTTTATCGAAATCGGCAACTATTTGACTCAGAAAGGTTGCCTTACGTCGAAATCTAATAGTTTATTAAGGTTTTCGTTATTAAATTCCCCAAAGACGCCGATTTTGACTAGAATTTGAAAGATATTGACATGAATATATAACTGTTTGTATCAAAAAATGATAGTTTAAACTGATATTTGCAGTTTTGATGTGGTTTTAGATACGATATGAATCGAAGAAGCCGATTTTCACTGGAATCTGTTTAAAATGACAAAGAAAAACCTATTATCAATTCAAGGAAGTGAATTTTTAAGTAGTTATCTGCAGTTTTAATGTAGATTTCAGTTCGCTAAGTTATGAAAATGCATGTTTTGGCTATAATCTTCCGTAAATCAAGGGCGAAAACCAATTATTTGTCCCAAAAGAAGGTGTTTTAAGTATATATCTGCATTTCTAAGGTAGATTTGGGTACAATAAGAGGCGAAAAAGCAGATTCTGACTAAGATTTTATCGAAATCGGCAACTATTTGACTCAGAATGGTTGCCTTACGTCGAAATCTAATAGTTTATTAAGGTTTTCGTTACTAAAATGCCCAAAGACGCCGATTTTGACTAGAATTTGAAAGATATTGACATGAATATATAACTGTTTGTATCAAAAAATGATAGTTTAAACTGATAGTTGCAGTTTTGATGCGGTTTTAGATACGATATGAATCGAAGAAGCCGATTTTGACTTTAATCTGTTTAAAATGACAAAGAAAAACCTATTATCAATTCAAGGAAGTGAATTTTTAAGTAGTTATCTGCAGTTTTAATGTAGATTTCAGTTCGCTAAGTTATGAAAATGCATGTTTTGGCTATAATCTTCCGTAAATCAAGGGCGAAAACCAATTATTTGTCCCAAAAGAAGGTGTTTTAAGTATATATCTGCATTTCTAAGGTAGATTTGCGTACAATAAGAGGCGAAAAAGCAGATTCTGACAAAGATTTTATCGAAATCGGCAACTATTTGACTCAGAAAGGTTGCCTTACGTCGAAATCTAATAGTTTATTAAGGTTTTCGTTACTAAAATGACCAAAGACGCCGATTTTGACTAGAATTTGAAAGATATTGACATGAATATATAACTGTTTGTATCAAAAAATGATAGTTTAAACTGATATTTGCAGTTTTGATGCGGTTTTAGATACGATATGAATCGAAGAAGCCGATTTTGACTTTAATCTGTTTAAAATGACAAAGAAAAACCTATTATCAATTCAAGGAAGTGAATTTTTAAGTAGTTATCTGCAGTTTTAATGTAGATTTCAGTTCGCTAAGTTATGAAAATGCATGTTTTGGCTATAATCTTCCGTAAATCAAGGGCGAAAACCAATTATCTGTCCCAAAAGAAGGTGTTTTAAGTATATATCTGCATTTCTAAGGTAGATTTGGGTACAATAAGAGGCGAAAAAGCAGATTCTGACTAAGATTTTATCGAAATCGGCAACTATTTGACTCAGAAAGGTTGCCTTACGTCGAAATCTAATAGTTTATTAAGGTTTTCGTTACTAAAATGCCCAAAGACGCCGATTTTGACTAGAATTTGAAAGATATTGACATGAATATATAGCTGTTTGTATCAAAAAATGATAGTTTAAACTGATATTTGCAGTTTTGATGCGGTTTTAGATACGATATGAATCGAAGAAGCCGATTTTGACTGGAATCTGTTTAAAATGACAAAGAAAAACCTATTATCAATTCAAGGAAGTGAATTTTTAAGTAGTTATCTGCAGTTTTAATGTAGATTTCAGTTCGCTAAGTTATGAAAATGCATGTTTTGGCTATAATCTTCCGTAAATCAAGGGCAAAAACCAATTATTTGTCCCTAAAGAAGGTGTTTTAAGTATATATCTGCATTTCTAAGGTAGATTTGGGTACAATAAGAGGCGAAAAAGCAGATTCTGACTAAGATTTTATCGAAATCGGCAACTATTTGACTCAGAAAGGTTGCCTTACGTCGAAATCTAATAGTTTATTAAGGTTTTCGTTACTAAAATGCACAAAGACGCCGATTTTGACTAGAATTTGAAAGATATTGACATGAATATATAACTGTTTGTATCAAAAAATGATAGTTTAAACTGATATTTGCAGTTTTGATGTGGTTTTAGATACGATATGAATCGAAGAAGCCGATTTTGACTGGAATCTGTTTAAAATGACAAAGAAAAAAATATTATCAATTCAAGGAAGTGAATTTTTAAGTAGTTATCTGCAGTTTTAATGTAGATTTCAGTTCGCTAAGTTATGAAAATGCATGTTTTGGCTATAATCTTCCGTAAATCAAGGGCGAAAACCAATTATTTGTCCCAAAAGAAGGTGTTTTAAGTATATATCTGCATTTCTAAGGTAGATTTGGGTACAATAAGAGGCGAAAAAGCAGATTCTGAATAAGATTTTATCGAAATCGGCAACTATTTGACTCAGAAAGGTTGCCTTACGTCGAAATCTAATAGTTTATTAAGGTTTTCGTTGCTAAAATGCCCAAAGACGCCGATTTTGACTAGAATTTGAAAGATATTGACATGAATATATAACTGTTTGTATCAAAAAATGATAGTTTAAACTGATATTTGCAGTTTTGATGCGGTTTTAGATACGATATGAATCGAAGAAGCCGATTTTGACTGGAATCTGTTTAAAATGACAAAGAAAAACCTATTATCAATTCAAGGAAGTGAATTTTTAAGTAGTTATCTGCAGTTTTAATGTAGATTTCAGTTCGCTAAGTTATGAAAATGCATGTTTTGGCTATAATCTTCCGTAAATCAAAGGCGAAAACCAATTATTTGTCCCAAAAGAAGGTGTTTTAAGTATATATCTGCATTTCTAAGGTAGATTTGGGTACAATAAGAGGCGAAAAAGCAGATTCTGACTAAGATTTTATCGAAATCGGCAACTATTTGACTCAGAATGGTTGCCTTACGTCGAAATCTAATAGTTTATTAAGGTTTTCGTTACTAAAATGCCCAATGACGCCGATTTTGACTAGAATTTGAAAGATATTGACATGAATATATAACTGTATGTATCAAAAAATGATAGTTTAAACTGATAGTTGCAGTTTTGATGCGGTTTTAGATACGATATGAATCGAAGAAGCCGATTTTGACTGGAATCTGTTTAAAATGACAAAGAAAAACCTATTATCAATTCAAGGAAGTGAATTTTTAAGTAGTTATCTGCAGTTTTAATGTAGATTTCAGTTCGCTAAGTTATGAAAATGCATGTTTTGGCTATAATCTTCCGTAAATCAAGGGCAAAAACCAATTATTTGTCCCTAAAGAAGGTGTTTTAAGTATATATCTGCATTTCTAAGGTAGATTTGGGTACAATAAGAGGCGAAAAAGCAGATTCTGACTAAGATTTTATCGAAATCGGCAACTATTTGACTCAGAAAGGTTGCCTTACGTCGAAATCTAATAGTTTATTAAGGTTTTCGTTACTAAAATGCACAAAGACGCCGATTTTGACTAGAATTTGAAAGATATTGACATGAATATATAACTGTTTGTATCAAAAAATGATAGTTTAAACTGATATTTGCAGTTTTGATGCGGTTTTAGATACGATATGAATCGAAGAAGCCGATTTTGACTGGAATCTGTTTAAAATGACAAAGAAAAACCTATTATCAATTCAAGGAAGTGAATTTTTAAGTAGTTATCTGCAGTTTTAATGTAGATTTCAGTTCGCTAAGTTATGAAAATGCATGTTTTGGCTATAATCTTCCGTAAATCAAGGGCGAAAACCAATTATTTGTCCCAAAAGAAGGTGTTTTAAGTATATATCTGCATTTCTAAGGTAGATTTGGGTACAATAAGAGGCGAAAAAGCAGATTCTGAATAAGATTTTATCGAAATCGGCAACTATTTGACTCAGAAAGGTTGCCTTACGTCGAAATCTAATAGTTTATTAAGGTTTTCGTTACTAAAATGCCCAAAGACGCCGATTTTGACTAGAATTTGAAAGATATTGACATGAATATATAACTGTTTGTATCAAAAAATGATAGTTTAAACTGATATTTGCAGTTTTGATGCGGTTTTAGATACGATATGAATCGAAGAAGCCGATTTTGACTGGAATCTGTTTAAAATGACAAAGAAAAACCTATTATCAATTCAAGGAAGTGAATTTTTAAGTAGTTATCTGCAGTTTTAATGTAGATTTCAGTTCGCTAAGTTATGAAAATGCATGTTTTGGCTATAATCTTCCGTAAATCAAGGGCGAAAACCAATTATTTGTCCCAAAAGAAGGTGTTTTAAGTATATATCTGCATTTCTAAGGTAGATTTGGGTACAATAAGAGGCGAAAAAGCAGATTCTGACTAAGATTTTATCGAAATCGGCAACTATTTGACTCAGAAAGGTTGCCTTACGTCGAAATCTAATAGTTTATTAAGGTTTTCGTTACTAAAATGCACAAAGACGCCGATTTTGACTAGAATTTGAAAGATATTGACATGAATATATAACTGTTTGTATCAAAAAATGATAGTTTAAACTGATATTTGCAGTTTTGATGTGGTTTTAGATACGATATGAATCGAAGAAGCCGATTTTGACTGGAATCTGTTTAAAATGACAAAGAAAAACCTATTATCAATTCAAGGAAGTGAATTTTTAAGTAGTTATCTGCAGTTTTAATGTAGATTTCAGTTCGCTAAGTTATGAAAATGCATGTTTTGGCTATAATCTTCCGTAAATCAAGGGCGAAAACCAATTATTTGTCCCAAAAGAAGGTGTTTTAAGTATATATCTGCATTTCTAAGGTAGATTTGTGTACAATAAGAGGCGAAAAAGCAGATTCTGAATAAGATTTTATCGAAATCGGCAACTATTTGACTCAGAAAGGTTGCCTTACGTCGAAATCTAATAGTTTATTAAGGTTTTCGTTACTAAAATGCCCAAAGACGCCGATTTTGACTAGAATTTGAAAGATATTGACATGAATATATAACTGTTTGTATCAAAAAATGATAGTTTAAACTGATATTTGCAGTTTTGATGCGGTTTTAGATACGATATGAATCGAAGAAGCCGATTTTGACTGGAATCTGTTTAAAATGACAAAGAAAAACCTATTATCAATTCAAGGAAGTGAATTTTTAAGTAGTTATCTGCAGTTTTAATGTAGATTTCAGTTCGCTAAGTTATGAAAATGCATGTTTTGGCTATAATCTTCCGTAAATCAAGGGCGAAAACCAATTATTTGTCCCAAAAGAAGGTGTTTTAAGTATATATCTGCATTTCTAAGGTAGATTTGGGTACAATAAGAGGCGAAAAAGCAGATTCTGACTAAGATTTTATCGAAATCGGCAACTATTTGACTCAGAAAGGTTGCCTTACGTCGAAATCTAATAGTTTATTAAGGTTTTCGTTACTAAAATGCCCAAAGACGCCGATTTTGACTAGAATTTGAAAGATATTGACATGAATATATAGCTGTTTGTATCAAAAAATGATAGTTTAAACTGATATTTGCAGTTTTGATGCGGTTTTAGATACGATATGAATCGAAGAAGCCGATTTTGACTGGAATCTGTTTAAAATGACAAAGAAAAACCTATTATCAATTCAAGGAAGTGAATTTTTAAGTAGTTATCTGCAGTTTTAATGTAGATTTCAGTTCGCTAAGTTATGAAAATGCATGTTTTGGCTATAATCTTCCGTAAATCAAGGGCAAAAACCAATTATTTGTCCCTAAAGAAGGTGTTTTAAGTATATATCTGCATTTCTAAGGTAGATTTGGGTACAATAAGAGGCGAAAAAGCAGATTCTGACTAAGATTTTATCGAAATCGGCAACTATTTGACTCAGAAAGGTTGCCTTACGTCGAAATCTAATAGTTTATTAAGGTTTTCGTTACTAAAATGCACAAAGACGCCGATTTTGACTAGAATTTGAAAGATATTGACATGAATATATAACTGTTTGTATCAAAAAATGATAGTTTAAACTGATATTTGCAGTTTTGATGCGGTTTTAGATACGATATGAATCGAAGAAGCCGATTTTGACTGGAATCTGTTTAAAATGACAAAGAAAAACCTATTATCAATTCAAGGAAGTGAATTTTTAAGTAGTTATCTGCAGTTTTAATGTAGATTTCAGTTCGCTAAGTTATGAAAATGCATGTTTTGGCTATAATCTTCCGTAAATCAAGGGCGAAAACCAATTATTTGTCCCAAAAGAAGGTGTTTTAAGTATATATCTGCATTTCTAAGGTAGATTTGGGTACAATAAGAGGCGAAAAAGCAGATTCTGAATAAGATTTTATCGAAATCGGCAACTATTTGACTCAGAAAGGTTGCCTTACGTCGAAATCTAATAGTTTATTAAGGTTTTCGTTACTAAAATGCCCAAAGACGCCGATTTTGACTAGAATTTGAAAGATATTGACATGAATATATAACTGTTTGTATCAAAAAATGATAGTTTAAACTGATATTTGCAGTTTTGATGCGGTTTTAGATACGATATGAATCGAAGAAGCCGATTTTGACTGGAATCTGTTTAAAATGACAAAGAAAAACCTATTATCAATTCAAGGAAGTGAATTTTTAAGTAGTTATCTGCAGTTTTAATGTAGATTTCAGTTCGCTAAGTTATGAAAATGCATGTTTTGGCTATAATCTTCCGTAAATCAAGGGCGAAAACCAATTATTTGTCCCAAAAGAAGGTGTTTTAAGTATATATCTGCATTTCTAAGGTAGATTTGGGTACAATAAGAGGCGAAAAAGCAGATTCTGACTAAGATTTTATCGAAATCGGCAACTATTTGACTCAGAAAGGTTGCCTTACGTCGAAATCTAATAGTTTATTAAGGTTTTCGTTACTAAAATGCCCAAAGACGCCGATTTTGACTAGAATTTGAAAGATATTGACATGAATATATAGCTGTTTGTATCAAAAAATGATAGTTTAAACTGATATTTGCAGTTTTGATGCGGTTTTAGATACGATATGAATCGAAGAAGCCGATTTTGACTGGAATCTGTTTAAAATGACAAAGAAAAACCTATTATCAATTCAAGGAAGTGAATTTTTAAGTAGTTATCTGCAGTTTTAATGTAGATTTCAGTTCGCTAAGTTATGAAAATGCATGTTTTGGCTATAATCTTCCGTAAATCAAGGGCAAAAACCAATTATTTGTCCCTAAAGAAGGTGTTTTAAGTATATATCTGCATTTCTAAGGTAGATTTGGGTACAATAAGAGGCGAAAAAGCAGATTCTGACTAAGATTTTATCGAAATCGGCAACTATTTGACTCAGAAAGGTTGCCTTACGTCGAAATCTAATAGTTTATTAAGGTTTTCGTTACTAAAATGCACAAAGACGCCGATTTTGACTAGAATTTGAAAGATATTGACATGAATATATAACTGTTTGTATCAAAAAATGATAGTTTAAACTGATATTTGCAGTTTTGATGTGGTTTTAGATACGATATGAATCGAAGAAGCCGATTTTGACTGGAATCTGTTTAAAATGACAAAGAAAAACCTATTATCAATTCAAGGAAGTGAATTTTTAAGTAGTTATCTGCAGTTTTAATGTAGATTTCAGTTCGCTAAGTTATGAAAATGCATGTTTTGGCTATAATCTTCCGTAAATCAAGGGCGAAAACCAATTATTTGTCCCAAAAGAAGGTGTTTTAAGTATATATCTGCATTTCTAAGGTAGATTTGGGTACAATAAGAGGCGAAAAAGCAGATTCTGAATAAGATTTTATCGAAATCGGCAACTATTTGACTCAGAAAGGTTGCCTTACGTCGAAATCTAATAGTTTATTAAGGTTTTCGTTGCTAAAATGCCCAAAGACGCCGATTTTGACTAGAATTTGAAAGATATTGACATGAATATATAACTGTTTGTATCAAAAAATGATAGTTTAAACTGATATTTGCAGTTTTGATGCGGTTTTAGATACGATATGAATCGAAGAAGCCGATTTTGACTGGAATCTGTTTAAAATGACAAAGAAAAACCTATTATCAATTCAAGGAAGTGAATTTTTAAGTAGTTATCTGCAGTTTTAATGTAGATTTCAGTTCGCTAAGTTATGAAAATGCATGTTTTGGCTATAATCTTCCGTAAATCAAGGGCGAAAACCAATTATTTGTCCCAAAAGAAGGTGTTTTAAGTATATATCTGCATTTCTAAGGTAGATTTGGGTACAATAAGAGGCGAAAAAGCAGATTCTGACTAAGATTTTATCGAAATCGGCAACTATTTGACTCAGAATGGTTGCCTTACGTCGAAATCTAATAGTTTATTAAGGTTTTCGTTACTAAAATGCCCAATGACGCCGATTTTGACTAGAATTTGAAAGATATTGACATGAATATATAACTGTATGTATCAAAAAATGATAGTTTAAACTGATAGTTGCAGTTTTGATGCGGTTTTAGATACGATATGAATCGAAGAAGCCGATTTTGACTGGAATCTGTTTAAAATGACAAAGAAAAACCTATTATCAATTCAAGGAAGTGAATTTTTAAGTAGTTATCTGCAGTTTTAATGTAGATTTCAGTTCGCTAAGTTATGAAAATGCATGTTTTGGCTATAATCTTCCGTAAATCAAGGGCAAAAACCAATTATTTGTCCCTAAAGAAGGTGTTTTAAGTATATATCTGCATTTCTAAGGTAGATTTGGGTACAATAAGAGGCGAAAAAGCAGATTCTGACTAAGATTTTATCGAAATCGGCAACTATTTGACTCAGAAAGGTTGCCTTACGTCGAAATCTAATAGTTTATTAAGGTTTTCGTTACTAAAATGCACAAAGACGCCGATTTTGACTAGAATTTGAAAGATATTGACATGAATATATAACTGTTTGTATCAAAAAATGATAGTTTAAACTGATATTTGCAGTTTTGATGCGGTTTTAGATACGATATGAATCGAAGAAGCCGATTTTGACTGGAATCTGTTTAAAATGACAAAGAAAAACCTATTATCAATTCAAGGAAGTGAATTTTTAAGTAGTTATCTGCAGTTTTAATGTAGATTTCAGTTCGCTAAGTTATGAAAATGCATGTTTTGGCTATAATCTTCCGTAAATCAAGGGCGAAAACCAATTATTTTTCCCAAAAGAAGGTGTTTTAAGTATATATCTGCATTTCTAAGGTAGATTTGGGTACAATAAGAGGCGAAAAAGCAGATTCTGAATAAGATTTTATCGAAATCGGCAACTATTTGACTCAGAAAGGTTGCCTTACGTCGAAATCTAATAGTTTATTAAGGTTTTCGTTACTAAAATGCCCAAAGACGCCGATTTTGACTAGAATTTGAAAGATATTGACATGAATATATAACTGTTTGTATCAAAAAATGATAGTTTAAACTGATATTTGCAGTTTTGATGCGGTTTTAGATACGATATGAATCGAAGAAGCCGATTTTGACTGGAATCTGTTTAAAATGACAAAGAAAAACCTATTATCAATTCAAGGAAGTGAATTTTTAAGTAGTTATCTGCAGTTTTAATGTAGATTTCAGTTCGCTAAGTTATGAAAATGCATGTTTTGGCTATAATCTTCCGTAAATCAAGGGCGAAAACCAATTATTTGTCCCAAAAGAAGGTGTTTTAAGTATATACCTGCATTTCTAAGGTAGATTTGGGTACAATAAGAGGCGAAAAAGCAGATTCTGACTAAGATTTTATCGAAATCGGCAACTATTTGACTCAGAATGGTTGCCTTACGTCGAAATCTAATAGTTTATTAAGGTTTTCGTTACTAAAATGCCCAAAGACGCCGATTTTGACTAGAATTTGAAAGATATTGACATGAATATATAACTGTTTGTATCAAAAAATGATAGTTTAAACTGATAGTTGCAGTTTTGATGCGGTTTTAGATACGATATGAATCGAAGAAGCCGATTTTGACTGGAATCTGTTTAAAATGACAAAGAAAAACCTATTATCAATTCAAGGAAGTGAATTTTTAAGTAGTTATCTGCAGTTTTAATGTAGATTTCAGTTCGCTAAGTTATGAAAATGCATGTTTTGGCTATAATCTTCCGTAAATCAAGGGCGAAAACCAATTATTTGTCCCAAAAGAAGGTGTTTTAAGTATATATCTGCATTTCTAAGGTAGGTTTGGGTACAATAAGAGGCGAAAAAGCAGATTCTGACAAAGATTTTATCGAAATCGGCAACTATTTGACTCAGAAAGGTTGCCTTACGTCGAAATCTAATAGTTTATTAAGGTTTTCGTTACTAAAATGCCCAAAGACGCCGATTTTGACTAGAATTTGAAAGATATTGACATGAATATATAACTGTTTGTATCAAAAAATGATAGTTTAAACTGATATTTGCAGTTTTGATGCGGTTTTAGATACTATATGAATCGAAGAAGCCGATTTTGACTTTAATCTGTTTAAAATGACAAAGAAAAACCTATTATCAATTCAAGGAAGTGAATTTTTAAGTAGTTATCTGCAGTTTTAATGTAGATTTCAGTTCGCTAAGTTATGAAAATGCATGTTTTGGCTATAATCTTCCGTAAATCAAGGGCGAAAACCAATTATTTGTCCCAAAAGAAGGTGTTTTAAGTATATATCTGCATTTCTAAGGTAGATTTGGGTACAATAAGAGGCGAAAAAGCAGATTCTGACTAAGATTTTATCGAAATCGGCAACTATTTGACTCAGAAAGGTTGCCTTACGTCGAAATCTAATAGTTTATTAAGGTTTTCGTTACTAAAATGCCCAAAGACGCCGATTTTGACTAGAATTTGAAAGATATTGACATGAATATATAACTGTTTGTATCAAAAAATGATAGTTTAAACTGATATTTGCAGTTTTGATGCGGTTTTAGATACGATATGAATCGAAGAAGCCGATTTTGACTGGAATCTGTTTAAAATGACAAAGAAAAACCTATTATCAATTCAAGGAAGTGAATTTTTAAGTAGTTATCTGCAGTTTTAATGTAGATTTCAGTTCGCTAAGTTATGAAAATGCATGTTTTGGCTATAATCTTCCGTAAATCACGGGCGAAAACCAATTATTTGTCCCAAAAGAAGGTGTTTTAAGTATATATCTGCATTTCTAAGGTAGATTTGTGTACAATAAGAGGCGAAAAAGCAGATTCTGACTAAGATTTTATCGAAGTCGGCAACTATTTGACTCAGAAAGGTTGCCTTACGTCGAAATCTAATAGTTTATTAAGGTTTTCGTTACTAAAATGCCCAAAGACGCCGATTTTGACTAGAATTTGAAAGATATTGACATGAATATATAACTGTTTGTATCAAAAAATGATAGTTTAAACTGATATTTGCAGTTTTGATGCGGTTTTAGATACGATATGAATCGAAGAAGCCGATTTTGACTGGAATCTGTTTAAAATGACAAAGAAAAACCTATTATCAATTCAAGGAAGTGAATTTTTAAGTAGTTATCTGCAGTTTTAATGTAGATTTCAGTTCGCTAAGTTATGAAAATGCATGTTTTGGCTATAATCTTCCGTAAATCAAGGGCAAAAACCAATTATTTGTCCCTAAAGAAGGTGTTTTAAGTATATATCTGCATTTCTAAGGTAGATTTGGGTACAATAAGAGGCGAAAAAGCAGATTCTGACTAAGATTTTATCGAAATCGGCAACTATTTGACTCAGAAAGGTTGCCTTACGTCGAAATCTAATAGTTTATTAAGGTTTTCGTTACTAAAATGCACAAAGACGCCGATTTTGACTAGAATTTGAAAGATATTGACATGAATATATAACTGTTTGTATCAAAAAATGATAGTTTAAACTGATATTTGCAGTTTTGATGCGGTTTTAGATACGATATGAATCGAAGAAGCCGATTTTGACTGGAATCTGTTTAAAATGACAAAGAAAAACCTATTATCAATTCAAGGAAGTGAATTTTTAAGTAGTTATCTGCAGTTTTAATGTAGATTTCAGTTCGCTAAGTTATGAAAATGCATGTTTTGGCTATAATCTTCCGTAAATCAAGGGCGAAAACCAATTATTTGTCCCAAAAGAAGGTGTTTTAAGTATATATCTGCATTTCTAAGGTAGATTTGGGTACAATAAGAGGCGAAAAAGCAGATTCTGAATAAGATTTTATCGAAATCGGCAACTATTTGACTCAGAAAGGTTGCCTTACGTCGAAATCTAATAGTTTATTAAGGTTTTCGTTACTAAAATGCACAAAGACGCCGATTTTGACTAGAATTTGAAAGATATTGACATGAATATATAACTGTTTGTATCAAAAAATGATAGTTTAAACTGATATTTGCAGTTTTGATGCGGTTTTAGATACGATATGAATCGAAGAAGCCGATTTTGACTGGAATCTGTTTAAAATGACAAAGAAAAACCTATTATCAATTCAAGGAAGTGAATTTTTAAGTAGTTATCTGCAGTTTTAATGTAGATTTCAGTTCGCTAAATTATGAAAATGCATGTTTTGGCTATAATCTTCCGTAAATCAAGGGCGAAAACCAATTATTTGTCCCAAAAGAAGGTGTTTTAAGTATATATCTGCATTTCTAAGGTAGATTTGGGTACAATAAGAGGCGAAAAAGCAGATTCTGACTAAGATTTTATCGAAATCGGCAACTATTTGACTCAGAATGGTTGCCTTACGTCGAAATCTAATAGTTTATTAAGGTTTTCGTTACTAAAATGCCCAAAGACGCCGATTTTGACTAGAATTTGAAAGATATTGACATGAATATATAACTGTTTGTATCAAAAAATGATAGTTTAAACTGATAGTTGCAGTTTTGATGCGGTTTTAGATACGATATGAATCGAAGAAGCCGATTTTGACTGGAATCTGTTTAAAATGACAAAGAAAAACCTATTATCAATTCAAGGAAGTGAATTTTTAAGTAGTTATCTGCAGTTTTAATGTAGATTTCAGTTCGCTAAGTTATGAAAATGCATGTTTTGGCTATAATCTTCCGTAAATCAAGGGCGAAAACCAATTATTTGTCCCAAAAGAAGGTGTTTTAAATATATATCTGCATTTCTAAGGTAGATTTGGGTACAATAAGAGGCGAAAAAGCAGATTCTGACAAAGATTTTATCGAAATCGGCAACTATTTGACTCAGAAAGGTTGCCTTACGTCGAAATCTAATAGTTTATTAAGGTTTTCGTTACTAAAATGCCCAAAGACGCCGATTTTGACTAGAATTTGAAAGATATTGACATGAATATATAACTGTTTGTATCAAAAAATGATAGTTTAAACTGATATTTGCAGTTTTGATGCGGTTTTAGATACGATATGAATCGAAGAAGCCGATTTTGAGTTTAATCTGTTTAAAATGACAAAGAAAAACCTATTATCAATTCAAGGAAGTGAATTTTTAAGTAGTTATCTGCAGTTTTAATGTAGATTTCAGTTCGCTAAGTTATGAAAATGCATGTTTTGGCTATAATCTTCCGTAAATCAAGGGCGAAAACCAATTATTTGTCCCAAAAGAAGGTGTTTTAAGTATATATCTGCATTTCTAAGGTAGATTTGGGTACAATAAGAGGCGAAAAAGCAGATTCTGACTAAGATTTTATCGAAATCGGCAACTATTTGACTCAGAAAGGTTGCCTTACGTCGAAATCTAATAGTTTATTAAGGTTTTCGTTACTAAAATGCCCAAAGACGCCGATTTTGACTAGAATTTGAAAGATATTGACATGAATATATAACTGTTTGTATCAAAAAATGATAGTTTAAACTGATATTTGCAGTTTTGATGCGGTTTTAGATACGATATGAATCGAAGAAGCCGATTTTGACTGGAATCTGTTTAAAATGACAAAGAAAAACCTATTATCAATTCAAGGAAGTGAATTTTTAAGTAGTTTTCTGCAGTTTTAATGTAGATTTCAGTTCGCTAAGTTATGAAAATGCATGTTTTGGCTATAATCTTCCGTAAATCACGGGCGAAAACCAATTATTTGTCCCAAAAGAAGGTGTTTTAAGTATATATCTGCATTTCTAAGTTAGATTTGTGTACAATAAGAGGCGAAAAAGCAGATTCTGACTAAGATTTTATCGAAGTCGGCAACTATTTGACTCAGAAAGGTTGCCTTACGTCGAAATCTAATAGTTTATTAAGGTTTTCGTTGCTAAAATGCCCAAAGACGCCGATTTTGACTAGAATTTGAAAGATATTGACATGAATATATAACTGTTTGTATCAAAAAATGATAGTTTAAACTGATATTTGCAGTTTTGATGCGGTTTTAGATACGATATGAATCGAAGAAGCCGATTTTGACTGGAATCTGTTTAAAATGACAAAGAAAAACCTATTATCAATTCAAGGAAGTGAATTTTTAAGTAGTTATCTGCAGTTTTAATGTAGATTTCAGTTCGCTAAGTTATGAAAATGCATGTTTTGGCTATAATCTTCCGTAAATCAAGGGCAAAAACCAATTATTTGTCCCTAAAGAAGGTGTTTTAAGTATATATCTGCATTTCTAAGGTAGATTTGGGTACAATAAGAGGCGAAAAAGCAGATTCTGACTAAGATTTTATCGAAATCGGCAACTATTTGACTCAGAAAGGTTGCCTTACGTCGAAATCTAATAGTTTATTAAGGTTTTCGTTACTAAAATGCACAAAGACGCCGATTTTGACTAGAATTTGAAAGATATTGACATGAATATATAACTGTTTGTATCAAAAAATGATAGTTTAAACTGATATTTGCAGTTTTGATGCGGTTTTAGATACGATATGAATCGAAGAAGCCGATTTTGACTGGAATCTGTTTAAAATGACAAAGAAAAACCTATTATCAATTCAAGGAAGTGAATTTTTAAGTAGTTATCTGCAGTTTTAATGTAGATTTCAGTTCGCTAAGTTATGAAAATGCATGTTTTGGCTATAATCTTCCGTAAATCAAGGGCGAAAACCAATTATTTGTCCCAAAAGAAGGTGTTTTAAGTATATATCTGCATTTCTAAGGTAGATTTGGGTACAATAAGAGGCGAAAAAGCAGATTCTGACTAAGATTATATCGAAATCGGCAACAATTTGACTCAGAATGGTTGCCTTACGTCGAAATCTAATAGTTTATTAAGGTTTTCGTTACTAAAATGCCCAAAGACGCCGATTTTGACTAGAATTTGAAAGATATTGACATGAATATATAACTGTTTGTATCAAAAAATGATAGTTTAAACCGATATTTGCAGTTTTGATGCGGTTTTAGATACGATATGAATCGAAGAAGCCGATTTTGACTGGAATCTGTTTAAAATGACAAAGAAAAACCTATTACCAATTCAAGGAAGTGAATTTTTAAGTAGTTATCTGCAGTTTTAATGTAGATTTCAGTTCGCTAAGTTATGAAAATGCATGTTTTGGCTATAATCTTCCGTAAAGCAAGGGCGAAAACCAATTATTTGTCCCAAAAGAAGTTGTTTTAAGTATATATCTGCATTTCTAAGGTAGATTTGGGTACAATAAGAGGCGAAAAAGCAGATTCTGACTAAGATTTTATCGAAATCGGCAACTATTTGACTCAGAATGGTTGCCTTACGTCGAAATCTAATAGTTTGTTAAGGTTTTCGTTACTAAAATGCCCAAAGACGCCGATTTTGACTAGAATTTGAAAGATATTGACATGAATATATAACTGTTTGTATCAAAAAATGATAGTTTAAACTGATATTTGCAGTTTTCATGCGGTTTTAGGTACGATATGAGTCGAAGAAGCCGATTTTGACTGGAATCTGTTTAAAATGACAAAGAAAAACCTATTATCAATTCAAGGAAGTGAATTTTTAAGTAGTTATCTGCAGTTTTAATGTAGATTTCAGTTCGCTAAGTTATGAAAATGCATGTTTTGGCTATAATCTTCCGTAAATCAAGGGCGAAAACCAATTATTTGTCCCAAAAGAAGGTGTTTTAAGTATATATCTGCATTTCTAAGGTAGATTTGGGTACAATAAGAGGCGAAAAAGCAGATTCTGACTAAGATTTTATCGAAATCGGCAACTATTTGACTCAGAAAGGTTGCCTTACGTCGAAATCTAATACTTTATTAAGGTTTTCGTTACTAAAATGCCCAAAGACGCCGATTTTGACTAGAATTTGAAAGATATTGACATGAATATATAACTGTTTGTATCAAAAAATGATAGTTTAAACTGATATTTGCAGTTTTGATGCGGTTTTAGGTACGATATGAGTCGAAGAAGCCGATTTTGACTGGAATCTGTTTAAAATGACAAAGAAAAACGTATTATCAATTCAAGGAAGTGAATTTTTAAGTAGTTATCTGCAGTTTTAATGTAGATTTCAGTTCGCTAAGTTATGAAAATGCATGTTTTGGCTATAATCTTCCGTAAATCAAGGGCGAAAACCAATTATTTGTCCCAAAAGAAGGTGTTTTAAGTATATATCTGCATTTCTAAGGTAGATTTGGGTACAATAAGTGGCGAAAAAGCAGATTCTGACTAAGATTTTATCGAAATCGGCAACTATTTGACTCAGAAAGGTTGCCTTACGTCGAAATCTAATAGTTTATTAAGGTTTTCGTTACTAAAATGCCCAAAGACGCCGATTTTGACTAGAATTTGAAAGATATTGACATGAATATATAACTGTTTGTATCAAAAAATGATAGTTTAAACTGATATTTGCAGTTTTGATGCGGTTTTAGGTACGATATGAGTCGAAGAAGCCGATTTTGACTGGAATCTGTTTAAAATGACAAAGAAAAACCTATTATCAATTCAAGGAAGTGAATTTTTAAGTAGTTATCTGCAGTTTTAATGTAGATTTCAGTTCGCTAAGTTATGAAAATGCATGTTTTGGCTATAATCTTCCGTAAATCAAGGGCGAAAACCAATTATTTGTCCCAAAAGAAGGTGTTTTAAGTATATATCTGCATTTCTAAGGTAGATTTGGGTACAATAAGAGGCGAAAAAGCAAATTCTGACTAAGATTTTATCGAAATCGGCAACTATTTGACTCAGAAAGGTTGCCTTACTTCGAAATCTAATAGTTTATTAAGGTTTTCGTTATTAAATTGCCCAAAGACGCCGATTTTTACTAGAATTTGAAAGATATTGACATGAATATATAACTGTTTGTATCAAAAAATGATAGTTTAAACTGATATTTGCAGTTTTGATGTGGTTTTAGATACGATATGAATCGAAGAAGCCGATTTTGACTGGAATCTGTTTAAAATGACAAAGAAAAACCTATTATCAATTCAAGGAAGTGAATTTTTAAGTAGTTATCTGCAGTTTTAATGTAGATTTCAGTTCGCTAAGTTATGAAAATGCATGTTTTGGCTATAATCTTCCGTAAATCAAGGGCGAAAACCAATTATTTGTCCCAAAAGAAGGTGTTTTAAGTATATATCTGCATTTCTAAGGTAGATTTGGGTACAATAAGAGGCGAAAAAGCAGATTCTGACTAAGATTTTATCGAAATCGGCAACTATTTGACTCAGAAAGGTTGCCTTACGCCGAAATCTAATAGTTTATTAAGGTTTTCGTTATTAAATTGCCCAAAGACGCCGATTTTGACTAGAATTTGAAAGATATTGACATGAATATATAACTGTTTGTATCAAAAAATGATAGTTTAAACTGATATTTGCAGTTTTGATGCGGTTTTAGATACGATATGAATCGAAGAAGCCGATTTTGACTGGAATCTGTTTAAAATGACAAAGAAAAACCTATTATCAATTCAAGGAAGTGAATTTTTAAGTAGTTATCTGCAGTTTTAATGTAGATTTCAGTTCGCTAAGTTATGAAAATGCATGTTTTGGCTATAATCTTCCGTAAATCAAGGGCGAAAACCAATTATTTGTCCCAAAAGAAGTTGTTTTAAGTATATATCTGCATTTCTAAGGTAGATTTGGGTACAATAAGAGGCGAAAAAGCAGATTCTGACTAAGATTTTATCGAAATCGGCAACTATTTGACTCAGAAAGGTTGCCTTACGTCGAAATCTAATAGTTTATTAAGGTTTTCGTTACTAAAATGCACAAAGACGCCGATTTTGACTAGAATTTGAAAGATATTGACATGAATATATAACTGTTTGTATCAAAAAATGATAGTTTAAACTGATATTTGCAGTTTTGATGCGGTTTTAGATACGATATGAATCGAAGAAGCCGATTTTGACTGGAATCTGTTTAAAATGACAAAGAAAAACCTATTATCAATTCAAGGAAGTGAATTTTTAAGTAGTTATCTGCAGTTTTAATGTAGATTTCAGTTCGCTAAGTTATGAAAATGCATGTTTTGGCTATAATCTTCCGTAAATCAAGGGCGAAAACCAATTATTTGTCCCAAAAGAAGTTGTTTTAAGTATATATCTGCATTTCTAAGGTAGATTTGGGTACAATAAGAGGCGAAAAAGCAGATTCTGACTAAGATTTTATCGAAATCGGCAACTATTTGACTCAGAATGGTTGCCTTACGTCGAAATCTAATAGTTTGTTAAGGTTTTCGTTACTAAAATGCCCAAAGACGCCGATTTTGACTAGAATTTGAAAGATATTGACATGAATATATAACTGTTTGTATCAAAAAATGATAGTTTAAACTGATATTTGCAGTTTTCATGCGGTTTTAGGTACGATATGAGTCGAAGAAGCCGATTTTGACTGGAATCTGTTTAAAATGACAAAGAAAAACCTATTATCAATTCAAGGAAGTGAATTTTTAAGTAGTTATCTGCAGTTTTAATGTAGATTTCAGTTCGCTAAGTTATGAAAATGCATGTTTTGGCTATAATCTTCCGTAAATCAAGGGCGAAAACCAATTATTTGTCCCAAAAGAAGGTGTTCCAAGTATATATCTGCATTTCTAAGGTAGATTTGGGTACAATAAGAGGCGAAAAAGCAGATTCTGACTAAGATTTTATCGAAATCGGCAACTATTTGACTCAGAATGGTTGCCTTACGTCGAAATCTAATAGTTTATTAAGGTTTTCGTTACTAAAATGCCCAAAGACGCCGATTTTGACTAGAATTTGAAAGATATTGACATGAATATATAACTGTTTGTATCAAAAAATGAAAAAACCAATTATTTGTCCCAAAAGAAGGTGTTTTAAGTATATATCTGCATTTCTAAGGTAGATTTGTTTACAATAAGAGGCGAAAAAGCAGATTCTGTCTAGGATTTTATCGAAATCGGCAACTATTTGACTCAGAAAGGTTGCCTTACGTCGAAATCTAATAGTTTATTAAGGTTTTCGTTACTAAAATGCCCAAAGACGCCGATTTTGACTAGAATTTGAAAGATATTGACATGAATATATAACTGTTTGTATCAAAAAATGATAGTTTAAACTGATATTTGCAATTTTGATGCGGGTTTAGATACGATATGAATCGAAGAAGCCGATTTTGACTGGAATCTGTTTAAAATGACAAAGAAAAACCTATTATCAATTCAAGGAAGTGAATTTTTAAGTAGTTATCTGCAGTTTTAATGTAGATTTCAGTTCGCTAAGTTATGAAAATGCATGTTTTGGCTATAATCTTCCGTAAATCAAGGGCGAAAACCAATTATTTGTCCCAAAAGAAGGTGTTCTAAGTATATATCTGCATTTCTAAGGTAGATTTGTGTACAATAAGAGGCGAAAAAGCAGATTCTGACTAAGATTGTATCGAAATCGGCAACTATTTGAGTAGTTATTCTAACGCGGGACTGTGACGATTCAAGGTCACCGATGGCATTTTCCATCAGCAGTGTACCAAAGCCAGTTCTTCGTAAGGGGGGTCATGTAAAAGAAGTAAAGGTCCAGTCAAAATCGGCTTCTTCGATTCATATCGTATCTAAAACCGCATCAAAACTGCAAATATCAGTTTAAACTATCATTTTTTGATGCAAACAGTTATATATTCATGTCAATATCTTTCAAATTCTAGTCAAAATCGGCGTCTTTGGGCATTTTAGTAACGAAAACCTTAATAAACTATTAGATTTCGACGTAAGGCAACCATTCTGAGTCAAATAGTTGCCGATTTCGATAAAATCTTAGTCAGAATCTGCTTTTTCGCCTCTTATTGTACCCAAATCTACCTTAGAAATGCAGATATATACTTAAAACACCTTCTTTTGGGACAAATAATTGGTTTTCGCCCTTGATTTACGGAAGATTATAGCCAAAACATGCATTTTCATAACTTAGCGAACTGAAATCTACATTAAAACTGCAGATAACTACTTAAAAATTCACTTCCTTGAATTGATAATAGGTTTTTCTTTGTCATTTTAAACAGATTCCAGTCAAAATCGGCTTCTTCGATTCATATCGTATCTAAAACCGCATCAAAACTGCAAATATCAGTTTAAACTATCATTTTTTGATACAAACAGTTATATATTCATGTCAATATCTTTCAAATTCTAGTCAAAATCGGCGTCTATGGGCATTTTAGTAACGAAAACCTTAATAAACTATTAGATTTCGACGTAAGGCAACCTTTCTGAGTCAAATAGTTGCCGATTTCGATAAAATCCTAGACAGAATCTGCTTTTTCGCCTCTTATTGTACCCAAATCTACCTTAGAAATGCAGATATATACTTAAAACACCTTTTTTTGGGACAAATAATTGGTTTTCGCCCTTGATTTACGGAAGATTATAGCCAAAACATGCATTATCATAACTTAGCGAACTGAAATCTACATTAAAACTGCAGATAACTACTTAAAAATTCACTTCCTTGAATTGATAATAGGTTTTTCTTTGTCATTTTAAACAGATTCCAGTCAAAATCGGTTTCTTCGATTCATATCGTATCTAAAACCGCTTCAAAACTGCAAATATCAGTTTAAACTATCATTTTTTGATACAAACAGTTATATATTCATGTCAATATCTTTCAAATTCTAGTCAAAATCGGCGTCTTTGGGCATTTTAGTAACGAAAACCTAAATAAACTATTAGATTTCGACGTAAGGCAACCTTTCTGAGTCAAATAGTTGCCGATTTCGATAAAATCTTAGTCAGAATCTGCTTTTTCGCCTCTTATTGTACCCAAATCTACCTTAGAAATGCAGATATATACTTAAAACACCTTCTTTTGGGACAAATAATTGGTTTTCGCAATCGATTTACGGAAGATTATAGCCAAAACATGCATTTTCATAACTTAGCGCACTGAAATCTACATTAAAACTGCAGATAACTACTTAAAAATTCACTTCCTTGAATTGATAATAGGTTTTTCTTTGTCATTTTAAACAGATTCCAGTAAAATCGGCTTCTTCGACTCATATCGTACCTAAAACCGCATCAAAACTGCAAATATCAGTTTAAACTATCATTTTTTGATACAAACAGTTATATATTCATGTCAATATCTTTCAAATTCTAGTCAAAATCGGCGTCTTTGGGCATTTTAGTAACGAAAACCTTAATAAACTATTAGATTTCGACGTAAGGCAACCATTCTGAGTCAAATTGTTGCCGATTTCGATAAAATCTTATTCAGAATCTGCTTTTTCGCCTCTTATTGTACCCAAATCTACCTTAGAAATGCAGATATATACTTAAAACACCTTCTTTTGGGACAAATAATTGGTTTTCGCCCTTGATTTACGGAAGATTATAGCCAAAACATGCATTTTCATAACTTAGCGAACTGAAATCTACATTAAAACTGCAGATAACTACTTAAAAATTCACTTCCTTGAATTGATAATAGGTTTTTCGTTGTCATTTTAAACAGATTCCAGTCAAAATCGGCTTCTTCGATTCATATCGTATCTAAAACCGCATCAAAACTGCAAATATCAGTTTAAACTATCATTTTTTGATGCAAACAGTTATATATTCATGTCAATATCTTTCAAATTCTAGTCAAAATCGGCGTCTTTGGGCATTTTAGTAGCGAAAACCTTAATAAACTATTAGATTTCGACGTAAGGCAACCATTCTGAGTCAAATAGTTGCCGATTTCGATAAAATCTTAGTCAGAATCTGCTTTTTCGCCTCCTATTGTACCCAAATCTACCTTAGAAATGCAGATATATACTTAAAACACCTTCTTTTGGGACAAATAATTGGTTTTCGCCCTTGATTTACGGAAGATTATAGCCAAAACATGCATTTTCATAACTTAGCGAACTGAAATCTACATTAAAACTGCAGATAACTACTTAAAAATTCACTTCCTTGAATTGATAATAGATTTTTCTTTGTCATTTTAAACAGATTCCAGTCAAAATCGGCTTCTTCGACTCATATCGTACCTAAAACCGCATCAAAACTGCAAATATCAGTTTAAACTATCATTTTTTGATACAAACAGTTATATATTCATGTCAATATCTTTCAAATTCTAGTCAAAATCGGCGTCTATGGGCATTTTAGTAACGAAAACCTTAA
The DNA here is from genome assembly GCF_029955315.1 of Cylas formicarius. Lineage (NCBI taxonomy): Eukaryota > Metazoa > Arthropoda > Insecta > Coleoptera > Brentidae > Cylas > Cylas formicarius. Next base: position 31,269,676 of record NW_026844214.1, on the reverse strand, counting down.
TAAACTATTAGATTTCGACGTAAGGCAACCTTTCTGAGTCAAATAGTTGCCGATTTCGATAAAATCTTAGTCAGAATCTGCTTTTTCGCCTCTTATTGTACCCAAATCTACCTTAGAAATGCAGATATATACTTAAAACACCTTCTTTTGGGACAAATAATTGGTTTTCGCCCTTGATTTACGGAAGATTATAGCCAAAACATGCATTTTCATAACTTAGCGAACTGAAATCTACATTAAAACTGCAGATAACTACATAAAAATTCACTTCCTTGAATTGATAATAAGTTTTTCTTTGTCATTTTAAACAGATTCCAGTCAAAATCGGCTTCTCCGACTCATATCGTACCTAAAACCGCATCAAAACTGCAAATATCAGTTTAAACTATCATTTTTTGATACAAACAGTTATATATTCATGTCAATATCTTTCAAATTCTAGTCAAAATCGGCGTCTTTGGGCATTTTAGTAACGAAAACCTTAATAAACTATTAGATTTCGACGTAAGGCAACCATTCTGAGTCAAATAGTTGCCGATTTCGATAAAATCTTAGTCAGAATCTGCTTTTTCGCCTCTTATTGTACCCAAATCTACCTTAGAAATGCAGATATATACTTAAAACACCTTCTTTTGGGACAAATAATTGGTTTTCGCCCTTGATTTACGGAAGATTACAGCCAAAACATGCATTTTCATAACTTAGCGAACTGAAATCTACATTAAAACTGCAGATAACTACTTAAAAATTCACTTCCTTGAATTGATAATAGGTTTTTCTTTGTCATTTTAAACAGATTCCAGTCAAAATCGGCTTCTTCGATTCATATCGTATCTAAAACCGCATCAAAACTGCAAATATCAGTTTAAACTATCATTTTTTGATACAAACAGTTATATATTCATGTCAATATCTTTCAAATTCTAGTCAAAATCGGCGTCTATGGGCATTTTAGTAACGAAAACCTTAATAAACTATTAGATTTCGACGTAAGGCAACCTTTCTGAGTCAAATAGTTGCCGATTTCGATAAAATCCTAGACAGAATCTGCTTTTTCGCCTCTTATTGTACCCAAATCTACCTTAGAAATGCAGATATATACTTAAAACACCTTTTTTTGGGACAAATAATTGGTTTTCGCCCTGGATTTACGGAAGATTATAGCCAAAACATGCATTATCATAACTTAGCGAACTGAAATCTACATTAAAACTGCAGATAACTACTTAAAAATTCACTTCCTTGAATTGATAATAGGTTTTTCTTTGTCATTTTAAACAGATTCCAGTCAAAATCGGTTTCTTCGATTCATATCGTATCTAAAACCGCATCAAAACTGCAAATATCAGTTTAAACTATCATTTTTTGATACAAACAGTTATATATTCATGTCAATATCTTTCAAATTCTAGTCAAAATCGGCGTCTTTGGGCATTTTAGTAGCGAAAACCTTAATAAACTATTAGATTTCGACGTAAGGCAACCATTCTGAGTCAAATAGTTGCCGATTTCGATAAAATCTTAGCCAGAATCTGCTTTTTCGCCTCCTATTGTACCCAAATCTACCTTAGAAATGCAGATATATACTTAAAACACCTTCTTTTGGGACAAATAATTGGTTTTCGCCCTTGATTTACGGAAGATTATAGCCAAAACATGCATTTTCATAACTTAGCGAACTGAAATCTACATTAAAACTGCAGATAACTACTTAAAAATTCACTTCCTTGAATTGATAATAGGTTTTTCTTTGTCATTTTAAACAGATTCCAGTCAAAATCGGCTTCTTCGACTCATATCGTACCTAAAACCGCATCAAAACTGCAAATATCAGTTTAAACTATCATTTTTTGATACAAACAGTTATATATTCATGTCAATATCTTTCAAATTCTAGTCAAAATCGGCGTCTATGGGCATTTTAGTAACGAAAACCTTAATAAACTATTAGATTTCGACGTAAGGCAACCTTTCTGAGTCAAATAGTTGCCGATTTCGATAAAATCTTAGTCAGAATCTGCTTTTTCGCCTCTTATTGTACCCAAATCTACCTTAGAAATGCAGACATATACTTAAAACACCTTCTTTTGGGACAAATAATTGGTTTTCGCCCTTGATTTACGGAAGATTATAGCCAAAACATGCATTTTCATAACTTAGCGAACTGAAATCTACATTAAAACTGCAGATAACTACATAAAAATTCACTTCTTTGAATTGATAATAAGTTTTTCTTTGTCATTTTAAACAGATTCCAGTCAAAATCGGCTTCTCCGACTCATATCGTACCTAAAACCGCATCAAAACTGCAAATATCAGTTTAAACTATCATTTTTTGATACAAACAGTTATATATTCATGTCAATATCTTTCAAATTCTAGTCAAAATCGGCGTCTTTGGGCATTTTAGTAACGAAAACCTTAATAAACTATTAGATTTCGACGTAAGGCAACCATTCTGAGTCAAATAGTTGCCGATTTCGATAAAATCTTAGTCAGAATCTGCTTTTTCGCCTCTTATTGTACCCAAATCTACCTTAGAAATGCAGATATATACTTAAAACACCTTCTTTTGGGACAAATAATTGGTTTTCGCCCTTGATTTACGGAAGATTACAGCCAAAACATGCATTTTCATAACTTAGCGAACTGAAATCTACATTAAAACTGCAGATAACTACTTAAAAATTCACTTCCTTGAATTGATAATAGGTTTTTCTTTGTCATTTTAAACAGATTCCAGTCAAAATCGGCTTCTTCGATTCATATCGTATCTAAAACCGCATCAAAACTGCAAATATCAGTTTAAACTATCATTTTTTGATACAAACAGTTATATATTCATGTCAATATCTTTCAAATTCTAGTCAAAATCGGCGTCTATGGGCATTTTAGTAACGAAAACCTTAATAAACTATTAGATTTCGACGTAAGGCAACCTTTCTGAGTCAAATAGTTGCCGATTTCGATAAAATCCTAGACAGAATCTGCTTTTTCGCCTCTTATTGTACCCAAATCTACCTTAGAAATGCAGATATATACTTAAAACACCTTTTTTTGGGACAAATAATTGGTTTTCGCCCTTGATTTACGGAAGATTATAGCCAAAACATGCATTATCATAACTTAGCGAACTGAAATCTACATTAAAACTGCAGATAACTACTTAAAAATTCACTTTCTTGAATTGATAATAGGTTTTTCTTTGTCATTTTAAACAGATTCCAGTCAAAATCGGTTTCTTCGATTCATATCGTATCTAAAACCGCATCAAAACTGCAAATATCAGTTTAAACTATCATTTTTTGATACAAACAGTTATATATTCATGTCAATATCTTTCAAATTCTAGTCAAAATCGGCGTCTTTGGGCATTTTAGTAACGAAAACCTAAATAAACTATTAGATTTCGACGTAAGGCAACCTTTCTGAGTCAAATAGTTGCCGATTTCGATAAAATCTTAGTCAGAATCTGCTTTTTCGCCTCTTATTGTACCCAAATCTACCTTAGAAATGCAGATATATACTTAAAACACCTTCTTTTGGGACAAATAATTGGTTTTCGCCCTCGATTTACGGAAGATTATAGCCAAAACATGCATTTTCATAACTTAGCGCACTGAAATCTACATTAAAACTGCAGATAACTACTTAAAAATTCACTTCCTTGAATTGATAATAGGTTTTTCTTTGTCATTTTAAACAGATTCCAGTAAAATCGGTTTCTTCGACTCATATCGTATCTAAAACCGCATCAAAACTGCAAATATCAGTTTAAACTATCATTTTTTGATGCAAACAGTTATATATTCATGTCAATATCTTTCAAATTCTAGTCAAAATCGGCGTCTATGGGCATTTTAGTAACGAAAACCTTAATAAACTATTAGATTTCGACGTAAGGCAACCTTTCTGAGTCAAATAGTTGCCGATTTCGATAAAATCTTAGTCAGAATCTGCTTTTTCGCCTCTTATTGTACCCAAATCTACCTTAGAAATGCAGATATATACTTAAAACACCTTCTTTTTGGACAAATAATTGGTTTTCGCCCTTGATTTACGGAAGATTATAGCCAAAACATGCATTTTCATAACTTAGCGAACTGAAATCTACATTAAAACTGCAGATAACTACATAAAAATTCACTTCCTTGAATTGATAATAAGTTTTTCTTTGTCATTTTAAACAGATTCCAGTCAAAATCGGCTTCTCCGACTCATATCGTACCTAAAACCGCATCAAAACTGCAAATATCAGTTTAAACTATCATTTTTTGATACAAACAGTTATATATTCATGTCAATATCTTTCAAATTCTAGTCAAAATCGGCGTCTTTGGGCATTTTAGTAACGAAAACCTTGATAAACTATTAGATTTCGACGTAAGGCAACCATTCTGAGTCAAATAGTTGCCGATTTCGATAAAATCTTAGTCAGAATCTGCTTTTTCGCCTCTTATTGTACCCAAATCTACCTTAGAAATGCAGATATATACTTAAAACACCTTCTTTTGGGACAAATAATTGGTTTTCGCCCTCGATTTACGGAAGATTATAGCCAAAACATGCATTTTCATAACTTAGCGCACTGAAATCTACATTAAAACTGCAGATAACTACTTAAAAATTCACTTCCTTGAATTGATAATAGGTTTTTCTTTGTCATTTTAAACAGATTCCAGTAAAATCGGTTTCTTCGACTCATATCGTATCTAAAACCTCATCAAAACTGCAAATATCAGTTTAAACTATCATTTTTTGATGCAAACAGTTATATATTCATGTCAATATCTTTCAAATTCTAGTCAAAATCGGCGTCTATGGGCATTTTAGTAACGAAAACCTTAATAAACTATTAGATTTCGACGTAAGGCAACCTTTCTGAGTCAAATAGTTGCCGATTTCGATAAAATCTTAGTCAGAATCTGCTTTTTCGCCTCTTATTGTACCCAAATCTACCTTAGAAATGCAGATATATACTTAAAACACCTTCTTTTTGGACAAATAATTGGTTTTCGCCCTTGATTTACGGAAGATTATAGCCAAAACATGCATTTTCATAACTTAGCGAACTGAAATCTACATTAAAACTGCAGATAACTACATAAAAATTCACTTCCTTGAATTGATAATAAGTTTTTCTTTGTCATTTTAAACAGATTCCAGTCAAAATCGGCTTCTCCGACTCATATCGTACCTAAAACCGCATCAAAACTGCAAATATCAGTTTAAACTATCATTTTTTGATACAAACAGTTATATATTCATGTCAATATCTTTCAAATTCTAGTCAAAATCGGCGTCTTTGGGCATTTTAGTAACGAAAACCTTAATAAACTATTAGATTTCGACGTAAGGCAACCATTCTGAGTCAAATAGTTGCCGATTTCGATAAAATCTTAGTCAGAATCTGCTTTTTCGCCTCTTATTGTACCCAAATCTACCTTAGAAATGCAGATATATACTTAAAACACCTTCTTTTGGGACAAATAATTGGTTTTCGCCATTGATTTACGGAAGATTACAGCCAAAACATGCATTTTCATAACTTAGCGAACTGAAATCTACATTAAAACTGCAGATAACTACTTAAAAATTCACTTCCTTGAATTGATAATAGGTTTTTCTTAGTCATTTTAAACAGATTCCAGTCAAAATCGGCTTCTTCGATTCATATCGTATCTAAAACCGCATCAAAACTGCAAATATCAGTTTAAACTATCATTTTTTGATACAAACAGTTATATATTCATGTCAATATCTTTCAAATTCTAGTCAAAATCGGCGTCTATGGGCATTTTAGTAACGAAAACCTTAATAAACTATTAGATTTCGACGTAAGGCAACCTTTCTGAGTCAAATAGTTGCCGATTTCGATAAAATCTTAGTCAGAATCTGCTTTTTCGCCTCTTATTGTACCCAAATCTACCTTAGAAATGCAGATATATACCTAAAACACCTTCTTTTGGGACAAATAATTGGTTTTCGCCCTTGATTTACGGAAGATTATAGCCAAAACATGCATTTTCATAACTTAGCGAACTGAAATCTACATTAAAACTGCAGATAACTACATAAAAATTCACTTCCTTGAATTGATAATAAGTTTTTCTTTGTCATTTTAAACAGATTCCAGTCAAAATCGGCTTCTCCGACTCATATCGTACCTAAAACCGCATCAAAACTGCAAATATCAGTTTAAACTATCATTTTTTGATACAAACAGTTATATATTCATGTCAATATCTTTCAAATTCTAGTCAAAATCGGCGTCTTTGGGCATTTTAGTAACGAAAACCTTAATAAACTATTAGATTTCGACGTAAGGCAACCATTCTGAGTCAAATAGTTGCCGATTTCGATAAAATCTTAGTCAGAATCTGCTTTTCCGCCTCTTATTGTACGCAAATCTACCTTAGAAATGCAGATATATACTTAAAACACCTTCTTTTGGGACAAATAATTGGTTTTTGCCCTTGATTTACAGAAGATTATAGCCAAAACATGCATTTTCATAACTTAGCGAACTGAAATCTACATTAAAACTGCAGATAACTACTTAAAAATTCACTTCCTTGAATTGATAATAGGTTTTTCTTTGTCATTTTAAACAGATTCCAGTCAAAATCGGCTTCTTCGATTCATATCGTATCTAAAACCGCATCAAAACTGCAAATATCAGTTTAAACTATCATTTTTTGATACAAACAGTTATATATTCATTCAAATAGTTGCCGATTTCGATAAAATCTTAGTCAGAATCTGCTTTTTCGCCTCTTATTGTACCCAAATCTACCTTAGAAATGCAGATATATACTTAAAACACCTTGTTTTGGGACAAATAATTGGTTTTCGCCCTCGATTTACGGAAGATTATAGCCAAAACATGCATTTTCATAACTTAGCGCACTGAAATCTACATTAAAACTGCAGATAACGACTTAAAAATTCACTTCCTTGAATTGATAATAGGTTTTTCTTTGTCATTTTAAACAGATTCCAGTAAAATCGGCTTCTTCGACTCATATCGTACCTAAAACCGCATCAAAACTGCAAATATCAGTTTAAACCATCATTTTTTGATACAAACAGTTATATATTCATATCAATATCTTTCAAATTCTAGTCAAAATCGGCGTCTTTGGGCATTTTAGTAACGAAAACCTTCATAAACTATTAGATTTCGACGTAAGGCAACCATTCTGAGTCAAATTGTTGCCGATTTCGATAAAATCTTAGTCAGAATCTGCTTTTTCGCCTCTTATTGTACCCAAATCTACCTTAGAAATGCAGATATATACTTAAAACACCTTCTTTTGGGACAAATAATTGGTTTTCGCCCTTGATTTAAGGAAGATTATAGCCAAAACATGCATTTTCATAAATTAGCGAACTGAAATCTACATTAAAACTGCAGATAACTACTTAAAAATTCACTTCCTTGAATTGATAATAAGTTTTTCTTTGTCATTTTAAACAGATTCCAGTCAAAATCGGCTTCTCCGATTCATATCGTACCTAAAACCGCATCAAAACTGCAAATATCAGTTTAAACTATCATTTTTTGATACAAACAGTTATATATTCATGTCAATATCTTTCAAATTCTAGTCAAAATCGGCGTCTTTGGGCATTTTAGTAACGAAAACCTTAATAAACTATTAGATTTCGACGTAAGGCAACCATTCTGAGTCAAATAGTTGCCGATTTCGATAAAATCTTAGTCAGAATCTGCTTTTTCGCCTCTTATTGTACCCAAATCTACCTTAGAAATGCAGATATATACTTAAAACACCTTCTTTTGGGACAAATAATTGGTTTTCGCCCTCGATTTACGGAAGATTATAGCCAAAACATGCATTTTCATAACTTAGCGCACTGAAATCTACATTAAAACTGCAGATAACTACTTAAAAATTCACTTCCTTGAATTGATAATAGGTTTTTCTTTGTCATTTTAAACAGATTCCAGTAAAATCGGTTTCTTCGACTCATATCGTATCTAAAACCGCATCAAAACTGCAAATATCAGTTTAAACTATCATTTTTTGATGCAAACAGTTATATATTCATGTCAATATCTTTCAAATTCTAGTCAAAATCGGCGTCTTTGGGCATTTTAGTAACGAAAACCTTAATAAACTATTAGATTTCGACGTAAGGCAACCATTCTGAGTCAAATAGTTGCCGATTTCGATAAAATCTTAGTCAGAATCTGCTTTTTCGCCTCTTATTGTACCCAAATCTACCTTAGAAATGCAGATATATACTTAAAACACCTTCTTTTGGGACAAATAATTGGTTTTCGCCATTGATTTACGGAAGATTACAGCCAAAACATGCATTTTCATAACTTAGCGAACTGAAATCTACATTAAAACTGCAGATAACTACTTAAAAATTCACTTCCTTGAATTGATAATAGGTTTTTCTTAGTCATTTTAAACAGATTCCAGTCAAAATCGGCTTCTTCGATTCATATCGTATCTAAAACCGCATCAAAACTGCAAATATCAGTTTAAACTATCATTTTTTGATACAAACAGTTATATATTCATGTCAATATCTTTCAAATTCTAGTCAAAATCGGCGTCTATGGGCATTTTAGTAACGAAAACCTTAATAAACTATTAGATTTCGACGTAAGGCAACCTTTCTGAGTCAAATAGTTGCCGATTTCGATAAAATCTTAGTCAGAATCTGCTTTTTCGCCTCTTATTGTACCCAAATCTACCTTAGAAATGCAGATATATACCTAAAACACCTTCTTTTGGGACAAATAATTGGTTTTCGCCCTTGATTTATGGAAGATTATAGCCAAAACAAGCATTTTCATAACTTAGCGAACTGAAATCTACATTAAAACTGCAGATAACTACATAAAAATTCACTTCCTTGAATTGATAATAAGTTTTTCTTTGTCATTTTAAACAGATTCCAGTCAAAATCGCCTTCTCCGACTCATATCGTACCTAAAACCGCATCAAAACTGCAAATATCAGTTTAAACTATCATTTTTTGATACAAACAGTTATATATTCATGTCAATATCTTTCAAATTCTAGTCAAAATCGGCGTCTTTGGGCATTTTAGTAACGAAAACCTTAATAAACTATTAGATTTCGACGTAAGGCAACCATTCTGAGTCAAATAGTTGCCGATTTCGATAAAATCTTAGTCAGAATCTGCTTTTTCGCCTCTTATTGTACGCAAATCTACCTTAGAAATGCAGATATATACTTAAAACACCTTCTTTTGGGACAAATAATTGGTTTTCGCCCTTGATTTACAGAAGATTATAGCCAAAACATGCATTTTCATAACTTAGCGAACTGAAATCTACATTAAAACTGCAGATAACTACTTAAAAATTCACTTCCTTGAATTGATAATAGGTTTTTCTTTGTCATTTTAAACAGATTCCAGTCAAAATCGGCTTCTTCGATTCATATCGTATCTAAAACCGCATCAAAACTGCAAATATCAGTTTAAACTATCATTTTTTGATACAAACAGTTATATATTCATTCAAATAGTTGCCGATTTCGATAAAATCTTAGTCAGAATCTGCTTTTTCGCCTCTTATTGTACCCAAATCTACCTTAGAAATGCAGATATATACTTAAAACACCTTGTTTTGGGACAAATAATTGGTTTTCGCCCTCGATTTACGGAAGATTATAGCCAAAACATGCATTTTCATAACTTAGCGCACTGAAATCTACATTAAAACTGCAGATAACGACTTAAAAATTCACTTCCTTGAATTGATAATAGGTTTTTCTTTGTCATTTTAAACAGATTCCAGTAAAATCGGCTTCTTCGACTCATATCGTACCTAAAACCGCATCAAAACTGCAAATATCAGTTTAAACCATCATTTTTTGATACAAACAGTTATATATTCATATCAATATCTTTCAAATTCTAGTCAAAATCGGCGTCTTTGGGCATTTTAGTAACGAAAACCTTCATAAACTATTAGATTTCGACGTAAGGCAACCATTCTGAGTCAAATTGTTGCCGATTTCGATAAAATCTTAGTCAGAATCTGCTTTTTCGCCTCTTATTGTACCCAAATCTACCTTAGAAATGCAGATATATACTTAAAACACCTTCTTTTGGGACAAATAATTGGTTTTCGCCCTTGATTTAAGGAAGATTATAGCCAAAACATGCATTTTCATAACTTAGCGAACTGAAATCTACATTAAAACTGCAGATAACTACTTAAAAATTCACTTCCTTGAATTGATAATAGGTTTTTCTTTGTCATTTTAAACAGATTCCAGTCAAAATCGGCTTCTTCGACTCATATCGTACCTAAAACCGCATCAAAACGGCAAATATCAGTTTAAACTATCATTTTTTGATACAAACAGTTATATATTCATGTCAATATCTTTCAAATTATAGTCAAAATCGGCGTCTTTGGGCATTTTAGTAACGAAAACCTTAATATACTATTCGATTTCGACGTAAGGCAACCATTCTGAGTCAAATAGTTGCCGATTTCGATAAAATCTTAGTCAGAATCTGCTTTTTCGCCTCTTATTGTACCCAAATCTACCTTAGAAATGCAGATATATACTTAAAACACCTTCTTTTGGGACAAATAATTGGTTTTCGCCCTTGATTTACGGAAGATTATAGCCAAAACATGCATTTTCATAACTTAGCGAACTGAAATCTACATTAAAACTGCAGATAACTACTTAAAAATTCACTTCCTTGAATTGATAATAGGCTTTTCTTTGTCATTTGTCTTTGTCATGACTAACATCATTCATAAATTGTGTGGTACCACCTGGGGCTCCTCAGCGGACACGCTCCGTATATCGGCAGTCGGTCTTGTCTACTCTGTGGCGAAATACTGCGCACCAGTGTGGATTAACAGCCCGCACACTGAGAGAATCGACACTGTACTGAACGACACAATGCGCATAATCAGCGGCACGATTAAGTCCACACCAATTGCTTGGCTGCCTTTCCTGAGCCACATACTGCCACCTGAAATTCGACGTAAAAACAGCCTTGTTAGGGAGTATCAGAAAATAAACAATAATACAGAATGAAATAGGCGATCTAGAGCGCAAACGACTGAAGTCGAGGAAACCAGCGCTAATCACCGCTAAAGAGCTGTTGGACTCAAATTTCAACGCAGCGAACGCCTGGCAACAAAGATGGCAGGAACAATGCCCATCGCACTTTCAAACTTTCCTTACTTCAGAGAAGGTTGCTGGATCTGACTTGCCTCGAAAAGTGTGGACTACATTGAACCGAATACGTGCTGGCCATGGCAGATGTGCTGACGCTCTTCATAAATGGGGATGGATAACCTCGCCAGAATGCGACTGCGGGGCCAATAATGCATGTTTTGGCTATAATCTTCCGTAAATCAACGGCGAAAACCAATTATTTGTCCCAAAAGAAGGTGTTTTAAGTATATATCTGCATTTCTAAGGTAGATTTGGGTACAATAAGAGGCGAAATAGCAGATTCTGACTAAGATTTTATCGAAATCGGCAACTATTTGACTCAGAAAGGTTGCCTTACGTCGAAATCTAATAGTTTATTAAGGTTTTCGTTACTAAAATGCCTAAAGACGCCGATTTTGACTAGAATTTGAAAGATATTGACATGAATATATAACTGTTTGTATCAAAAAATGATAGTTTAAACTGATATTTGCAGTTTTGATGCGGTTTTATGTACGATATGAGTCGAAGAAGCCGATTTTGACTGGAATCTGTTTAAAATGACAAAGAAAAACCTATTATCAATTCAAGGAAGTGAATTTTTAAGTAGTTATCTGCAGTTTTAATGTAGATTTCAGTGCGCTAAGTTATGAAAATGCATGTTTTGGCTATAATCTTCCGTAAATCAAGGGCGAAAACCAATTATTTGTCCCAAAAGAAGGTGTTTTAAGTATATATCTGCATTTCTAAGGTAGATTTGGGTACAATAAGAGGCGAAAAAGCAGATTCTGACTAAGATTTTATCGAAATCGGCAACTATTTGACTCAGAAAGGTTGCCTTACGTCGAAATCTAATAGTTTATTTAGGTTTTCGTTACTAAAATGCCCAAAGACGCCGATTTTGACTAGAATTTGAAAGATATTGACATGAATATATAACTGTTTGTATCAAAAAATGATAGTTTAAACTGATATTTGCAGTTTTGATGCGATTTTAGATACGATATGAATCGAAGAAGCCGATTTTGACTGGAATCTGTTTAAAATGACAAAGAAAAACCTATTATCAATTCAAGGAAGTGAATTTTTAAGTAGTTATCTGCAGTTTTATGTAGATTTCAGTTCGTTAAGTTATGAAAATGCATGTTTTGGCTATAATCTTCCGTAAATCAAGGGCGAAAACCAATTATTTGTCCCAAAAGAAGGTGTTTTAAGTATATATCTGCATTTCTAAGGTAGATTTGGGTACAATAAGGGGCGAAAAAGCAGATTCTGACTAAGATTTTATCGAAATCGGCAACTATTTGACTCAGAAAGGTTGCCTTACGTCGAAATCTAATAGTTTATTTAGGTTTTCGTTACTAAAATGCCCAAAGACGCCGATTTTGACTAGAATTTGAAAGATATTGACATGAATATATAACTGTTTGTATCAAAAAATGATAGTTTAAACTGATATTTGCAGTTTTGATGCGGTTTTAGATACGATATGAATCGAAGAAGCCGATTTTGACTGGAATCTGTTTAAAATGACAAAGAAAAACCTATTATCAATTCAAGGAAGTGAATTTTTAAGTAGTTATCTGCAGTTTTAATGTAGATTTCAGTTGGCTAAGTTATGAAAATGCATGTTTTGGCTATAATCTTCCGTAAATCAAGGGCGAAAACCAATTATTTGTCCCAAAAGAAGGTGTTTTAAGTATATATCTGCATTTCTAAGGTAGATTTGGGTACAATAAGAGGCGAAAAAGCAGATTCTGACTAAGATTTTATCGAAATCGGCAACTATTTGACTCAGAAAGGTTGCCTTACGTCGAAATCTAATAGTTTATTTAGGTTTTCGTTACTAAAATGCCCAAAGACGCCGATTTTGACAAGAATTTGAAAGATATTGACATGAATATATAACTGTTTGTATCAAAAAATGATAGTTTAAACTGATATTTGCAGTTTTGGTGCGGTTTTAGATACGATATGAATCGAAGAAGCCGATTTTGACTGGAATCTGTTTAAAATGACAAAGAAAAACCTATTATCAATTCAAGGAAGTGAATTTTTAAGTAGTTATCTGCAGTTTTAATGTAGATTTCAGTTCGCTAAGTTATGAAAATGCATGTTTTGGCTATAATCTTCCGTAAATCAAGGGCGAAAACCAATTATTTGTCCCAAAAGAAGGTGTTTTAAGTATATATCTGCATTTCTAAGGTAGATTTGGGTACAATAAGAGGCGAAAAAGCAGATTCTGACTAAGATTTTATCGAAATCGGCAACTATTTGACTCAGAAAGGTTGCCTTACGTCGAAATCTAATAGTTTATTTAGGTTTTCGTTACTAAAATGCCCAAAGACGCCGATTTTGACTAGAATTTGAAAGATATTGACATGAATATATAACTGTTTGTATCAAAAAATCATAGTTTAAACTGATATTTGCAGTTTTGATGCGGTTTTAGATACGATATGAATCGAAGAAGCCGATTTTGACTGGAATCTGTTTAAAATGACAAAGAAAAACCTATTATCAATTCAAGGAAGTGAATTTTTAAGTAGTTATCTGCAGTTTTAATGTAGATTTCAGTTCGCTAAGTTATGATAATGCATGTTTTGGCTATAATCTCCCGTAAATCAAGGGCGAAAACCAATTATTTGTCCCAAAAGAAGGTGTTTTAAGTATATATCTGCATTTCTAAGGTAGATTTGGGTACAATAAGAGGCGAAAAAGCAGATTCTGACTAAGATTTTATCGAAATCGGCAACTATTTGACTCAGAAAGGTTGCCTTACGTCGAAATCTAATAATTTATTAAGGTTTTCGTTACTAAAATGCCCAAAGACGCCGATTTTGACTAGAATTTGAAAGATATTGACATGAATATATAACTGTTTGTATCAAAAAATCATAGTTTAAACTGATATTTGCAGTTTTGATTCGGTTTTAGATACGATATGAATCGAAGAAGCCGATTTTGACTGGAATCTGTTTAAAATGACAAAGAAAAACCTATTATCAATTCAAGGAAGTGAATTTTTAAGTAGTTATCTGCAGTTTTAATGTAGATTTCAGTTCGCTAAGTTATGATAATGCATGTTTTGGCTATAATCTTCCGTAAATCAAGGGCGAAAACCAATTATTTGTCCCAAAAGAAGGTGTTTTAAGTATATATCTGCATTTCTAAGGTAGATTTGGGTACAATAAGAGGCGAAAAAGCAGATTCTGACTAAGATTTTATCGAAATCGGCAACTATTTGACTCAGAAAGGTTGCCTTACGTCGAAATCTAATAATTTATTAAGGTTTTCGTTACTAAAATGCCCAAAGACGCCGATTTTGACTAGAATTTGAAAGATATTGACATGAATATATAACTGTTTGTATCAAAAAATGATAGTTTAAACTGATATTTGCAGTTTTGATGCGGTTTTAGATACGATATGAATCGAAGAAGCCGATTTTGACTGGAATCTGTTTAAAATGACAAAGAAAAACCTATTATCAATTCAAGGAAGTGAATTTTTAAGTAGTTATCTGCAGTTTTAATGTAGATTTCAGTTCGCTAACTTATGAAAATGCATGTTTTGGCTATAATCTTCCGTAAATCAAGGGCGAAAACCAATTATTTGTCCCAAAAGAAGGTGTTTTAAGTATATATCTGCATTTCTAAGGTAGATTTGGGTACAATAAGAGGCGAAAAAGCAGATTCTGACTAAGATTTTATCGAAATCGGCAACTATTTGACTCAGAATGGTTGCCTTACGTCGAAATCTAATAGTTTATTAAGGTTTTCGTTACTAAAATGCCCAAAGACGCCGATTTTGACTAGAATTTGAAAGATATTGACATGAATATAAAACTGTTTGTATCAAAAAATGATAGTTTAAACTGATATTTGCAGTTTTGATGCGGTTTTAGGTACGATATGAGTCGGAGAAGCCGATTTTGACTGGAATCTGTTTAAAATGACAAAGAAAAACTTATTATCAATTCAAGGAAGTGAATTTTTATGTAGTTATCTGCAGTTTTAATGTAGATTTCAGTTCGCTAATTTATGAAAATGCATGTTTTGGCTATAATCTTCCGTAAATCAACGGCGAAAACCAATTATTTGTCCCAAAAGAAGGTGTTTTAAGTATATATCTGCATTTCTAAGGTAGATTTGGGTACAATAAGAGGCGAAAAAGCAGATTCTGACTAAGATTTTATCGAAATCGGCAACTATTTGACTCAGAAAGGTTGCCTTACGTCGAAATCTAATAGTTTATTAAGGTTTTCGTTACTAAAATGCCCATAGACGCCTATTTTGACTAGAATTTGAAAGATATTGACATGAATATATAACTGTTTGTATCAAAAAATGATAGTTTAAACTGATATTTGCAGTTTTGATGCGGTTTTAGGTACGACATGAGTCGAAGAAGCCGATTTTGACTGGAATCTGTTTAAAATGACAAAGAAAAACCTATTATCAATTCAAGGAAGTGAATTTTTAAGTAGTTATCTGCAGTTTTAATGTAGATTTCAGTTCGCTAAGTTATGAAAATGCATGTTTTGGCTATAATCTTCCGTAAATCAAGGGCGAAAACCAATTATTTGTCCCAAAAGAAGGTGTTTTAAGTATATATCTGCATTTCTAAGGTAGATTTGGGTACAATAGGAGGCGAAAAAGCAGATTCTGACTAAGATTTTATCGAAATCGGCAACTATTTGACTCAGAATGGTTGCCTTACGTCGAAATCTAATAGTTTATTAAGGTTTTCGCTACTAAAATGCCCAAAGACGCCGATTTTGACTAGAATTTGAAAGATATTGACATGAATATATAACTGTTTGCATCAAAAAATGATAGTTTAAACTGATATTTGCAGTTTTGATGCGGTTTTAGATACGATATGAATCGAAGAAGCCGATTTTGACTGTAATCTGTTTAAAATGACAACGAAAAACCTATTATCAATTCAAGGAAGTGAATTTTTAAGTAGTTATCTGCAGTTTTAATGTAGATTTCAGTTCGCTAAGTTATGAAAATGCATGTTTTGGCTATAATCTTCCGTAAATCAAGGGCGAAAACCAATTATTTGTCCCAAAAGAAGGTGTTTTAAGTATATATCTGCATTTCTAAGGTAGATTTGGGTACAATAGGAGGCGAAAAAGCAGATTCTGACTAAGATTTTATCGAAATCGGCAACTATTTGACTCAGAATGGTTGCCTTACGTCGAAATCTAATAGTTTATTAAGGTTTTCGCTACTAAAATGCCCAAAGACGCCGATTTTGACTAGAATTTGAAAGATATTGACATGAATATATAACTGTTTGCATCAAAAAATGATAGTTTAAACTGATATTTGCAGTTTTGATGCGGTTTTAGATACGATATGAATCGAAGAAGCCGATTTTGACTGGAATCTGTTTAAAATGACAACGAAAAACCTATTATCAATTCAAGAAAGTGAATTTTTAAGTAGTTATCTGCAGTTTTAATGTAGATTTCAGTTCGCTAAGTTATGAAAATGCATGTTTTGGCTATAATCTTCCGTAAATCAAGGGCGAAAACCAATTATTTGTCCCAAAAGAAGGTGTTTTAAGTATATATCTGCATTTCTAAGGTAGATTTGGGTACAATAAGAGGCGAAAAAGCAGATTCTGACTAAGATTTTATCGAAATCGGCAACAATTTGACTCAGAATGGTTGCCTTACGTCGAAATCTAATAGTTTATTAAGGTTTTCGTTACTAAAATGCCCAAAGACGCCGATTTTGACTAGAATTTGAAAGATATTGACATGAATATATAACTGTTTGTATCAAAAAATGATAGTTTAAACTGATATTTGCAGTTTTGATGCGGTTTTAGGTACGATATGAGTCGAAGAAGCCGATTTTACTGGAATCTGTTTAAAATGACAAAGAAAAACCTATTATCAATTCAAGGAAGTGAATTTTTAAGTAGTTATCTGCAGTTTTAATGTAGATTTCAGTGCGCTAAGTTATGAAAATGCATGTTTTGGCTATAATCTTCCGTAAATCGAGGGCGAAAACCAATTATTTGTCCTAAAAGAAGGTGTTTTAAGTATATATATCTGCATTTCTAAGGTAGATTTGGGTACAATAAGAGGCGAAAAAGCAGATTCTGTCTAGGATTTTATCGAAATCGGCAACTATTTGACTCAGAAAGGTTGCCTTACGTCGAAATCTAATAGTTTATTAAGGTTTTCGTTACTAAAATGCCCATAGACGCCGATTTTGACTAGAATTTGAAAGATATTGACATGAATATATAACTGTTTGTATCAAAAATGATAGTTTAAACTGATATTTGCAGTTTTGATGCGGTTTTAGATACGATATGAATCGAAGAAGCCGATTTTGACTGGAATCTGTTTAAAATGACAAAGAAAAACCTATTATCAATTCAAGGAAGTGAATTTTTAAGTAGTTATCTGCAGTTTTAATGTAGATTTCAGTTCGCTAAGTTATGAAAATGCATGTTTTGGCTATAATCTTCCGTAAATCAAGGGCGAAAACCAATTATTTGTCCCAAAAGAAGGTGTTTTAGGTATATATCTGCATTTCTAAGGTAGATTTGGGTACAATAAGAGGCGAAAAAGCAGATTCTGACTAAGATTTTATCGAAATCGGCAACTATTTGACTCAGAAAAGTTGCCTTACGTCGAAATCTAATAGTTTATTAAGGTTTTCGTTACTAAAATGCCCAAAGACGCCGATTTTGACTAGAAATTGAAAGATATTGACATGAATATATAACTGTTTGTATCAAAAAATGATAGTTTATACTGATATTTGCAGTTTTGATGCGGTTTTAGGTACGATATGAGTCGAAGAAGCCGATTTTGACTGGAATCTGTTTAAAATGACAAAGAAAAACCTATTATCAATTCAAGGAAGTGAATTTTTAAATAGTTATCTGCAGTTTTAATGTAGATTTCAGTTCGCTAAGTTATGAAAATGCATGTTTTGGCTATAATCTTCCGTAAATCGAGGGCGAAAACCAATTATTTGTCCTAAAAGAAGGTGTTTTAAGTATATATCTGCATTTCTAAGGTAGATTTGGGTACAATAAGAGGCGAAAAGGCAGATTCTGACTAAGATTTTATCGAAATCGGCAACTATTTGACTCAGAATGGTTGCCTTACGTCGAAATCTAATAGTTTATTAAGGTTTTCGTTACTAAAATGCCCAAAGACGCCGATTTTGACTAGAATTTGAAAGATATTGACATGAATATATAACTGTTTGTATCAAAAAATGATAGTTTAAACTGATATTTGCAGTTTTGATGCGGTTTTAGGTACGATATGAGTCGAAGAAGCCGATTTTACTGGAATCTGTTTAAAATGACAAAGAAAAACCTATTATCAATTCAAGGAAGTGAATTTTTAAGTAGTTATCTGCAGTTTTAATGTAGATTTCAGTGCGCTAAGTTATGAAAATGCATGTTTTGGCTATAATCTTCCGTAAATCGAGGGCGAAAACCAATTATTTGTCCTAAAAGAAGGTGTTTTAAGTATATATCTGCATTTCTAAGGTAGATTTGGGTACAATAAGAGGCGAAAAAGCAGATTCTGTCTAGGATTTTATCGAAATCGGCAACTATTTGACTCAGAAAGGTTGCCTTACGTCGAAATCTAATAGTTTATTAAGGTTTTCGTTACTAAAATGCCCATAGACGCCGATTTTGACTAGAATTTGAAAGATATTGACATGAATATATAACTGTTTGTATCAAAAAATGATAGTTTAAACTGATATTTGCAGTTTTGATGCGGTTTTAGATACGATATGAATCGAAGAAGCCGATTTTGACTGGAATCTGTTTAAAATGACAAAGAAAAACCTATTATCAATTCAAGGAAGTGAATTTTTAAGTAGTTATCTGCAGTTTTAATGTAGATTTCAGTTCGCTAAGTTATGAAAATGCATGTTTTGGCTATAATCTTCCGTAAATCAAGGGCGAAAACCAATTATTTGTCCCAAAAGAAGGTGTTTTAGGTATATATCTGCATTTCTAAGGTAGATTTGGGTACAATAAGAGGCGAAAAAGCAGATTCTGACTAAGATTTTATCGAAATCGGCAACTATTTGACTCAGAAAAGTTGCCTTACGTCGAAATCTAATAGTTTATTAAGGTTTTCGTTACTAAAATGCCCAAAGACGCCGATTTTGACTAGAAATTGAAAGATATTGACATGAATATATAACTGTTTGTATCAAAAAATGATAGTTTATACTGATATTTGCAGTTTTGATGCGGTTTTAGGTACGATATGAGTCGAAGAAGCCGATTTTGACTGGAATCTGTTTAAAATGACAAAGAAAAACCTATTATCAATTCAAGGAAGTGAATTTTTAAGTAGTTATCTGCAGTTTTAATGTAGATTTCAGTGCGCTAAGTTATGAAAATGCATGTTTTGGCTATAATCTTCCGTAAATCGAGGGCGAAAACCAATTATTTGTCCCAAAAGAAGGTGTTTTAAGTATATATCTGCATTTCTAAGGTAGATTTGGGTACAATAAGAGGCGAAAAAGCAGATTCTGACTAAGATTTTATCGAAATCGGCAACTATTTGACTCAGAAAGGTTGCCTTACGTCGAAATCTAATAATTTATTAAGGTTTTCGTTACTAAAATGCCCAAAGACGCCGATTTTGACTAGAATTTGAAAGATATTGACATGAATATATAACTGTTTGTATCAAAAAATGATAGTTTAAACTGATATTTGCAGTTTTGATGCGGTTTTAGGTACGATATGAGTCGAAGAAGCCGATTTTGACTGGAATCTGTTTAAAATGACAAAGAAAAACCTATTATCAATTCAAGGAAGTGAATTTTTAAGTAGTTATCTGCAGTTTTAATGTAGATTTCAGTTCGCTAAGTTATGATAATGCATGTTTTGGCTATAATCTTCCGTAAATCAAGGGCGAAAACCAATTATTTGTCCCAAAAGAAGGTGTTTTAAGTATATATCTGCATTTCTAAGGTAGATTTGGGTACAATAAGAGGCGAAAAAGCAGATTCTGACTAAGATTTTATCGAAATCGGCAACTATTTGACTCAGAAAGGTTGCCTTACGTCGAAATCTAATAATTTATTAAGGTTTTCGTTACTAAAATGCCCAAAGACGCCGATTTTGACTAGAATTTGAAAGATGTTGACATGAATATATAACTGTTTGTATCAAAAAATGATAGTTTAAACTGATATTTGCAGTTTTGATGCGGTTTTAGATACGATATGAATCGAAGAAGCCGATTTTGACTGGAATCTGTTTAAAATGACAAAGAAAAACCTATTATCAATTCAAGGAAGTGAATTTTTAAGTAGTTATCTGCAGTTTTAATGTAGATTTCAGTTCGCTAAGTTATGAAAATGCATGTTTTGGCTATAATCTTCCGTAAATCAAGGGCGAAAACCAATTATTTGTCCCAAAAGAAGGTGTTTTAAGTATATATCTGCATTTCTAAGGTAGATTTGGGTACAATAAGAGGCGAAAAAGCAGATTCTGACTAAGATTTTATCGAAATCGGCAACTATTTGACTCAGAATGGTTGCCTTACGTCGAAATCTAATAGTTTATTAAGGTTTTCGTTACTAAAATGCCCAAAGACGCCGATTTTGACTAGAATTTGAAAGATATTGACATGAATATAAAACTGTTTGTATCAAAAAATGATAGTTTAAACTGATATTTGCAGTTTTGATGCGGTTTTAGGTACGATATGAGTCGGAGAAGCCGATTTTGACTGGAATCTGTTTAAAATGACAAAGAAAAACTTATTATCAATTCAAGGAAGTGAATTTTTATGTAGTTATCTGCAGTTTTAATGTAGATTTCAGTTCGCTAATTTATGAAAATGCATGTTTTGGCTATAATCTTCCGTAAATCAACGGCGAAAACCAATTATTTGTCCCAAAAGAAGGTGTTTTAAGTATATATCTGCATTTCTAAGGTAGATTTGGGTACAATAAGAGGCGAAAAAGCAGATTCTGACTAAGATTTTATCGAAATCGGCAACTATTTGACTCAGAATGGTTGCCTTACGTCGAAATCTAATAGTTTATTAAGGTTTTCGTTACTAAAATGCCCATAGACGCCTATTTTGACTAGAATTTGAAAGATATTGACATGAATATATAACTGTTTGTATCAAAAAATGATAGTTTAAACTGATATTTGCAGTTTTGATGCGGTTTTAGGTACGACATGAGTCGAAGAAGCCGATTTTGACTGGAATCTGTTTAAAATGACAAAGAAAAACCTATTATCAATTCAAGGAAGTGAATTTTTAAGTAGTTATCTGCAGTTTTAATGTAGATTTCAGTTCGCTAAGTTATGAAAATGCATGTTTTGGCTATAATCTTCCGTAAATCAAGGGCGAAAACCAATTATTTGTCCCAAAAGAAGGTGTTTTAAGTATATATCTGCATTTCTAAGGTAGATTTGGGTACAATAGGAGGCGAAAAAGCAGATTCTGACTAAGATTTTATCGAAATCGGCAACTATTTGACTCAGAATGGTTGCCTTACGTCGAAATCTAATAGTTTATTAAGGTTTTCGCTACTAAAATGCCCAAAGACGCCGATTTTGACTAGAATTTGAAAGATATTGACATGAATATATAACTGTTTGCATCAAAAAATGATAGTTTAAACTGATATTTGCAGTTTTGATGCGGTTTTAGATACGATATGAATCGAAGAAGCCGATTTTGACTGTAATCTGTTTAAAATGACAACGAAAAACCTATTATCAATTCAAGGAAGTGAATTTTTAAGTAGTTATCTGCAGTTTTAATGTAGATTTCAGTTCGCTAAGTTATGAAAATGCATGTTTTGGCTATAATCTTCCGTAAATCAAGGGCGAAAACCAATTATTTGTCCCAAAAGAAGGTGTTTTAAGTATATATCTGCATTTCTAAGGTAGATTTGGGTACAATAGGAGGCGAAAAAGCAGATTCTGACTAAGATTTTATCGAAATCGGCAACTATTTGACTCAGAATGGTTGCCTTACGTCGAAATCTAATAGTTTATTAAGGTTTTCGCTACTAAAATGCCCAAAGACGCCGATTTTGACTAGAATTTGAAAGATATTGACATGAATATATAACTGTTTGCATCAAAAAATGATAGTTTAAACTGATATTTGCAGTTTTGATGCGGTTTTAGATACGATATGAATCGAAGAAGCCGATTTTGACTGGAATCTGTTTAAAATGACAACGAAAAACCTATTATCAATTCAAGGAAGTGAATTTTTAAGTAGTTATCTGCAGTTTTAATGTAGATTTCAGTTCGCTAAGTTATGAAAATGCATGTTTTGGCTATAATCTTCCGTAAATCAAGGGCGAAAACCAATTATTTGTCCCAAAAGAAGGTGTTTTAAGTATATATCTGCATTTCTAAGGTAGATTTGGGTACAATAAGAGGCGAAAAAGCAGATTCTGACTAAGATTTTATCGAAATCGGCAACAATTTGACTCAGAATGGTTGCCTTACGTCGAAATCTAATAGTTTATTAAGGTTTTCGTTACTAAAATGCCCAAAGACGCCGATTTTGACTAGAATTTGAAAGATATTGACATGAATATATAACTGTTTGTATCAAAAAATGATAGTTTAAACTGATATTTGCAGTTTTGATGCGGTTTTAGGTACGATATGAGTCGAAGAAGCCGATTTTACTGGAATCTGTTTAAAATGACAAAGAAAAACCGATTATCAATTCAAGGAAGTGAATTTTTAAGTAGTTATCTGCAGTTTTAATGTAGATTTCAGTGCGCTAAGTTATGAAAATGCATGTTTTGGCTATAATCTTCCGTAAATCGAGGGCGAAAACCAATTATTTGTCCTAAAAGAAGGTGTTTTAAGTATATATATCTGCATTTCTAAGGTAGATTTGGGTACAATAAGAGGCGAAAAAGCAGATTCTGTCTAGGATTTTATCGAAATCGGCAACTATTTGACTCAGAAAGGTTGCCTTACGTCGAAATCTAATAGTTTATTAAGGTTTTCGTTACTAAAATGCCCATAGACGCCGATTTTGACTAGAATTTGAAAGATATTGACATGAATATATAACTGTTTGTATCAAAAATGATAGTTTAAACTGATATTTGCAGTTTTGATGCGGTTTTAGATACGATATGAATCGAAGAAGCCGATTTTGACTGGAATCTGTTTAAAATGACAAAGAAAAACCTATTATCAATTCAAGCAAGTGAATTTTTAAGTAGTTATCTGCAGTTTTAATGTAGATTTCAGTTCGCTAAGTTATGAAAATGCATGTTTTGGCTATAATCTTCCGTAAATCAAGGGCGAAAACCAATTATTTGTCCCAAAAGAAGGTGTTTTAGGTATATATCTGCATTTCTAAGGTAGATTTGGGTACAATAAGAGGCGAAAAAGCAGATTCTGACTAAGATTTTATCGAAATCGGCAACTATTTGACTCAGAAAAGTTGCCTTACGTCGAAATCTAATAGTTTATTAAGGTTTTCGTTACTAAAATGCCCAAAGACGCCGATTTTGACTAGAAATTGAAAGATATTGACATGAATATATAACTGTTTGTATCAAAAAATGATAGTTTATACTGATATTTGCAGTTTTGATGCGGTTTTAGGTACGATATGAGTCGAAGAAGCCGATTTTGACTGGAATCTGTTTAAAATGACAAAGAAAAACCTATTATCAATTCAAGGAAGTGAATTTTTAAATAGTTATCTGCAGTTTAATGTAGATTTCAGTTCGCTAAGTTATGAAAATGCATGTTTTGGCTATAATCTTCCGTAAATCGAGGGCGAAAACCAATTATTTGTCCTAAAAGAAGGTGTTTTAAGTATATATCTGCATTTCTAAGGTAGATTTGGGTACAATAAGAGGCGAAAAGGCAGATTCTGACTAAGATTTTATCGAAATCGGCAACTATTTGACTCAGAATGGTTGCCTTACGTCGAAATCTAATAGTTTATTAAGGTTTTCGTTACTAAAATGCCCAAAGACGCCGATTTTGACTAGAATTTGAAAGATATTGACATGAATATATAACTGTTTGTATCAAAAAATGATAGTTTAAACTGATATTTGCAGTTTTGATGCGGTTTTAGGTACGATATGAGTCGAAGAAGCCGATTTTACTGGAATCTGTTTAAAATGACAAAGAAAAACCTATTATCAATTCAAGGAAGTGAATTTTTAAGTAGTTATCTGCAGTTTTAATGTAGATTTCAGTGCGCTAAGTTATGAAAATGCATGTTTTGGCTATAATCTTCCGTAAATCGAGGGCGAAAACCAATTATTTGTCCTAAAAGAAGGTGTTTTAAGTATATATCTGCATTTCTAAGGTAGATTTGGGTACAATAAGAGGCGAAAAAGCAGATTCTGTCTAGGATTTTATCGAAATCGGCAACTATTTGACTCAGAAAGGTTGCCTTACGTCGAAATCTAATAGTTTATTAAGGTTTTCGTTACTAAAATGCCCATAGACGCCGATTTTGACTAGAATTTGAAAGATATTGACATGAATATATAACTGTTTGTATCAAAAAATGATAGTTTAAACTGATATTTGCAGTTTTGATGCGGTTTTAGATACGATATGAATCGAAGAAGCCGATTTTGACTGGAATCTGTTTAAAATGACAAAGAAAAACCTATTATCAATTCAAGGAAGTGAATTTTTAAGTAGTTATCTGCAGTTTTAATGTAGATTTCAGTTCGCTAAGTTATGAAAATGCATGTTTTGGCTATAATCTTCCGTAAATCAAGGGCGAAAACCAATTATTTGTCCCAAAAGAAGGTGTTTTAGGTATATATCTGCATTTCTAAGGTAGATTTGGGTACAATAAGAGGCGAAAAAGCAGATTCTGACTAAGATTTTATCGAAATCGGCAACTATTTGACTCAGAAAAGTTGCCTTACGTCGAAATCTAATAGTTTATTAAGGTTTTCGTTACTAAAATGCCCAAAGACGCCGATTTTGACTAGAAATTGAAAGATATTGACATGAATATATAACTGTTTGTATCAAAAAATGATAGTTTATACTGATATTTGCAGTTTTGATGCGGTTTTAGGTACGATATGAGTCGAAGAAGCCGATTTTGACTGGAATCTGTTTAAAATGACAAAGAAAAACCTATTATCAATTCAAGGAAGTGAATTTTTAAGTAGTTATCTGCAGTTTTAATGTAGATTTCAGTTCGCTAAGTTATGAAAATGCATGTTTTGGCTATAATCTTCCGTAAATCAAGGGCGAAAACCAATTATTTGTCCCAAAAGAAGGTATTTTAAGTATATATCTGCATTTCTAAGGTAGATTTGGGTACAATAAGAGGCGAAAAGGCAGATTCTGACTAAGATTTTATCGAAATCGGCAACTATTTGACTCAGAATGGTTGCCTTACGTCGAAATCTAATAGTTTATTAAAGTTTTCGTTACTAAAATGCCCAAAGACGCCGATTTTGACTAGAATTTGAAAGATATTGACATGAATATATAACTGTTTGTATCAAAAAATGATAGTTTAAACTGATATTTGCAGTTTTGATGCGGTTTTAGGTACGATATGAGTCGAAGAAGCCGATTTTGACTGGAATCTGTTTAAAATGACAAAGAAAAACCTATTATCAATTCAAGGAAGTGAATTTTTAAGTAGTTATCTGCAGTTTTAATGTAGATTTCAGTTCGCTAAGTTATGAAAATGCATGTTTTGGCTATAATCTTCCGTAAATCAAGGGCGAAAACCAATTATTTGTCCCAAAAGAAGGTGTTTTAAGTATATATCTGCATTTCTAAGGTAGATTTGGGTACAATAAGAGGCGAAAAAGCAGATTCTGACTAAGATTTTATCGAAATCGGCAACTATTTGACTCAGAAAGGTTGCCTTACGTCGAAATCTAATAGTTTATTAA
Organism: Cylas formicarius; assembly: GCF_029955315.1. Lineage (NCBI taxonomy): Eukaryota > Metazoa > Arthropoda > Insecta > Coleoptera > Brentidae > Cylas > Cylas formicarius. Next base: position 31,243,551 of record NW_026844214.1, on the reverse strand, counting down.
GGTTTTCGTTACTAAAATGCCCAAAGACGCCGATTTTGACTAGAAATTGAAAGATATTGACATGAATATATAACTGTTTGTATCAAAAAATGATAGTTTAAACTGATATTTGCAGTTTTGATGCGGTTTTAGGTACGATATGAGTCGAAGAAGCCGATTTTACTGGAATCTGTTTAAAATGACAAAGAAAAACCTATTATCAATTCAAGGAAGTGAATTTTTAAGTAGTTATCTGCAGTTTTAATGTAGATTTCAGTTCGCTAAGTTATGAAAATGCATGTTTTGGCTATAATCTTCCGTAAATCAAGGGCGAAAACCAATTATTTGTCCCAAAAGAAGGTGTTTTAAGTATATATCTGCATTTCTAAGGTAGATTTGGGTACAATAAGAGGCGAAAAGGCAGATTCTGACTAAGATTTTATCGAAATCGGCAACTATTTGACTCAGAATGGTTGCCTTACGTCGAAATCTAATAGTTTATTAAAGTTTTCGTTACTAAAATGCCCAAAGACGCCGATTTTGACTAGAATTTGAAAGATATTGACATGAATATATAACTGTTTGTATCAAAAAATGATAGTTTAAACTGATATTTGCAGTTTTGATGCGGTTTTAGGTACGATATGAGTCGAAGAAGCCGATTTTGACTGGAATCTGTTTAAAATGACAAAGAAAAACCTATTATCAATTCAAGGAAGTGAATTTTTAAGTAGTTATCTGCAGTTTTAATGTAGATTTCAGTTCGCTAAGTTATGAAAATGCATGTTTTGGCTATAATCTTCCGTAAATCAAGGGCGAAAACCAATTATTTGTCCCAAAAGAAGGTGTTTTAAGTATATAACTGCATTTCTAAGGTAGATTTGGGTACAATAAGAGGCGAAAAAGCAGATTCTGACTAAGATTTTATCGAAATCGGCAACTATTTGACTCAGAAAGGTTGCCTTACGTCGAAATCTAATAGTTTATTAAGGTTTTCGTTACTAAAATGCCCAAAGACGCCGATTTTGACTAGAAATTGAAAGATATTGACATGAATATATAACTGTTTGTATCAAAAAATGATAGTTTAAACTGATATTTGCAGTTTTGATGCGGTTTTAGGTACGATATGAGTCGAAGAAGCCGATTTTACTGGAATCTGTTTAAAATGACAAAGAAAAACCTATTATCAATTCAAGGAAGTGAATTTTTAAGTAGTTATCTGCAGTTTTAATGTAGATTTCAGTGCGCTAAGTTATGAAAATGCATGTTTTGGCTATAATCTTCCGTAAATCGAGGGCGAAAACCAATTATTTGTCCTAAAAGAAGGTGTTTTAAGTATATATCTGCATTTCTAAGGTAGATTTGGGTACAATAAGAGGCGAAAAAGCAGATTCTGTCTAGGATTTTATCGAAATCGGCAACTATTTGACTCAGAAAGGTTGCCTTACGTCGAAATCTAATAGTTTATTAAGGTTTTCGTTACTAAAATGCCCATAGACGCCGATTTTGACTAGAATTTGAAAGATATTGACATGGATATATAACTGTTTGTATCAAAAAATGATAGTTTAAACTGATATTTGCAGTTTTGATGCGGTTTTAGATACGATATGAATCGAAGAAGCCGATTTTGACTGGAATCTGTTTAAAATGACAAAGAAAAACCTATTATCAATTCAAGGAAGTGAATTTTTAAGTAGTTATCTGCACTTTTAATGTAGATTTCAGTTCGCTAAGTTATGAAAATGCATGTTTTGGCTATAATCTTCCGTAAATCAAGGGCAAAAACCAATTATTTGTCCCAAAAGAAGGTGTTTTAGGTATATATCTGCATTTCTAAGGTAGATTTGGGTACAATAAGAGGCGAAAAAGCAGATTCTGACTAAGATTTTATCGAAATCGGCAACTATTTGACTCAGAAAAGTTGCCTTACGTCGAAATCTAATAGTTTATTAAGGTTTTCGTTACTAAAATGCCCAAAGACGCCGATTTTGACTAGAAATTGAAAGATATTGACATGAATATATAACTGTTTGTATCAAAAAATGATAGTTTATACTGATATTTGCAGTTTTGATGCGGTTTTAGGTACGATATGAGTCGAAGAAGCCGATTTTGACTGGAATCTGTTTAAAATGACAAAGAAAAACCTATTATCAATTCAAGGAAGTGAATTTTTAAGTAGTTATCTGCAGTTTTAATGTAGATTTCAGTTCGCTAAGTTATGAAAATGCATGTTTTGGCTATAATCTTCCGTAAATCAAGGGCGAAAACCAATTATTTGTCCCAAAAGAAGGTGTTTTAAGTATATATCTGCATTTCTAAGGTAGATTTGGGTACAATAAGAGGCGAAAAGGCAGATTCTGACTAAGATTTTATCGAAATCGGCAACTATTTGACTCAGAATGGTTGCCTTACGTCGAAATCTAATAGTTTATTAAAGTTTTCGTTACTAAAATGCCCAAAGACGCCGATTTTGACTAGAATTTGAAAGATATTGACATGAATATATAACTGTTTGTATCAAAAAATGATAGTTTAAACTGATATTTGCAGTTTTGATGCGGTTTTAGGTACGATATGAGTCGAAGAAGCCGATTTTGACTGGAATCTGTTTAAAATGACAAAGAAAAACCTATTATCAATTCAAGGAAGTGAATTTTTAAGTAGTTATCTGCAGTTTTAATGTAGATTTCAGTTCGCTAAGTTATGAAAATGCATGTTTTGGCTATAATCTTCCGTAAATCAAGGGCGAAAACCAATTATTTGTCCCAAAAGAAGGTGTTTTAAGTATATATCTGCATTTCTAAGGTAGATTTGGGTACAATAAGAGGCGAAAAAGCAGATTCTGACTAAGATTTTATCGAAATCGGCAACTATTTGACTCAGAAAGGTTGCCTTACGTCGAAATCTAATAGTTTATTAAGGTTTTCGTTACTAGAAAGCCCAAAGACGCCGATTTTGACTAGAATTTGAAAGATATTGACATGAATATATAACTGTTTGTATCAAAAAATGATAGTTTAAACTAATATTTGCAGTTTTGATGCGGTTTTAGATACGATATGAATCGAAGAAGCCGATTTTGACTGGAATCTGTTTAAAATGACAACGAAAAACCTATTATCAATTCAAGGAAGTGAATTTTTAAGTAGTTATCTGCAGTTTTAATGTAGATTTCAGTTCGCTAAGTTATGAAAATGCATGTTTTGGCTATAATCTTCCGTAAATCAAGGGCGAAAACCAATTATTTGTCCCAAAAGAAGGTGTTTTAAGTATATATCTGCATTTCTAAGGTAGATTTGGGTACAATAAGAGGCGAAAAAGCAGATTCTGTCTAGGATTTTATCGAAATCGGCAACTATTTGACTCAGAAAGGTTGCCTTACGTCGAAATCTAATAGTTTATTAAGGTTTTCGTTACTAAAATGCCCATAGACGCCGATTTTGACTAGAATTTGAAAGATATTGACATGAATATATAACTGTTTGTATCAAAAAATGATAGTTTAAACTGATATTTGCAGTTTTGATGCGGTTTTAGATACGATATGAATCGAAGAAGCCGATTTTGACTGGAATCTGTTTAAAATGACAAAGAGAAACCTATTATCAATTCAAGGAAGTGAATTTTTAAGTAGTTATCTGCAGTTTTAATGTAGATTTCAGTTCGCTAAGTTATGAAAATGCATGTTTTGGCTATAATCTTCCGTAAATCAAGGGCGAAAACCAATTATTTGTCCCAAAAGAAGGTGTTTTAAGTATATATCTGCATTTCTAAGGTAGATTTGGGTACAATAAGAGGCGAAAAAGCAGATTCTGACTAAGATTTTATCGAAATCGGCAACTATTTGACTCAGAAAGGTTGCCTTACGTCGAAATCTAATAGTTTATTGAGGTTTTCGTTACTAAAATGCCCAAAGACGCCGATTTTGACTAGAAATTGAAAGATATTGACATGAATATATAACTGTTTGTATCAAAAAATGATAGTTTATACTGATATTTGCAGTTTTGATGCGGTTTTAGGTACGATATGAGTCGAAGAAGCCGATTTTGACTGGAATCTGTTTAAAATGACAAAGAAAAACCTATTATCAATTCAAGGAAGTGAATTTTTAAGTAGTTATCTGCAGTTTTAATGTAGATTTCAGTTCGCTAAGTTATGAAAATGCATGTTTTGGCTATAATCTTCCGTAAATCAAGGGCGAAAACCAATTATTTGTCCCAAAAGAAGGTGTTTTAAGTATATATCTGCATTTCTAAGGTAGATTTGAATACAATAAGAGGCAAAAAGGCAGATTCTGACTAAAATTTTATCGAAATCGGCAACTATTTGACTCAGAATGGTTGCCTTACGTCGAAATCTAATAGTTTATTAAAGTTTTCGTTACTAAAAAGCCCAAAGACGCCGATTTTGACTAGAATTTGAAAGATATTGACATGAATATATAACTGTTTGTATCAAAAAATGATAGTTTAAACTGATATTTGCAGTTTTGATGCGGTTTTAGATACGATATGAATCGAAGAAGCCGATTTTGACTGGAATCTGTTTAAAATGACAAAGAAAAACCTATTATCAATTCAAGGAAGTGAATTTTTAAGTAGTTATCTGCAGTTTTAATGTAGATTTCAGTTCGCTAAGTTATGAAAATGCATGTTTTGGCTATAATCTTCCGTAAATCAAGGGCGAAAACCAATTATTTGTCCCAAAAGAAGGTGTTTTAAGTATATATCTGCATTTCTAAGGTAGATTTGGGTACAATAAGAGGCGAAAAAGCAGATTCTGTCTAGGATTTTATCGAAATCGGCAACTATTTGACTCAGAAAGGTTGCCTTACGTCGAAATCTAATAGTTTATTAAGGTTTTCGTTACTAAAATGCCCATAGACGCCGATTTTGACTAGAATTTGAAAGATATTGACATGAATATATAACTGTTTGTATCAAAAAATGATAGTTTAAACTGATATTTGCAGTTTTGATGCGGTTTTAGATACGATATGAATCGAAGAAGCCGATTTTGACTGGAATCTGTTTAAAATGACAAAGAAAAACCTATTATCAATTCAAGGAAGTGAATTTTTAAGTAGTTATCTGCACTTTTATTGTAGATTTCAGTTCGCTAAGTTATGAAAATGCATGTTTTGGCTATAATCTTCCGTAAATCAAGGGCGAAAACCAATTATTTGTCCCAAAAGAAGGTGTTTTAGGTATATATCTGCATTTCTAAGGTAGATTTGGGTACAATAAGAGGCGAAAAAGCAGATTCTGACTAAGATTTTATCGAAATCGGCAACTATTTGACTCAGAAAAGTTGCCTTACGTCGAAATCTAATAGTTTATTAAGGTTTTCGTTACTAAAATGCCCAAAGACGCCGATTTTGACTAGAAATTGAAAGATATTGACATGAATATATAACTGTTTGTATCAAAAAATGATAGTTTATACTGATATTTGCAGTTTTGATGCGGTTTTAGGTACGATATGAGTCGAAGAAGCCGATTTTGACTGGAATCTGTTTAAAATGACAAAGAAAAACCTATTATCAATTCAAGGAAGTGAATTTTTAAGTAGTTATCTGCAGTTTTAATGTAGATTTCAGTTCGCTAAGTTATGAAAATGCATGTTTTGGCTATAATCTTCCGTAAATCAAGGGCGAAAACCAATTATTTGTCCCAAAAGAAGGTGTTTTAAGTATATATCTGCATTTCTAAGGTAGATTTGGGTACAATAAGAGGCGAAAAGGCAGATTCTGACTAAGATTTTATCGAAATCGGCAACTATTTGACTCAGAATGGTTGCCTTACGTCGAAATCTAATAGTTTATTAAAGTTTTCGTTACTAAAATGCCCAAAGACGCCGATTTTGACTAGAATTTGAAAGATATTGACATGAATATATAACTGTTTGTATCAAAAAATGATAGTTTAAACTGATATTTGCAGTTTTGATGCGGTTTTAGGTACGATATGAGTCGAAGAAGCCGATTTTGACTGGAATCTGTTTAAAATGACAAAGAAAAACCTATTATCAATTCAAGGAAGTGAATTTTTAAGTAGTTATCTGCAGTTTTAATGTAGATTTCAGTTCGCTAAGTTATGAAAATGCATGTTTTGGCTATAATCTTCCGTAAATCAAGGGCGAAAACCAATTATTTGTCCCAAAAGAAGGTGTTTTAAGTATATATCTGCATTTCTAAGGTAGATTTGGGTACAATAAGAGGCGAAAAAGCAGATTCTGTCTAGGATTTTATCGAAATCGGCAACTATTTGACTCAGAAAGGTTGCCTTACGTCGAAATCTAATAGTTTATTAAGGTTTTCGTTACTAAAATGCCCATAGACGCCGATTTTGACTAGAATTTGAAAGATATTGACATGAATATATAACTGTTTGTATCAAAAAATGATAGTTTAAACTGATATTTGCAGTTTTGATGCGGTTTTAGATACGATATGAATCGAAGAAGCCGATTTTGACTGGAATCTGTTTAAAATGACAAAGAAAAACCTATTATCAATTCAAGGAAGTGAATTTTTAAGTAGTTATCTGCAGTTTTAATGTAGATTTCAGTTCGCTAAGTTATGAAAATGCATGTTTTGGCTATAATCTTCCGTAAATCAAGGGCGAAAACCAATTATTTGTCCCAAAAGAAAGTGTTTTAAGTATATATCTGCATTTCTAAGGTAGATTTGGGTACAATAAGAGGCGAAAAGGCAGATTCTGACTAAAATTTTATCGAAATCGGCAACTATTTGACTCAGAATGGTTGCCTTACGTCGAAATCTAATAGTTTTTATTAAGGTTTTCGTTACTAAAATGCCCAAAGACGCCAATTTTGACTAGAATTTGAAAGATATTGACATGAATATATAACTGTTTGTATCAAAAAATGATAGTTTAAACTGATATTTGCAGTTTTGATGCGGTTTTAGGTACGACATGAGTCGAATAAGCCGATTTTGACTGGAATCTGTTTAAAATGACAAAGAAAAACCTATTATCAATTCAAGGAAGTGAATTTTTAAGTAGTTATCTGCAGTTTTAATGTAGATTTCAGTTCGCTAAGTTATGAAAATGCATGTTTTGGCTATAATCTTCCGTAAATCAAGGGCGAAAACCAATTATTTGTCCCAAAAGAAGGTGTTTTAAGTATATATCTGCATTTCTAAGGTAGATTTGGGTACAATAAGAGGCGAAAAAGCAGATTCTGACTAAGATTTTATCGAAATCGGCAACTATTTGACTCAGAATGGTTGCCTTACGTCGAAATCTAATAGTTTATTAAGGTTTTCGTTACTAAAATGCCCAAAGACGCCGATTTTGACTAGAATTTGAAAGATATTGACATGAATATATAACTATTTGCATCAAAAAATGATAGTTTAAACTGATATTTGCAGTTTTGATGCGGTTTTAGATACGATATGAATCGAAGAAGCCGATTTTGACTGGAATCTGTTTAAAATGACAAAGAAAAACCTATTATCAATTCAAGGAAGTGAATTTTTAAGTAGTTGTCTGCAGTTTTAATGTAGATTTCAGTTCGCTAAGTTATGAAAATGCATGTTTTGGCTATAATCTTCCGTAAATCAAGTTCGAAAACCAATTATTTGTCCCAAAAGAAGGTGTTTTAAGTATATATCTGCATTTCTAAGGTAGATTTGGGTACAATAAGAGGCGAAAAAGCAGATTCTGACTAAGATTTTATCGAAATCGGCAACTATTTGACTCAGAATGGTTGCCTTACGTCGAAATCTAATAGTTTATTAAGGTTTTCGTTACTAAAATGCCCAAAGACGCCGATTTTGACTAGAATTTGAAAGATATTGACATGAATATATAACTGTTTGTATCAAAAAATGATAGTTTAAACTGATATTTGCAGTTTTGATGCGGTTTTAGGTACGATATGAGTCGGAGAAGCCAATTTTGACTGGAATCTGTTTAAAATGACAAAGAAAAACTTATTATCAATTCAAGGAAGTGAATTTTTAAGTAGTTATCTGCAGTTTTAATGTAGATTTCAGTTCGCTAAGTTATGAAAATGCATGTTTTGGCTATAATCTTCCGTAAATCAAGGGCGAAAACCAATTATTTGTCCCAAAAGAAGGTGTTTTAAGTATATATCTGCATTTCTAAGGTAGATTTGGGTACAATAAGAGGCGAAAAAGCAGATTCTGACTAAGATTTTATCGAAATCGGCAACTATTTGACTCAGAAAGGTTGCCTTACGTCGAAATCTAATAGTTTATTAAGGTTTTCGTTACTAAAAAGCCCAAAGACGCCGATTTTGACTAGAATTTGAAAGATATTGACATGAATATATAACTGTTTGTATCAAAAAATGATAGTTTAAACTGATATTTGCAGTTTTGATGCGGTTTTAGATACGATATGAATAGAAGAAGCCGATTTTGACTGGAATCTGTTTAAAATGACAACGAAAAACCTATTATCAATTCAAGGAAGTGAATTTTTAAGTAGTTATCTGCAGTTTTAATGTAGATTTCAGTTCGCTAAGTTATGAAAATGCATGTTTTGGCTATAATCTTCCGTAAATCAAGGGCGAAAACCAATTATTTGTCCCAAAAGAAGGTGTTTTAAGTATATATCTGCATTTCTAAGGTAGATTTGGGTACAATAAGAGGCGAAAAAGCAGATTCTGTCTAGGATTTTATCGAAATCGGCAACTATTTGACTCAGAAAGGTTGCCTTACGTCGAAATCTAATAGTTTATTAAGGTTTTCGTTACTAAAATGCCCATAGACGCCGATTTTGACTAGAATTTGAAAGATATTGACATGAATATATAACTGTTTGTATCAAAAAATGATAGTTTAAACTGATATTTGCAGTTTTGATGCGGTTTTAGATACGATATGAATCGAAGAAGCCGATTTTGACTGGAATCTGTTTAAAATGACAAAGAGAAACCTATTATCAATTCAAGGAAGTGAATTTTTAAGTAGTTATCTGCAGTTTTAATGTAGATTTCAGTTCGCTAAGTTATGAAAATGCATGTTTTGGCTATAATCTTCCGTAAATCAAGGGCGAAAACCAATTATTTGTCCCAAAAGAAGGTGTTTTAAGTATATATCTGCATTTCTAAGGTAGATTTGGGTACAATAAGAGGCGAAAAAGCAGATTCTGACTAAGATTTTATCGAAATCGGCAACTATTTGACTCAGAAAGGTTGCCTTACGTCGAAATCTAATAGTTTATTGAGGTTTTCGTTACTAAAATGCCCAAAGACGCCGATTTTGACTAGAAATTGAAAGATATTGACATGAATATATAACTGTTTGTATCAAAAAATGATAGTTTATACTGATATTTGCAGTTTTGATGCGGTTTTAGGTACGATATGAGTCGAAGAAGCCGATTTTGACTGGAATCTGTTTAAAATGACAAAGAAAAACCTATTATCAATTCAAGGAAGTGAATTTTTAAGTAGTTATCTGCAGTTTTAATGTAGATTTCAGTTCGCTAAGTTATGAAAATGCATGTTTTGGCTATAATCTTCCGTAAATCAAGGGCGAAAACCAATTATTTGTCCCAAAAGAAGGTGTTTTAAGTATATATCTGCATTTCTAAGGTAGATTTGGGTACAATAAGAGGCAAAAAGGCAGATTCTGACTAAGATTTTATCGAAATCGGCAACTATTTGACTCAGAATGGTTGCCTTACGTCGATATCTAATAGTTTATTAAAGTTTTCGTTACTAAAAAGCCCAAAGACGCCGATTTTGACTAGAATTTGAAAGATATTGACATGAATATATAACTGTTTGTATCAAAAAATGATAGTTTAAACTGATATTTGCAGTTTTGATGCGGTTTTAGATACGATATGAATCGAAGAAGCCGATTTTGACTGGAATCTGTTTAAAATGACAAAGAAAAACCTATTATCAATTCAAGGAAGTGAATTTTTAAGTAGTTATCTGCAGTTTTAATGTAGATTTCAGTTCGCTAAGTTATGAAAATGCATGTTTTGGCTATAATCTTCCGTAAATCAAGGGCGAAAACCAATTATTTGTCCCAAAAGAAAGTGTTTTAAGTATATATCTGCATTTCTAAGGTAGATTTGGGTACAATAAGAGGCGAAAAGGCAGATTCTGACTAAGATTTTATCGAAATCGGCAACTATTTGACTCAGAATGGTTGCCTTACGTCGAAATCTAATAGTTTATTAAGGTTTTCGTTACTAAAATGCCCAAAGACGCCAATTTTGACTAGAATTTGAAAGATATTGACATGAATATATAACTGTTTGTATCAAAAAATGATAGTTTAAACTGATATTTGCAGTTTTGATGCGGTTTTAGGTACGACATGAGTCGAAGAAGCCGATTTTGACTGGAATCTGTTTAAAATGACAAAGAAAAACCTATTATCAATTCAAGGAAGTGAATTTTTAAGTAGTTATCTGCAGTTTTAATGTAGATTTCAGTTCGCTAAGTTATGAAAATGCATGTTTTGGCTATAATCTTCCGTAAATCAAGGGCGAAAACCAATTATTTGTCCCAAAAGAAGGTGTTTTAAGTATATATCTGCATTTCTAAGGTAGATTTGGGTACAATAAGAGGCGAAAAAGCAGATTCTGACTAAGATTTTATCGAAATCGGCAACTATTTGACTCAGAATGGTTGCCTTACGTCGAAATCTAATAGTTTATTAAGGTTTTCGTTACTAAAATGCCCAAAGACGCCGATTTTGACTAGAATTTGAAAGATATTGACATGAATATATAACTATTTGCATCAAAAAATGATAGTTTAAACTGATATTTGCAGTTTTGATGCGGTTTTAGATACGATATGAATCGAAGAAGCCGATTTTGACTGGAATCTGTTTAAAATGACAAAGAAAAACCTATTATCAATTCAAGGAAGTGAATTTTTAAGTAGTTGTCTGCAGTTTTAATGTAGATTTCAGTTCGCTAAGTTATGAAAATGCATGTTTTGGCTATAATCTTCCGTAAATCAAGTTCGAAAACCAATTATTTGTCCCAAAAGAAGGTGTTTTAAGTATATATCTGCATTTCTAAGGTAGATTTGGGTACAATAAGAGGCGAAAAAGCAGATTCTGACTAAGATTTTATCGAAATCGGCAACTATTTGACTCAGAATGGTTGCCTTACGTCGAAATCTAATAGTTTATTAAGGTTTTCGTTACTAAAATGCCCAAAGACGCCGATTTTGACTAGAATTTGAAAGATATTGACATGAATATATAACTGTTTGTATCAAAAAATGATAGTTTAAACTGATATTTGCAGTTTTGATGCGGTTTTAGGTACGATATGAGTCGGAGAAGCCAATTTTGACTGGAATCTGTTTAAAATGACAAAGAAAAACTTATTATCAATTCAAGGAAGTGAATTTTTAAGTAGTTATCTGCAGTTTTAATGTAGATTTCAGTTCGCTAAGTTATGAAAATGCATGTTTTGGCTATAATCTTCCGTAAATCAAGGGCGAAAACCAATTATTTGTCCCAAAAGAAGGTGTTTTAAGTATATATCTGCATTTCTAAGGTAGATTTGGGTACAATAAGAGGCGAAAAAGCAGATTCTGACTAAGATTTTATCGAAATCGGCAACTATTTGACTCAGAAAGGTTGCCTTACGTCGAAATCTAATAGTTTATTAAGGTTTTCGTTACTAAAAAGCCCAAAGACGCCGATTTTGACTAGAATTTGAAAGATATTGACATGAATATATAACTGTTTGTATCAAAAAATGATAGTTTAAACTGATATTTGCAGTTTTGATGCGGTTTTAGATACGATATGAATCGAAGAAGCCGATTTTGACTGGAATCTGTTTAAAATGACAACGAAAAACCTATTATCAATTCAAGGAAGTGAATTTTTAAGTAGTTATCTGCAGTTTTAATGTAGATTTCAGTTCGCTAAGTTATGAAAATGCATGTTTTGGCTATAATCTTCCGTAAATCAAGGGCGAAAACCAATTATTTGTCCCAAAAGAAGGTGTTTTAAGTATATATCTGCATTTCTAAGGTAGATTTGGGTACAATAAGAGGCGAAAAAGCAGATTCTGTCTAGGATTTTATCGAAATCGGCAACTATTTGACTCAGAAAGGTTGCCTTACGTCGAAATCTAATAGTTTATTAAGGTTTTCGTTACTAAAATGCCCATAGACGCCGATTTTGACTAGAATTTGAAAGATATTGACATGAATATATAACTGTTTGTATCAAAAAATGATAGTTTAAACTGATATTTGCAGTTTTGATGCGGTTTTAGATACGATATGAATCGAAGAAGCCGATTTTGACTGGAATCTGTTTAAAATGACAAAGAGAAACCTATTATCAATTCAAGGAAGTGAATTTTTAAGTAGTTATCTGCAGTTTTAATGTAGATTTCAGTTCGCTAAGTTATGAAAATGCATGTTTTGGCTATAATCTTCCGTAAATCAAGGGCGAAAACCAATTATTTGTCCCAAAAGAAGGTGTTTTAAGTATATATCTGCATTTCTAAGGTAGATTTGGGTACAATAAGAGGCGAAAAAGCAGATTCTGACTAAGATTTTATCGAAATCGGCAACTATTTGACTCAGAAAGGTTGCCTTACGTCGAAATCTAATAGTTTATTGAGGTTTTCGTTACTAAAATGCCCAAAGACGCCGATTTTGACTAGAAATTGAAAGATATTGACATGAATATATAACTGTTTGTATCAAAAAATGATAGTTTATACTGATATTTGCAGTTTTGATGCGGTTTTAGGTACGATATGAGTCGAAGAAGCCGATTTTGACTGGAATCTGTTTAAAATGACAAAGAAAAACCTATTATCAATTCAAGGAAGTGAATTTTTAAGTAGTTATCTGCAGTTTTAATGTAGATTTCAGTTCGCTAAGTTATGAAAATGCATGTTTTGGCTATAATCTTCCGTAAATCAAGGGCGAAAACCAATTATTTGTCCCAAAAGAAGGTGTTTTAAGTATATATCTGCATTTCTAAGGTAGATTTGGGTACAATAAGAGGCAAAAAGGCAGATTCTGACTAAGATTTTATCGAAATCGGCAACTATTTGACTCAGAATGGTTGCCTTACGTCGATATCTAATAGTTTATTAAAGTTTTCGTTACTAAAAAGCCCAAAGACGCCGATTTTGACTAGAATTTGAAAGATATTGACATGAATATATAACTGTTTGTATCAAAAAATGATAGTTTAAACTGATATTTGCAGTTTTGATGCGGTTTTAGATACGATATGAATCGAAGAAGCCGATTTTGACTGGAATCTGTTTAAAATGACAAAGAAAAACCTATTATCAATTCAAGGAAGTGAATTTTTAAGTAGTTATCTGCAGTTTTAATGTAGATTTCAGTTCGCTAAGTTATGAAAATGCATGTTTTGGCTATAATCTTCCGTAAATCAAGGGCGAAAACCAATTATTTGTCCCAAAAGAAAGTGTTTTAAGTATATATCTGCATTTCTAAGGTAGATTTGGGTACAATAAGAGGCGAAAAGGCAGATTCTGACTAAGATTTTATCGAAATCGGCAACTATTTGACTCAGAATGGTTGCCTTACGTCGAAATCTAATAGTTTATTAAGGTTTTCGTTACTAAAATGCCCAAAGACGCCAATTTTGACTAGAATTTGAAAGATATTGACATGAATATATAACTGTTTGTATCAAAAAATGATAGTTTAAACTGATATTTGCAGTTTTGATGCGGTTTTAGGTACGACATGAGTCGAAGAAGCCGATTTTGACTGGAATCTGTTTAAAATGACAAAGAAAAACCTATTATCAATTCAAGGAAGTGAATTTTTAAGTAGTTATCTGCAGTTTTAATGTAGATTTCAGTTCGCTAAGTTATGAAAATGCATGTTTTGGCTATAATCTTCCGTAAATCAAGGGCGAAAACCAATTATTTGTCCCAAAAGAAGGTGTTTTAAGTATATATCTGCATTTCTAAGGTAGATTTGGGTACAATAAGAGGCGAAAAAGCAGATTCTGACTAAGATTTTATCGAAATCGGCAACTATTTGACTCAGAATGGTTGCCTTACGTCGAAATCTAATAGTTTATTAAGGTTTTCGTTACTAAAATGCCCAAAGACGCCGATTTTGACTAGAATTTGAAAGATATTGACATGAATATATAACTATTTGCATCAAAAAATGATAGTTTAAACTGATATTTGCAGTTTTGATGCGGTTTTAGATACGATATGAATCGAAGAAGCCGATTTTGACTGGAATCTGTTTAAAATGACAAAGAAAAACCTATTATCAATTCAAGGAAGTGAATTTTTAAGTAGTTGTCTGCAGTTTTAATGTAGATTTCAGTTCGCTAAGTTATGAAAATGCATGTTTTGGCTATAATCTTCCGTAAATCAAGTTCGAAAACCAATTATTTGTCCCAAAAGAAGGTGTTTTAAGTATATATGATAGTTTAAACTGATATTTGCAGTTTTGATGCGGTTTTAGGTACGATATGAGTCGAAGAAGCCGATTTTGACTTGAATCTGTTTAAAATGACAAAGAAAAACCTATTATCAATTCAAGGAAGTGAATTTTTAAGTAGTTATCTGCAGTTTTAATGTAGATTTCAGTTCGTTAAGTTATGAAAATGCATGTTTTGGCTATAATCTTCCGTAAATCAAGGGCGAAAACCAATTATTTGTCCCAAAAGAAGGTGTTTTAAGTATATATCTGCATTTCTAAGGTAGATTTGGGTACAATAAGAGGCGAAAAAGCAGATTCTGACTAAGATTTTATCGAAATCGGCAACTATTTGACTCAGAATGGTTGCCTTACGTCGAAATCTAATAGTTTATTAAGGTTTTCGTTACTAAAATGCCCAAAGACGCCGATTTTGACTAGAATTTGAAAGATATTGACATGAATATATAACTGTTTGTATCAAAAAATGATAGTTTAAACTGATATTTGCAGTTTTGATGCGGTTTTAGGTACGATATGAATCGAAGAAGCCGATTTTGACTGGAATCTGTTTAAAATGACAAAGAAAAACCTATTATCAATTCAAGGAAGTGAATTTTTAAGTAGTTATCTGCAGTTTTAATGTAGATTTCAGTTCGCTAAGTTATGAAAATGCATGTTTTGGCTATAATCTTCCGTAAATCAAGGGCGAAAACCAATTATTTGTCCCAAAAGAAGGTGTTTTAAGTATATATCTGCATTTCTAAGGTAGATTTGGGTACAATAAGAGGCGAAAAAGCAGATTCTGACTAAGATTTTATCGAAATCGGCAACTATTTGACTCAGAATGGTTGCCTTACGTCGAAATCTAATAGTTTATTAAGGTTTTCGTTACTAAAATGCCCAAAGACGCCGATTTTGACTAGAATTTGAAAGATATTGACATGAATATATAACTATTTGCATCAAAAAATGATAGTTTAAACTGATATTTGCAGTTTTGATGCGGTTTTAGATACGATATGAATCGAAGAAGCCGATTTTGACTGGAATCTGTTTAAAATGACAAAGAAAAACCTATTATCAATTCAAGGAAGTGAATTTTTAAGTAGTTGTCTGCAGTTTTAATGTAGATTTCAGTTCGCTAAGTTATGAAAATGCATGTTTTGGCTATAATCTTCCGTAAATCAAGGGCGAAAACCAATTATTTGTCCCAAAAGAAGGTGTTTTAAGTATATATCTGCATTTCTAAGGTAGATTTGGGTACAATAAGAGGCAAAAAGGCAGATTCTGACTAAGATTTTATCGAAATCGGCAACTATTTGACTCAGAATGGTTGCCTTACGTCGATATCTAATAGTTTATTAAAGTTTTCGTTACTAAAAAGCCCAAAGACGCCGATTTTGACTAGAATTTGAAAGATATTGACATGAATATATAACTGTTTGTATCAAAAAATGATAGTTTAAACTGATATTTGCAGTTTTGATGCGGTTTTAGGTACGATATGAGTCGAAGAAGCCGATTTTGACTTGAATCTGTTTAAAATGACAAAGAAAAACTTATTATCAATTCAAGGAAGTGAATTTTTATGTAGTTATCTGCAGTTTTAATGTAGATTTCAGTTCGTTAAGTTATGAAAATGCATGTTTTGGCTATAATCTTCCGTAAATCAAGGGCGAAAACCAATTATTTGTCCCAAAAGAAGGTGTTTTAAGTATATATCTGCATTTCTAAGGTAGATTTGGGTACAATAAGAGGCGAAAAAGCAGATTCTGACTAAGATTTTATCGAAATCGGCAACTATTTGACTCAGAATGGTTGCCTTACGTCGAAATCTAATAGTTTATTAAGGTTTTCGTTACTAAAATGCCCAAAGACGCCGATTTTGACTAGAATTTGAAAGATATTGACATGAATATATAACTGTTTGTATCAAAAAATGATAGTTTAAACTGATATTTGCAGTTTTGATGCGGTTTTAGGTACGATATGAGTCGAAGAAGCCGATTTTGACTTGAATCTGTTTAAAATGACAAAGAAAAAAAATTATCAATTCAAGGAAGTGAATTTTTAAGTAGTTATCTGCAGTTTTAATGTAGATTTCAGTTCGCTAAGTTATGAAAATGCATGTTTTGGCTATAATCTTCCGTAAATCAAGGGCGAAAACCAATTATTTGTCCCAAAAGAAGGTGTTTTAAGTATATATCTGCATTTCTAAGGTAGATTTGGGTACAATAAGAGGCGAAAAAGCAGATTCTGACTAAGATTTTGTCGAAATCGGCAACTATTTGACTCAGAATGGTTGCCTTACGTCAAAATCTAATAGTTTATTAAGGTTTTTTTTACTAAAATGCCCAAAGACGCCGATTTTGACTAGAATTTGAAAGATATTGACATGAATATATAACTGTTTGCATCAAAAAATGATAGTTTAAACTGATATTTGCAGTTTTGATGCGGTTTTAGATACGATATGAATCGAAGAAGCCGATTTTGACTGGAATCTGTTTAAAATGACAAAGAAAAACCTATTATCAATTCAAGGAAGTGAATTTTTAAGTAGTTATCTGCAGTTTTAATGTAGATTTCAGTTCGCTAAGTTATGAAAATGCATGTTTTGGCTATAATCATCCGTAAATCAAGGGCGAAAACCAATTATTTGTCCCAAAAGAAGGTGTTTTAAGTATATATCTGCATTTCTAAGGTAGATTTGGGTACAATAAGAGGCGAAAAAGCAGATTCTGACTAAGATTTTATCGAAATCGGCAACTATTTGACTCAGAATGGTTGCCTTACGTCGAAATCTAATAGTTTATTAAGGTTTTCGTTACTAAAATGCCCAAAGACGCCGATTTTGACTAGAATTTGAAAGATATTGACATGAATATATAACTGTTTGTATCAAAAAATGATAGTTTAAACTGATATTTGCAGTTTTGATGCGGTTTTAGGTACGATATGAGTCGAAGAAGCCGATTTTGACTTGAATCTGTTTAAAATGACAAAGAAAAACCTATTATCAATTCAAGGAAGTGAATTTTTAAGTAGTTATCTGCAGTTTTAATGTAGATTTCAGTTCGCTAAGTTATGAAAATGCATGTTTTGGCTATAATCTTCCGTAAATCAAGGGCGAAAACCAATTATTTGTCCCAAAAGAAGGTGTTTTAAGTATATATCTGCATTTCTAAGGTAGATTTGGGTACAATAAGAGGCGAAAAAGCAGATTCTGACTAAAATTTTGTCGAAATCGGCAACTATTTGACTCAGAATGGTTGCCTTACGTCGAAATCTAATAGTTTATTAAGGTTTTCGTTACTAAAATGCCCAAAGACGCCGATTTTGACTAGAATTTGAAAGATATTGACATGAATATATAACTGTTTGCATCAAAACATGATAGTTTAAACTGATATTTGCAGTTTTGATGCGGTTTTAGATACGATATGAATCGAAGAAGCCGATTTTGACTGGAATCTGTTTAAAATGACAAAGAAAAACCTATTATCAATTCAAGGAAGTGAATTTTTAAGTAGTTATCTGCAGTTTTAATGTAGATTTCAGTTCGCTAAGTTATGAAAATGCATGTTTTGGCTATAATCTTCCGTAAATCAAGGGCGAAAACCAATTATTTGTCCCAAAAGAAGGTGTTTTAAGTATATATCTGCATTTCTAAGGTAGATTTGGGTACAATAAGAGGCGAAAAAGCAGATTCTGACTAAGATTTTGTCGAAATCGGCAACTATTTGACTCAGAATGATTGCCTTACGTCGAAATCTAATAGTTTATTAAGGTTTTCGTTACTAAAATGCCCAAAGACGCCGATTTTGACTAGAATTTGAAAGATATTGACATGAATATATAACTGTTTGTATCAAAAAATGATAGTTTAAACTGATATTTGCAGTTTTGATGCGGTTTTAGGTACGATATGAGTCGGAGAAGCCGATTTTGACTGGAATCTGTTTAAAATGACAAAGAAAAACTTATTATCAATTCAAGGAAGTGAATTTTTATGTAGTTATCTGCAGTTTTAATGTAGATTTCAGTTCGTTAAGTTATGAAAATGCATGTTTTGGCTATAATCTTCCGTAAATCAAGGGCGAAAACCAATTATTTGTCCCAAAAGAAGGTGTTTTAAGTATATATCTGCATTTCTAAGGTAGATTTGGGTCCAATAAGAGGCGAAAAAGCAGATTCTGACTAAGATTTTATCGAAATCGGCAACTATTTGACTCAGAATGGTTGCCTTACGTCGAAATCTAATAGTTTATTAAGGTTTTCGTTACTAAAATGCCCAAAGACGCCGATTTTGACTAGAATTTGAAAGATATTGACATGAATATATAACTGTTTGTATCAAAAAATGATAGTTTAAACTGATATTTGCAGTTTTGATGCGGTTTTAGGTACGATATGAGTCGAAGAAGCCGATTTTGACTTGAATCTGTTTAAAATGACAAAGGAAAACCTATTATCAATTCAAGGAAGTGAATTTTTAAGTAGTTATCTGCAGTTTTAATGTAGATTTCAGTTCGCTAAGTTATGAAAATGCATGTTTTGGCTATAATCTTCCGTAAATCAAGGGCGAAAACCAATTATTTGTCCCAAAAGAAGGTGTTTTAAGTATATATCTGCATTTCTAAGGTAGATTTGGGTACAATAAGAGGCGAAAAAGCAGATTCTGACTAAGATTTTGTCGAAATCGGCAACTATTTGACTCAGAATGGTTGCCTTACGTCAAAATCTATTAGTTTATTAAGGTTTTTTTTACTAAAATGCCCACAGACGCCGATTTTGACTAGAATTTGAAAGATATTGACATGAATATATAACTGTTTGCATCAAAAAATGATAGTTTAAACTGATATTTGCAGTTTTGATGCGGTTTTAGATACGATATGAATCGAAGAAGCCGATTTTGACTGGAATCTGTTTAAAATGACAAAACCTATTATCAATTCAAGGAAGTGAATTTTTAAGTAGTTATCTGCAGTTTTAATGTAGATTTCAGTTCGCTAAGTTATGAAAATGCATGTTTTGGCTATAATCTTACGTAAATCAAGGGCGAAAACCAATTATTTGTCCCAAAAGAAGGTGTTTTAAGTATATATCTGCATTTCTAAGGTAGATTTGGGTACAATAAGAGGCGAAAAAGCAGATTCTGACTAAGATTTTATCGAAATCGGCAACTATTTGACTCAGAATGGTTGCCTTACGTCGAAATCTAATAGTTTATTAAGGTTTTCGTTACTAAAATGCCCAAAGACGCCGATTTTGACTAGAATTTGAAAGATATTGACATGAATATATAACTGTTTGTATCAAAAAATGATAGTTTAAACTGATATTTGCAGTTTTGATGCGGTTTTAGGTACGATATGAGTCGAAGAAGCCGATTTTGACTTGAATCTGTTTAAAATGACAAAGAAAAACCTATTATCAATTCAAGGAAGTGAATTTTTAAGTAGTTATCTGCAGTTTTAATGTAGATTTCAGTTCGCTAAGTTATGAAAATGCATGTTTTGGCTATAATCTACCGTAAATCAAGGGCGAAAACCAATTATTTGTCCCAAAAGAAGGTGTTTTAAGTATATATCTGCATTTCTAAGGTAGATTTGGGTACAATAAGAATCGAAAAAGCAGATTCTGACTAAGATTTTGTCGAAATCGGCAACTATTTGACTCAGAATGGTTGCCTTACGTCGAAATCTAATAGTTTATTAAGGTTTTCGTTACTAAAATGCCCAAAGACGCCGATTTTGACTAGAATTTGAAAGATATTGACATGAATATATAACTGTTTGCATCAAAAAATGATAGTTTAAACTGATATTTGCAGTTTTGATGCGGTTTTAGATACGATATGAATCGAAGAAGCCGATTTTGACTGGAATCTGTTTAAAATGACAAAGAAAAACCTATTATCAATTCAAGGAAGTGAATTTTTAAGTAGTTATCTGCAGTTTTAATGTAGATTTCAATTCGCTAAGTTATGAAAATGCATGTTTTGGCTATAATCTTCCGTAAATCAAGGGCAAAAACCAATTATTTGTCCAAAAGAAGGTGTTTTAAGTATATATCTGCATTTCTAAGGTAGATTTGGGTACAATAAGAGGCGAAAAAGCAGATTCTGACTAAGATTTTATCGAAATCGGCAACTATTTGACTCAGAATGGTTGCCTTACGTCGAAATCTAATAGTTTATTAAGGTTTTCGTTACTAAAATGCCCAAAGACGCCGATTTTGACTAGAATTTGAAAGATATTGACATGAATATATAACTGTTTGTATCAAAAAATGATAGTTTAAACTGATATTTGCAGTTTTGATGCGGTTTTAGATACGATATGAATCGAAGAAGCCGATTTTGACTGGAATCTGTTTAAAATGACAAAGAAAAACCTATTATCAATTCAAGGAAGTGAATTTTTAAGTAGTTATCTGCAGTTTTAATGTAGATTTCAGTTCGCTAATTTATGAAAATGCATGTTTTGGCTATAATCTTCCGTAAATCAAGGGCGAAAACCAATTATTTGTCCCAAAAGAAGGTGTTTTAAGTATATATCTGCATTTCTATTGGTAGATTTGGGTACAATAAGAGGCGAAAAAGCAGATTCTGACTAAGATTTTATCGAAATCGGCAACTATTTGACTCAGAATGGTTGCCTTACGTCGAAATCTAATAGTTTATTAAGGTTTTCGTTACTAAAATGCCCAAAGACGCCGATTTTGACTAGAATTTGAAAGATATTGACATGAATATATAACTGTTTGTATCAAAAAATGATAGTTTAAACTGATATTTGCAGTTTTGATGCGGTTTTAGGTACGATATGAGTCGGAGAAGCCGATTTTGACTGGAATCTGTTTAAAATGACAAAGAAAAACTTATTATCAATTCAAGGAAGTGAATTTTTATGTAGTTATCTGCAGTTTTAATGTAGATTTCAGTTCGTTAAGTTATGAAAATGCATGTTTTGGCTATAATCTTCCGTAAATCAAGGGCGAAAACCAATTATTTGTCCCAAAAGAAGGTGTTTTAAGTATATATCTGCATTTCTAAGGTAGATTTGGGTACAATAAGAGGCGAAAAAGCAGATTCTGACTAAGATTTTATCGAAATCGGCAACTATTTGACTCAGAATGGTTGCCTTACGTCGAAATCTAATAGTTTATTAAGGTTTTCGTTACTAAAATGCCCAAAGACGCCGATTTTGACTAGAATTTGAAAGATATTGACATGAATATATAACTGTTTGTATCAAAAAATGATAGTTTAAACTGATATTTGCAGTTTTGATGCGGTTTTAGGTACGATATGAGTCGAAGAAGCCGATTTTGACTTGAATCTGTTTAAAATGACAAAGAAAAACCTATTATCAATTCAAGGAAGTGAATTTTTAAGTAGTTATCTGCAGTTTTAATGTAGATTTCAGTTCGCTGAGTTATGAAAATGCATGTTTTGGCTATAATCTTCCGTAAATCAAGGGCGAAAACCAATTATTTGTCCCAAAAGAAGGTGTTTTAAGTATATATCTGCATTTCTAAGGTAGATTTGGGTACAATAAGAGGCGAAAAAGCAGATTCTGACTAAGATTTTGTCGAAATCGGCAACTATTTGACTCAGAATGGTTGCCTTACGTCAAAATCTAATAGTTTATTAAGGTTTTTTTTTACTAAAATGCCCAAAGACGCCGATTTTGACTAGAATTTGAAAGATATTGACATGAATATATAACTGTTTGCATCAAAAAATGATTGTTTAAACTGATATTTGCAGTTTTGATGCGGTTTTAGATACGATATGAATCGAAGAAGCCGATTTTGACTGGAATCTGTTTAAAATGACAAAGAAAAACCTATTATCAATTCAAGGAAGTGAATTTTTAAGTAGTTATCTGCAGTTTTAATGTAGATTTCAGTTCGCTAAGTTATGAAAATGCATGTTTTGGCTATAATCTTCCGTAAATCAAGGGCGAAAACCAATTATTTGTCCCAAAAGAAGGTGTTTTAAGTATATATCTGCATTTCTAAGGTAGATTTGGGTACAATAAGAGGCGAAAAAGCAGATTCTGACTAAGATTTTATCGAAATCGGCAACTATTTGACTCAGAATGGTTGCCTTACGTCGAAATCTAATAGTTTATTAAGGTTTTCGTTACTAAAATGCCCAAAGACGCCGATTTTGACTAGAATTTGAAAGATATTGACATGAATATATAACTGTTTGTATCAAAAAATGATAGTTTAAACTGATATTTGCAGTTTTGATGCGGTTTTAGGTACGATATGAGTCGGAGAAGCCGATTTTGACTGGAATCTGTTTAAAATGACAAAGAAAAACTTATTATCAATTCAAGGAAGTGAATTTTTATGTAGTTATCTGCAGTTTTAATGTAGATTTCAGTTCGTTAAGTTATGAAAATGCATGTTTTGGCTATAATCTTCCGTAAATCAAGGGCGAAAACCAATTATTTGTCCCAAAAGAAGGTGTTTTAAGTATATATCTGCATTTCTAAGGTAGATTTGGGTCCAATAAGAGGCGAAAAAGCAGATTCTGACTAAGATTTTATCGAAATCGGCAACTATTTGACTCAGAATGGTTGCCTTACGTCGAAATCTAATAGTTTATTAAGGTTTTCGTTACTAAAATGCCCAAAGACGCCGATTTTGACTAGAATTTGAAAGATATTGACATGAATATATAACTGTTTGTATCAAAAAATGATAGTTTAAACTGATATTTGCAGTTTTGATGCGGTTTTAGGTACGATATGAGTCGAAGAAGCCGATTTTGACTTGAATCTGTTTAAAATGACAAAGGAAAACCTATTATCAATTCAAGGAAGTGAATTTTTAAGTAGTTATCTGCAGTTTTAATGTAGATTTCAGTTCGCTAAGTTATGAAAATGCATGTTTTGGCTATAATCTTCCGTAAATCAAGGGCGAAAACCAATTATTTGTCCCAAAAGAAGGTGTTTTAAGTATATATCTGCATTTCTAAGGTAGATTTGGGTACAATAAGAGGCGAAAAAGCAGATTCTGACTAAGATTTTGTCGAAATCGGCAACTATTTGACTCAGAATGGTTGCCTTACGTCAAAATCTATTAGTTTATTAAGGTTTTTTTTACTAAAATGCCCACAGACGCCGATTTTGACTAGAATTTGAAAGATATTGACATGAATATATAACTGTTTGCATCAAAAAATGATAGTTTAAACTGATATTTGCAGTTTTGATGCGGTTTTAGATACGATATGAATCGAAGAAGCCGATTTTGACTGGAATCTGTTTAAAATGACAAAACCTATTATCAATTCAAGGAAGTGAATTTTTAAGTAGTTATCTGCAGTTTTAATGTAGATTTCAGTTCGCTAAGTTATGAAAATGCATGTTTTGGCTATAATCTTACGTAAATCAAGGGCGAAAACCAATTATTTGTCCCAAAAGAAGGTGTTTTAAGTATATATCTGCATTTCTAAGGTAGATTTGGGTACAATAAGAGGCGAAAAAGCAGATTCTGACTAAGATTTTATCGAAATCGGCAACTATTTGACTCAGAATGGTTGCCTTACGTCGAAATCTAATAGTTTATTAAGGTTTTCGTTACTAAAATGCCCAAAGACGCCGATTTTGACTAGAATTTGAAAGATATTGACATGAATATATAACTGTTTGTATCAAAAAATGATAGTTTAAACTGATATTTGCAGTTTTGATGCGGTTTTAGGTACGATATGAGTCGAAGAAGCCGATTTTGACTTGAATCTGTTTAAAATGACAAAGAAAAACCTATTATCAATTCAAGGAAGTGAATTTTTAAGTAGTTATCTGCAGTTTTAATGTAGATTTCAGTTCGCTAAGTTATGAAAATGCATGTTTTGGCTATAATCTACCGTAAATCAAGGGCGAAAACCAATTATTTGTCCCAAAAGAAGGTGTTTTAAGTATATATCTGCATTTCTAAGGTAGATTTGGGTACAATAAGAATCGAAAAAGCAGATTCTGACTAAGATTTTGTCGAAATCGGCAACTATTTGACTCAGAATGGTTGCCTTACGTCGAAATCTAATAGTTTATTAAGGTTTTCGTTACTAAAATGCCCAAAGACGCCGATTTTGACTAGAATTTGAAAGATATTGACATGAATATATAACTGTTTGCATCAAAAAATGATAGTTTAAACTGATATTTGCAGTTTTGATGCGGTTTTAGATACGATATGAATCGAAGAAGCCGATTTTGACTGGAATCTGTTTAAAATGACAAAGAAAAACCTATTATCAATTCAAGGAAGTGAATTTTTAAGTAGTTATCTGCAGTTTTAATGTAGATTTCAATTCGCTAAGTTATGAAAATGCATGTTTTGGCTATAATCTTCCGTAAATCAAGGGCAAAAACCAATTATTTGTCCAAAAGAAGGTGTTTTAAGTATATATCTGCATTTCTAAGGTAGATTTGGGTACAATAAGAGGCGAAAAAGCAGATTCTGACTAAGATTTTATCGAAATCGGCAACTATTTGACTCAGAATGGTTGCCTTACGTCGAAATCTAATAGTTTATTAAGGTTTTCGTTACTAAAATGCCCAAAGACGCCGATTTTGACTAGAATTTGAAAGATATTGACATGAATATATAACTGTTTGTATCAAAAAATGATAGTTTAAACTGATATTTGCAGTTTTGATGCGGTTTTAGATACGATATGAATCGAAGAAGCCGATTTTGACTGGAATCTGTTTAAAATGACAAAGAAAAACCTATTATCAATTCAAGGAAGTGAATTTTTAAGTAGTTATCTGCAGTTTTAATGTAGATTTCAGTTCGCTAATTTATGAAAATGCATGTTTTGGCTATAATCTTCCGTAAATCAAGGGCGAAAACCAATTATTTGTCCCAAAAGAAGGTGTTTTAAGTATATATCTGCATTTCTATTGGTAGATTTGGGTACAATAAGAGGCGAAAAAGCAGATTCTGACTAAGATTTTATCGAAATCGGCAACTATTTGACTCAGAATGGTTGCCTTACGTCGAAATCTAATAGTTTATTAAGGTTTTCGTTACTAAAATGCCCAAAGACGCCGATTTTGACTAGAATTTGAAAGATATTGACATGAATATATAACTGTTTGTATCAAAAAATGATAGTTTAAACTGATATTTGCAGTTTTGATGCGGTTTTAGGTACGATATGAGTCGGAGAAGCCGATTTTGACTGGAATCTGTTTAAAATGACAAAGAAAAACTTATTATCAATTCAAGGAAGTGAATTTTTATGTAGTTATCTGCAGTTTTAATGTAGATTTCAGTTCGTTAAGTTATGAAAATGCATGTTTTGGCTATAATCTTCCGTAAATCAAGGGCGAAAACCAATTATTTGTCCCAAAAGAAGGTGTTTTAAGTATATATCTGCATTTCTAAGGTAGATTTGGGTACAATAAGAGGCGAAAAAGCAGATTCTGACTAAGATTTTATCGAAATCGGCAACTATTTGACTCAGAATGGTTGCCTTACGTCGAAATCTAATAGTTTATTAAGGTTTTCGTTACTAAAATGCCCAAAGACGCCGATTTTGACTAGAATTTGAAAGATATTGACATGAATATATAACTGTTTGTATCAAAAAATGATAGTTTAAACTGATATTTGCAGTTTTGATGCGGTTTTAGGTACGATATGAGTCGAAGAAGCCGATTTTGACTTGAATCTGTTTAAAATGACAAAGAAAAACCTATTATCAATTCAAGGAAGTGAATTTTTAAGTAGTTATCTGCAGTTTTAATGTAGATTTCAGTTCGCTGAGTTATGAAAATGCATGTTTTGGCTATAATCTTCCGTAAATCAAGGGCGAAAACCAATTATTTGTCCCAAAAGAAGGTGTTTTAAGTATATATCTGCATTTCTAAGGTAGATTTGGGTACAATAAGAGGCGAAAAAGCAGATTCTGACTAAGATTTTGTCGAAATCGGCAACTATTTGACTCAGAATGGTTGCCTTACGTCAAAATCTAATAGTTTATTAAGGTTTTTTTTACTAAAATGCCCAAAGACGCCGATTTTGACTAGAATTTGAAAGATATTGACATGAATATATAACTGTTTGCATCAAAAAATGATTGTTTAAACTGATATTTGCAGTTTTGATGCGGTTTTAGATACGATATGAATCGAAGAAGCCGATTTTGACTGGAATCTGTTTAAAATGACAAAGAAAAACCTATTATCAATTCAAGGAAGTGAATTTTTAAGTAGTTATCTGCAGTTTTAATGTAGATTTCAGTTCGCTAAGTTATGAAAATGCATGTTTTGGCTATAATCTTCCGTAAATCAAGGGCGAAAACCAATTATTTGTCCCAAAAGAAGGTGTTTTAAGTATATATCTGCATTTCTAAGGTAGATTTGGGTACAATAAGAGGCGAAAAAGCAGATTCTGACTAAGATTTTATCGAAATCGGCAACTATTTGACTCAGAATGGTTGCCTTACGTCGAAATCTAATAGTTTATTAAGGTTTTCGTTACTAAAATGCCCAAAGACGCCGATTTTGACTAGAATTTGAAAGATATTGACATGAATATATAACTGTTTGTATCAAAAAATGATAGTTTAAACTGATATTTGCAGTTTTGATGCGGTTTTAGGTACGATATGAGTCGAAGAAGCCGATTTTGACTTGAATCTGTTTAAAATGACAAAGAAAAACCTATTATCAATTCAAGGAAGTGAATTTTTAAGTAGTTATCTGCAGTTTTAATGTAGATTTCAGTTCGCTAAGTTATGAAAATGCATGTTTTGGCTATAATCTTCCGTAAATCAAGGGCGAAAACCAATTATTTGTCCCAAAAGAAGGTGTTTTAAGTATATATCTGCATTTCTAAGGTAGATTTGGGTACAATAAGAGGCGAAAAAGCAGATTCTGACTAAGATTTTATCGAAATCGGCAACTATTTGACTCAGAATGGTTGCCTTACGTCGAAATCTAATAGTTTATTAAGGTTTTCGTTACTAAAATGCCCAAAGACGCCGATTTTGACTAGAATTTGAAAGATATTGACATGAATATATAACTGTTTGTATCAAAAAATGATAGTTTAAACTGA
Source organism: Cylas formicarius (assembly GCF_029955315.1). NCBI lineage: Eukaryota > Metazoa > Arthropoda > Insecta > Coleoptera > Brentidae > Cylas > Cylas formicarius. Next base: position 31,216,029 of record NW_026844214.1, on the reverse strand, counting down.
TATTTGCAGTTTTGATGCGGTTTTAGGTACGATATGAGTCGAAGAAGCCGATTTTGACTTGAATCTGTTTAAAATGACAAAGAAAAACCTATTATCAATTCAAGGAAGTGAATTTTTAAGTAGTTATCTGCAGTTTTAATGTAGATTTCAGTTCGCTAAGTTATGAAAATGCATGTTTTGGCTATAATCTTCCGTAAATCAAGGGCGAAAACCAATTATTTGTCCCAAAAGAAGGTGTTTTAAGTATATATCTGCATTTCTAATTTAGATTTGGGTACAATAAGAGGCGAAAAAGCAGATTCTGACTAAGATTTTGTCGAAATCGGCAACTATTTGACTCAGAATGGTTGCCTTACGTCAAAATCTAATAGTTTATTAAGGTTTTTTTTACTAAAATGCCCAAAGACGCCGATTTTGACTAGAATTTGGAAGATATTGACATGAATATATAACTGTTTGCATCAAAAAATGATAGTTTAAACTGATATTTGCAGTTTTGATGCGGTTTTAGGTACGATATGAGTCGAAGACGCCGATTTTGACTTGAATCTGTTTAAAATGACAAAGAAAAACCTATTATCAATTCAAGGAAGTGAATTTTTAAGTAGTTATCTGCAGTTTTAATGTAGATTTCAGTTCGCTAAGTTATGAAAATGCATGTTTTGGCTATAATCTTCCGTAAATCAAGGGCGAAAACCAATTATTTGTCAGAAAAGAAGGTGTTTTAAGTATATATCTGCATTTCTAAGGTAGATTTGGGTACAATAAGAGGCGAAAAAGCAGACTCTGACTAAGATTTTATCGAAATCGGCAACTATTTGACTCAGAATGGTTGCCTTACGTCGAAATCTAATCTAAAATGCCCATAGACGCCGATTTTGACTAGAATTTGAAAGATATTGACATGAATATATAACTGTTTGTTTAAACTGATATTTGCAGTTTTGATGCGGTTTTAGATACGATATGAATCGAAGAAGCCGATTTTGACTGGAATCTGTTTAAAATGACAAAGAAAAACCTATTATCAATTCAAGGAAGTGAATTTTTAAGTAGTTATCTGCAGTTTTAATGTAGATTTCAGTTCGCTAAGTTATGAAAATGCATGTTTTGGCTATAATCTTCCGTAAATCAAGGGCGAAAACCAATTATTTGTCCCAAAAGAAGGTGTTTTAAGTATATATCTGCATTTCTAAGGTAGATTTGGGTACAATAAGAGGCGAAAAAGCAGATTCTGACTAAGATTTTATCGAAATCGGCAACTATTTGACTCAGAATGGTTGCCTTACGTCGAAATCTAATAGTTTATTAAGGTTTTCGTTACTAAAATGCCCAAAGACGCCGATTTGGACTAGAATTTGAATGATATTGACATGAATATATAACTGTTTGCATCAAAAAATGATAGTTTAAACTGATATTTGCAGTTTTGATGCGGTTTTAGGTACGATATGAGTCGAAGAAGCCGATTTTGACTGGAATCTGTTTAAAATGACAAAGAAAAACCTATTATCAATTCAAGGAAGTGAATTTTTAAGTAGTTATCTGCAGTTTTAATGTAGATTTCAGTTCGCTAAGTTATGAAAATGCATGTTTTGGCTATAATCTTCCGTAAATCAAGGGCGAAAACCATTTATTTGTCCCAAAAGAAGGTGTTTTAAGTATATATCTGCATTTCTAAGGTAGATTTGGGTACAATAAAAGGCGAAAAAGCAGATTCTGACTAAGATTTTATCGAAATCGGCAACTATTTGACTCAGAAAGGTTGCCTTACGTCGAAATCTAATAATTTATTAAGGTTTTCGTTACTAAAATGCCCAAAGACGCCGATTTTGACTAGAATTTGAAAGATATTGACATGAATATATAACTGTTTGTATCAAAAAATGATAGTTTAAACTAATATTTGCAGTTTTGATGCGGTTTTAGATACGATATGAATCGAAGAAGCCGATTTTGACTGGAATCTGTTTAAAATGACAAAGAAAAACCTATTATCAATTCAAGGAAGTGAATTTTTAAGTAGTTATCTGCAGTTTTAATGTAGATTTCAGTTCGCTAAGTTATGAAAATGCATGTTTTGGCTATAATCTTAAGTAAATCAAGGGCGAAAACCAATTATTTGTCCCAAAAGAAGCTGTTTTAAGTATATATCTGCATTTCTAAGGTAGATTTGGGTACAATAAGAGGCGAAAAAGCAGATTCTGACTAAGATTTTATCGAAATCGGCAACTATTTGACTCAGAATGGTTGCCTTACGTCGAAATCTAATAGTTTATTAAGGTTTTCGTTACTAAAATGCCCAAAGACGCCGATTTTGACTAGAATTTGAAAGATATTGACATGAATATATAACTGTTTGTATCAAAAAATGATAGTTTAAACTGATATTTGCAGTTTTGATGCGGTTTTAGATACGATATGAATCGAAGAAGCCGATTTTGACTGGAATCTGTTTAAAATGACAAAGAAAAACCTATTATCAATTCAAGGAAGTGAATTTTTAAGTAGTTATCTGCAGTTTTAATGTAGATTTCAGTTCGCTAATTTATGAAAATGCATGTTTTGGCTATAATCTTCCGTAAATCAAGGGCGAAAACCAATTATTTGTCCCAAAAGAAGGTGTTTTAAGTATATATCTGCATTTCTATTGGTAGATTTGGGTACAATAAGAGGCGAAAAAGCAGATTCTGACTAAGATTTTATCGAAATCGGCAACTATTTGACTCAGAAAGGTTGCCTTACGTCGAAATCTAATAGTTTATTAAGGTTTTCGTTACTAAAATGCCCAAAGACGCCGATTTTGACTAGAATTTGAAAGATATTGACATAAATATATAACTGTTTGTATCAAAAAATGATAGTTTAAACTGATATTTGCAGTTTTGATGCGGTTTTAGGTACGATATGAGTCGGAGAAGCCGATTTTGACTGGAATCTGTTTAAAATGACAAAGAAAAACTTATTATCAATTCAAGGAAGTGAATTTTTATGTAGTTATCTGCAGTTTTAATGTAGATTTCAGTTAGCTAAGTTATGAAAATGCATGTTTTGGCTATAATCTTCCGTAAATCAAGGGCGAAAACCAATTATTTGTCGCAAAAGAAGGTGTTTTAAGTATTTATCTGCATTTCTAAGGTAGATTTGGGTACAATAAGAGGCGAAAAAGCAGATTCTGACTAAGATTTTATCGAAATCGGCAACTATTTGACTCAGAAAGGTTGCCTTACGTCGAAATCTAATAGTTTATTAAGGTTTTCGTTACTAAAATGCCTAAAGACGCCGATTTTGACTAGAATTTGAAAGATATTGACATGAATATATAACTGTTTGTATCAAAAAATGATAGTTTAAACTGATATTTGCAGTTTTGATGCGGTTTTAGGTACGATATGAGTCGAAGAAGCCGATTTTGACTGGAATCTGTTTAAAATGACAAAGAAAAACCTATTATCAATTCAAGGAAGTGAATTTTTAAGTAGTTATCTGCAGTTTTAATGTAGATTTCAGTGCGCTAAGTTATGAAAATGCATGTTTTGGCTATATTCTTCAGTAAATCAAGGGCGAAAACCAATTATTTGTCCCAAAAGAAGGTGTTTTAAGTATATATCTGCATTTCTAAGGTAGATTTGGGTACAATAAGAGGCGAAAAAGCAGATTCTGACTAAGATTTTATCGAAATCGGCAACTATTTGACTCAGAAAGGTTGCCTTACGTCGAAATCTAATAGTTTATTTAGGTTTTCGTTACTAAAATGCCCAAAGACGCCGATTTTGACTAGAATTTGAAAGATATTGACATGAATATATAACTGTTTGTATCAAAAAATGATAGTTTAAACTGATATTTGCAGTTTTGATGCGGTTTTAGATACGATATGAATCGAAGAAGCCGATTTTGACTGGAATCTGTTTAAAATGACAAAGAAAAACCTATTATCAATTCAAGGAAGTGAATTTTTAAGTAGTTATCTGCAGTTTTAATGTAGATTTCAGTTCGCTAAGTTATGAAAATGCATGTTTTGGCTATAATCTTCCGTAAATCAAGGGCGAAAACCAATTATTTGTCCCAAAAGAAGGTGTTTTAAGTATATATCTACATTTCTAAGGTAGATTTGGGTACAATAAGAGGCGAAAAAGCAGATTCTGACTAAGATTTTATCGAAATCGGCAACTATTTGACTCAGAATGGTTGCCTTACGTCGAAATCTAATAGTTTATTAAGGTTTTCGTTACTAAAATGCCCAAAGACGCCGATTTTGACTAGAATTTGAAAGATATTGACATGAATATATAACTGTTTGTATCAAAAAATGATAGTTTAAACTGATATTTGCAGTTTTGATGCGGTTTTAGGTACGATATGAGTCGAAGAAGCCGATTTTGACTGGAATCTGTTTAAAATGACAAAGAAAAACCTATTATCAATTCAAGGAAGTGAATTTTTAAGTAGTTATCTGCAGTTTTAATGTAGATTTCAGTTCGCTAAGTTATGAAAATGCATGTTTTGGCTATAATCTTCCGTAAATCAAGAGCGAAAACCAATTATTTGTCCCAAAAGAAGGTGTTTTAAGTATATATCTGCATTTCTAAGGTAGATTTGGGTACAATAAGAGGCGAAAAAGCAGATTCTGACTAAGATTTTATCGAAATCGGCAACTATTTGACTCAGAATGGTTGCCTTACGTCGAAATCTAATAGTTTATTAAGGTTTTCGTTACTAAAATGCCCAAAGACGCCGATTTTGACTAGAATTTGAAAGATATTGACATGAATATATAACTGTTTGTATCAAAAAATGATAGTTAAAACTAATATTTGCAGTTTTGATGCGGTTTTAGATACGATATGAATCGAAGAAGCCGATTTTGACTGGAATCTGTTTAAAATGACAAAGAAAAACCTATTATCAATTCAAGGAAGTGAATTTTTAAGTAGTTATCTGCAGTTTTAATGTAGATTTCAGTTCGCTAAGTTATGAAAATGCATGTTTTGGCTATAATCTTCCGTAAATCAAGGGCGAAAACCAATTATTTGTCCCAAAAGAAGGTGTTTTAAGTATATATCTGCATTTCTAAGGTAGATTTGGGTACAATAAGAGGCGAAAAAGCAGATTCTGACTAAGATTTTATCGAAATCGGCAACTATTTGACTCAGAATGGTTGCCTTACGTCGAAATCTAATAGTTTATTAAGGTTTTCGTTACTAAAATGCCCAAAGACGCCGATTTTGACTAGAATTTGAAAGATATTGACATGAATATATAACTGTTTGTATCAAAAAATGATAGTTTAAACTGATATTTGCAGTTTTGATGCGGTTTTAGGTACGATATGAGTCGAAGAAGCCGATTTTGACTGGAATCTGTTTAAAATGACAAAGAAAAACCTATTATCAATTCAAGGAAGTGAATTTTTAAGTAGTTATCTGCAGTTTTAATGTAGATTTCAGTTCGCTAAGTTATGAAAATGCATGTTTTGGCTATAATCTTCCGTAAATCAAGGGCGAAAACCAATTATTTGTCCCAAAAGAAGGTGTTTTAAGTATATATCTGCATTTCTAAGGTAGATTTGGGTACAATAAGAGGCGAAAAAGCAGATTCTGACTAAGATTTTATCGAAATCGGCAACTATTTGACTCAGAATGGTTGCCTTACGTCGAAATCTAATAGTTTATTAAGGTTTTCGTTACTAAAATGCCCAAAGACGCCGATTTTGACTAGAATTTGAAAGATATTGACATGAATATATAACTGTTTGTATCAAAAAATGATAGTTTAAACTAATATTTGCAGTTTTGATGCGGTTTTAGATACGATATGAATCGAAGAAGCCGATTTTGACTGGAATCTGTTTAAAATGACAAAGAAAAACCTATTATCAATTCAAGGAAGTGAATTTTTAAGTAGTTATCTGCAGTTTTAATGTAGATTTCAGTTCGCTAAGTTATGAAAATGCATGTTTTGGCTATAATCTTCCGTAAATCAAGGGCGAAAACCAATTATTTGTCCCAAAAGAAGGTGTTTTAAGTATATATCTGCATTTCTAAGGTAGATTTGGGTACAATAAGAGGCGAAAAAGCAGATTCTGACTAAGATTTTATCGAAATCGGCAACTATTTGACTCAGAATGGTTGCCTTACGTCGAAATCTAATAGTTTATTAAGGTTTTCGTTACTAAAATGCCCAAAGACGCCGATTTTGACTAGAATTTGAAAGATATTGACATGAATATATAACTGTTTGTATCAAAAATTGATAGTTTAAACTGATATTTGCAGTTTCGATGCGGTTTTAGGTACGATATGAGTCGAAGAAGCCGATTTTGACTGGAATCTATTTAAAATGACAAAGAAAAACCTATTACCAATTCAAGGAAGTGAATTTTTAAGTAGTTATCTGCAGTTTTAATTTAGATTTCAGTTCGCTAAGTTATGAAAATGCATGTTTTGGCTATAATCTTCCGTAAATCAAGGGCGAAAACCAATTATTTGTCCCAAAAGAAGGTGTTTTAAGTATATATCTACATTTCTAAGGTAGATTTGGGTACAATAAGAGGCGAAAAAGCAGATTCTGACTAAGATTTTATCGAAATCGGCAACTATTTGACTCAGAATGGTTGCCTTACGTCGAAATCTAATAGTTTATTAAGGTTTTCGTTACTAAAATGCCCAAAGACGCCGATTTTGACTAGAATTTGAAAGATATTGACATGAATATATAACTGTTTGTATCAAAAAATGATAGTTTAAACTGATATTTGCAGTTTTGATGCGGTTTTAGGTACGATATGAGTCGAAGAAGCCGATTTTGACTGGAATCTGTTTAAAATGACAAAGAAAAACCTATTATCAATTCAAGGAAGTGAATTTTTAAGTAGTTATCTGCAGTTTTAATGTAGATTTCAGTTCGCTAAGTTATGAAAATGCATGTTTTGGCTATAATCTTCCGTAAATCAAGGGCGAAAACCAATTATTTGTCCCAAAAGAAGGTGTTTTAAGTATATATCTACATTTCTAAGGTAGATTTGGGTACAATAAGAGGCGAAAAAGCAGATTCTGACTAAGATTTTATCGAAATCGGCAACTATTTGACTCAGAATGGTTGCCTTACGTCGAAATCTAATACTTTATTAAGGTTTTCGTTACTAAAATGCCCAAAGACGCCGATTTTGACTAGAATTTGAAAGATATTGACATGAATATATAACTGTTTGTATCAAAAATTGATAGTTTAAACTGATATTTGCAGTTTTGATGCGGTTTTAGTTACGATATGAGTCGAAGAAGCCGATTTTGACTGGAATCTGTTTAAAATGACAAAGAAAAACCTATTATCAATTCAAGGAAGTGAATTTTTAAGTAGTTATCTGCAGTTTTAATGTAGATTTCAGTTCGCTAAGTTATGAAAATGCATGTTTTGGCTATAATCTTCCGTAAATCAAGGGCGAAAACCAATTATTTGTCCCAAAAGAAGGTGTTTTAAGTATATATCTGCATTTCTAAGGTAGATTTGGGTACAATAAGAGGCGAAAAAGCAGATTCTGACTAAGATTTTATCAAAATCGGCAACTATTTGACTCAGAATGGTTGCCTTACGTCGAAATCTAATAGTTTATTAAGGTTTTCGTTACTAAAATGCCCAAAGACGCCGATTTTGACTAGAATTTGAAAGATATTGACATGAATATATAACTGTTTGCATCAAAAAATGATAGTTTAAACTGATATTTGCAGTTTTGATGCGGTTTTAGATACGATATGAATCGAAGAAGCCGATTTTGACTGGAATCTGTTTAAAATGACAAAGAAAAACCTATTATCAATTCAAGGAAGTGAATTTTTAAGTAGTTATCTGCAGTTTTAATGTAGATTTCAGTTCGCTAATTTATGAAAATGCATGTTTTGGCTATAATCTTCCGTAAATCAAGGGCGAAAACCAATTATTTGTCCCAAAAGAAGGTGTTTTAAGTATATATCTGCATTTCTATTGGTAGATTTGGGTACAATAAGAGGCGAAAAAGCAGATTCTGACTAAGATTTTATCGAAATCGGCAACTATTTGACTCAGAAAGGTTGCCTTACGTCGAAATCTAATAGTTTATTAAGGTTTTCGTTACTAAAATGCCCAAAGACGCCGATTTTGACTAGAATTTGAAAGATATTGACATGAATATATAACTGTTTGTATCAAAAAATGATAGTTTAAACTGATATTTGCAGTATTGATGCGGTTTTAGGTACGATATGAGTCGGAGAAGCCGATTTTGACTGGAATCTGTTTAAAATGACAAAGAAAAACTTATTATCAATTCAAGGAAGTGAATTTTTATGTAGTTATCTGCAGTTTTAATGTAGATTTCAGTTCGCTAAGTTATGAAAATGCATGTTTTGGCTATAATCTTCCGTAAATCAAGGGCGAAAACCAATTATTTGTCCCAAAAGAAGGTGTTTTAAGTATATATCTGCATTTCTAAGGTAGATTTGGGTACAATAAGAGGCGAAAAAGCAGATTCTGACTAAGATTTTATCGAAATCGGTAACTATTTGACTCAGAATGGTTGCCTTACGTCGAAATCTAATAGTTTATTAAGGTTTTCGTTACTAAAATGCCCAAAGACGCCGATTTGGACTAGAATTAGAATGATATTGACATGAATATATAACTGTTTGTATCAAAAAATGATAGTTTAAACTGATATTTGCAGTTTTGATGCGGTTTTAGGTACGATATGAGTCGAAGAAGCCGATTTTGACTGGAATCTGTTTAAAATGACAAAGAAAAACCTATTATCAATTCAAAGAAGTGAATTTTTAAGTAGTTATCTGCAGTTTTAATGTAGATTTCAGTTCGCTAAGTTATGAAAATGCATGTTTTGGCTATAATCTTCCGTAAATCAAGGGCGAAAACCATTTATTTGTCCCAAAAGAAGGTGTTTTAAGTATATATCTGCATTTCTAAGGTAGATTTGGGTACAATAAGAGGCGAAAAAGCAGATTCTGACTAAGATTTTATCGAAATCGGCAACTATTTGACTCAGAAAGGTTGGCTTACGTCGAAATCTACTAATTTATTAAGGTTTTCGTTACTAAAATGCCCAAAGACGCCGATTTTGACTAGAATTTGAAAGATATTGACATGAATATATAACTGTTTGTATCAAAAAATGATAGTTTAAACTAATATTTGCAGTTTTGATGCGGTTTTAGATACGATATGAATCGAAGAAGCCGATTTTAACTGGAATCTGTTTAAAATGACAAAGAAAAACCTATTATCAATTCAAGGAAGTGAATTTTTAAGTAGTTGTCTGCAGTTTTAATGTAGATTTAAGTTCGCTAAGTTATGAAAATGCATGTTTTGGCTATAATCTTCCGTAAATCAAGGGCGAAAACCAATTATTTGTCCCAAAAGAAGGTGTTTTAAGTATATATCTGCATTTCTAAGGTAGATTTGGGTAAAATAAGAGGCGAAAAAGCAGATTCTGACTAAGATTTTATCGAAATCGGCAACTATTTGACTCAGAATGGTTGCCTTACGTCGAAATCTAATAGTTTATTAAGGTTTTCGTTACTAAAATGCCCAAAGACGCCGATTTTGACTAGAATTTGAAAGATATTGACATGAATATATAACTGTTTGTATCAAAAAATGATAGTTTAAACTGATATTTGCAGTTTTGATGCGGTTTTAGGTACGATATGAGTCGAAGAAGCCGATTTTGACTGGAATCTGTTTAAAATGACAAAGAAAAACCTATTATCAATTCAAGGAAGTGAATTTTTAAGTAGTTATCTGCAGTTTTAATGTAGATTTCAGTTCGCTAAGTTATGAAAATGCATGTTTTGGCTATAATCTTCCGTAAATCAAGGGCGAAAACCATTTATTTGTCCCAAAAGAAGGTGTTTTAAGTATATATCTGCATTTCTAAGGTAGATTTGGGTACAATAAGAGGCGAAAAAGCAGATTCTGACTAAGATTTTATCGAAATCGGCAACTATTTGACTCAGAAAGGTTGCCTTACGTCGAAATCTAATAATTTATTAAGGTTTTCGTTACTAAAATGCCCAAAGACGCCGATTTTGACTAGAATTTGAAAGATATTGACATGAATATATAACTGTTTGTATCAAAAAATGATAGTTTAAACTAATATTTGCAGTTTTGATGCGGTTTTAGATACGATATGAATCGAAGAAGCCGATTTTGACTGGAATCTGTTTAAAATGACAAAGAAAAACCTATTATCAATTCAAGGAAGTGAATTTTTAAGTAGTTATCTGCACTTTTAATGTAGATTTAAGTTCGCTAAGTTATGAAAATGCATGTTTTGGCTATAATCTTCCGTAAATCAAGGGCGAAAACCAATTATTTGTCCCAAAAGAAGGTGTTTTAAGTATATATCTGCATTTCTAAGGTAGATTTGGGTAAAATAAGAGGCGAAAAAGCAGATTCTGACTAAGATTTTATCGAAATCGGCAACTATTTGAGTCTGAATGGTTGCCTTACGTCGAAATCTAATAGTTTATTAAGGTTTTCGTTACTAAAATGCCCAAAGACGCCGATTTTGACTAGAATTTGAAAGATATTGACATGAATATATAACTGTTTGTATCAAAAAATGATAGTTTAAACTGATATTTGCAGTTTTGATGCGGTTTTAGGTACGATATGAGTCGAGGAAGCCGATTTTGACTGGAATCTGTTTAAAATGACAAAGAAAAACCTATTATCAATTCAAGGAAGTGAATTTTTAAGTAGTTATCTGCAGTTTTAATGTAGATTTCAGTTCGCTAAGTTATGAAAATGCATGTTTTGGCTATAATCTTCCGTAAATCAAGGGCGAAAACCATTTATTTGTCCCAAAAGAAGGTGTTTTAAGTATATATCTGCATTTCTAAGGTAGATTTGGGTACAATAAGAGGCGAAAAAGCAGATTCTGACTAAGATTTTATCGAAATCGGCAACTATTTGACTCAGAAAGGTTGCCTTACGTCGAAATCTAATAATTTATTAAGGTTTTCGTTACTAAAATGCCCAAAGACGCCGATTTTGACTAGAATTTGAAAGATATTGACATGAATATATAACTGTTTGTATCAAAAAATGATAGTTTAAACTAATATTTGCAGTTTTGATGCGGTTTTAGATACGATATGAATCGAAGAAGCCCATTTTGACTGGAATCTGTTTAAAATGACAAAGAAAAACCTATTATCAATTCAAGGAAGTGAATTTTTAAGTAGTTATCTGCAGTTTTAATGTAGATTTCAGTTCGCTAAGTTATGAAAATGCATGTTTTGGCTATAATCTTCCGTAAATCAAGGGCGAAAACCATTTATTTGTCGCAAAAGAAGGTGTTTTAAGTATATATCTGCATTTCTAAGGTAGATTTGGGTACAATAAGACGCGAAAAAGCAGATTCTGACTAAGATTTTATCGAAATCGGCAACTGTTTGACTCAGAAAGGTTGCCTTACGTCGAAATCTAATAATTTATTAAGGTTTTCGTTACTAAAATGCCCAAAGACGCCGATTTTGACTAGAATTTGAAAGATATTGACATGAATATATAACTGTTTGTATCAAAAAATGATAGTTTAAACTAATATTTGCAGTTTTGATGCGGTTTTAGATACGATATGAATCGAAGAAGCCCATTTTGACTGGAATCTGTTTAAAATGACAAAGAAAAACCTATTATCAATTCAAGGAAGTGAATTTTTAAGTAGTTATCTGCAGTTTTAATGTAGATTTCAGTTCGCTAAGTTATAAAAATGCATGTTTTGGCTATAATCTTCCGTAAATCAAGGGCGAAAACCAATTATTTGTCCCAAAAGAAGGTGTTTTAAGTATATATCTGCATTTCTAAGGTAGATTTGGGTACAATAAGAGGCGAAAAAGCAGATTCTGGCTAAGATTTTATCGAAATCGGCAACTATTTGACTCAGAATGGTTGCCTTACGTCGAAATCTAATAGTTTATTAAGGTTTTCGTTACTAAAATGCCCAAAGACGCCGATTTTGACTAGAATTTGAAAGATATTGACATGAATATATAACTGTTTGTATCAAAAAATGATAGTTTAAACTGATATTTGCAGTTTTGATGCGGTTTTAGGTACGATATGAGTCGAAGAAGCCGATTTTGACTAGAATCTGTTTAAAATGACAAAGAACAACCTATTATCAATTCAAGGAAGTGAATTTTTAAGTAGTTATCTGCAGTTTTAATGTAGATTTCAGTTCGCTAAGTTATGAAAATGCATGTTTTGGCTATAATCTTCCGTAAATCAAGGGCGAAAACCAATTATTTGTCCCAAAAGAAGGTGTTTTAAGTATATATCTGCATTTCTAAGGTAGATTTGGGTACAATAAGAGGCGAAAAAGCAGATTCTGTTTAGGATTTTATCGAAATCGGCAACTATTTAACTCAGAAAGGTTGCCTTTCGTCGAAATCTAATAGTTTATTAAGGTTTTCGTTACTAAAATGCCCAAAGACGCCGATTTTGACTAGAATTTGAAAGATATTGACATGAATATATAACTGTTTGTATCAAAAAATGATAGTTTAAACTGATATTTGCAGTTTTGATGCGGTTTTAGGTACGATATGAGTCGGAGAAGCCGATTTTGACTGGAATCTGTTTAAAATGACAAAGAAAAACTTATTATCAATTCAAGGAAGTGAATTTTTATGTAGTTATCTGCAGTTTTAATGTAGATTTCAGTTCGCTAAGTTATGAAAATGCATGTTTCGGCTATAATCTTCCGTAAATCAAGGGCGAAAACCAATTATTTGTCCCAAAAGAAGGTGTTTTAAGTATATATCTGCATTTCTAAGGTAGATTTGGGTACAATAAGAGGCGAAAAAGCAGATTCTGACTAAGATTTTATCGAAATCGGCAACTATTTGACTCAGAAAGGTTGCCTTACGTCGAAATCTACTAATTTATTAAGGTTTTCGTTACTAAAATGCCCAAAGACGCCGATTTTGACTAGAATTTGAAAGATATTGACATGAATATATAACTGTTTGTATCAAAAAATGATAGTTTAAACCAATATTTGCAGTTTTGATGCGGTTTTAGTTACGATATGAATCGAAGAAGCCGATTTTAACTGGAATCTGTTTAAAATGACAAAGAAAAACCTATTATCAATTCAAGGAAGTGAATTTTTAAGTAGTTATCTGCAGTTTTAATGTAGATTTAAGTTCGCCAAGTTATGAAAATGCATGTTTTGGCTATAATCTTCCGTAAATCAAGGGCGAAAACCAATTATTTGTCCCAAAAGAAGGTGTTTTAAGTATATATCTGCATTTCTAAGGTAGATTTGGGTAAAATAAGAGGCGAAAAAGCAGATTCTGACTAAGATTTTATCGAAATCGGCAACTATTTGACTCAGAATGGTTGCCTTACGTCGAAATCTAATAGTTTATTAAGGTTTTCGTTACTAAAATGCCCAAAGACGCCGATTTTGACTAGAATTTGAAAGATATTGACATGAATATATAACTGTTTGTATCAAAAAATGATAGTTTAAACTGATATTTGCAGTTTTGATGCGGTTTTAGGTACGATATGAGTCGAAGAAGCCGATTTTGACTGGAATCTGTTTAAAATGACAAAGAAAAACCTATTATCAATTCAAGGAAGTGAATTTTTAAGTAGTTATCTGCAGTTTTAATGTAGATTTCAGTTCGCTAAGTTATGAAAATGCATGTTTTGGCTATAATCTTCCGTAAATCAAGTTCGAAAACCATTTATTTGTCCCAAAAGAAGGTGTTTTAAGTATATATCTGCATTTCTAAGGTAGATTTGGGTACAGTAAGAGGCGAAAAAGCAGATTCTGACTAAGATTTTATCGAAATCGGCAACTATTTGACTCAGAATGGTTGCCTTACGTCGAAATCTAATAGTTTATTAAGGTTTTCGTTACTAAAATGCCCAAAGACGCCGATTTTGACTAGAATTTGAAAGATATTGACATGAATATATAACTGTTTGTATCAAAAAATGATAGTTTAAACTGATATTTGCAGTTTTGATGCGGTTTTAGGTACGATATGAGTCGAAGAAGCCGATTTTGACTGGAATCTGTTTAAAATGACAAAGAAAAACCTATTATCAATTCAAGGAAGTGAATTTTTAAGTAGTTATCTGCAGTTTTAATGTAGATTTCAGTTCGCTAAGTTATGAAAATGCATGTTTTGGCTATAATCTTCCGTAAATCAAGGGCGAAAACCAATTATTTGTCCCAAAAGAAGGTGTTTTAAGTATATATCTGCATTTCTAAGGTAGATTTGGGTACAATAAGAGGCGAAAAAGCAGATTCTGACTAAGATTTTATCAAAATCGGCAACTATTTGACTCAGAATGGTTGCCTTACGTCGAAATCTAATAGTTTATTACGGTTTTCGTTACTAAAATGCCCAAAGACGCCGATTTTGACTAGAATTTGAAAGATATTGACATGAATATATAACTGTTTGCATCAAAAAATGATAGTTTAAACTGATATTTGCAGTTTTGATGCGGTTTTAGATACGATATGAATCGAAGAAGCCGATTTTGACTGGAATCTGTTTAAAATGACAAAGAAAAACCTATTATCAATTCAAGGAAGTGAATTTTTAAGTAGTTATCTGCAGTTTTAATGTAGATTTCAGTTCGCTAATTTATGAAAATGCATGTTTTGGCTATAATCTTCCGTAAATCAAGGGCGAAAACCAATTATTTGTCCCAAAAGAAGGTGTTTTAAGTATATATCTGCATTTCTATTGGTAGATTTGGGTACAATAAGAGGCGAAAAAGCAGATTCTGACTAAGATTTTATCGAAATCGGCAACTATTTGACTCAGAAAGGTTGCCTTACGTCGAAATCTGATAGTTTATTAAGGTTTTCGTTACTAAAATGCCCAAAGACGCCGATTTTGACTAGAATTTGAAAGATATTGACATGAATATATAACTGTTTGTATCAAAAAATGATAGTTTAAACTGATATTTGCAGTTTTGATGCGGTTTTAGGTACGATATGAGTCGAAGAAGACGATTTTGACTGGAATCTGTTTAAAATGACAAAGAAAAACCTATTATCAATTCAAGGAAGTGAATTTTTAAGTAGTTATCTGCAGTTTTAATGTAGATTTCAGTGCGCTAAGTTATGAAAATGCATGTTTTGGCTATAATCTTCCGTAAATCAACTGCGAAAACCAATTATTTGTCCCAAAAAAGGTGTTTTAAGTATATATCTGCATTTCTAAGGTAGATTTGGGTACAATAAGAGGCGAAAAAGCAGATTCTGACTAAGATTTTATCGAAATCGGCAACTATTTGACTCAGAATGGTTGCCTTACGTCGAAATCTAATAGTTTATTAAGGTTTTCGTTACTAAAATGCCCATAGACGCCGATTTTGACTAGAATTTGAAAGATATTGACATGAATATATAACTGTTTGTATCAAAAAATGATAGTTTAAACTGATATTTGCAGTTTTGATGCGGTTTTAGATACGATATGAATCGAAGAAGCCGATTTTGACTGGAATCTGTTTAAAATGACAAAGAAAAACCTATTATCAATTCAAGGAAGTGAATTTTTAAGTAGTTATCTGCAGTTTTAATGTAGATTTCAGTTCGCTAAGTTATGAAAATGCATGTTTTGGCTATAGTCTTCCGTAAATCAAGGGCGAAAACCAATTATTTGTCCCAAAAGAAGGTGTTTTAAGTATATATCTGCATTTCTAAGGTAGATTTGGGTACAATAAGAGGCGAAAAAGCAGATTCTGACTAAGATTTTATCGAAATCGGTAACTATTTGACTCAGAATGGTTGCCTTACGTCGAAATCTAATAGTTTATTAAGGTTTTCGTTACTAAAATGCCCATAGACGCCGATTTTGACTAGAATTTGAAAGATATTGACATGAATATATAACTGTTTGTATCAAAAAATGATAGTTTAAACTGATATTTGCAGTTTTGATGCGGTTTTAGATACGATATGAATCGAAGAAGCCGATTTTGACTGGAATCTGTTTAAAATGACAAAGAAAAACCTATTATCAATTCAAGGAAGTGAATTTTTAAGTAGTTATCTGCAGTTTTAATGTAGATTTCAGTTCGCTAAGTTATGAAAATGCATGTTTTGGCTATAATCTTCCGTAAATCAAGGGCGAAAACCAATTATTTGTCCCAAAAGAAGGGGTTTTAAGTATATATCTGCATTTCTAAGGTAGATTTGGGTACAATAAGAGGCGAAAAAGCAGATTCTGACTAAGATTTTATCGAAATCGCCAACTATTTGACTCAGAATGGTTGCCTTACGTCGAAATCTAATAGTTTATTAAGGTTTTCGTTACTAAAATGCCCAAAGACGCCGATTTGGACTAGAATTTGAATGATATTGACATGAATATATAACTGTTTGTATCAAAAAATGATAGTTTAAACTAATATTTGCAGTTTTGATGCGGTTTTAGATACGATATGAATCGAAGAAGCCGATTTTGACTGGAATCTGTTTAAAATGACAAAGAAAAACCTATTATCAATTCAAGGAAGTGAATTTTTAAGTAGTTATCTGCAGTTTTAATGTAGATTTCAGTTCGCTAAGTTATGAAAATGCATGTTTTGGCTATAATCTTCCGTAAATCAAGGGCGAAAACCAATTATTTGTCCCAAAAGAAGGTGTTTTAAGTATATATCTGCATTTCTAAGGTAGATTTGGGTAAAATAAGAGGCGAAAAAGCAGATTCTGACTAAGATTTTATCGAAATCGGCAACTATTTGAGTCTGAATGGTTGCCTTACGTCGAAATCTAATAGTTTATTAAGGTTTTCGTTACTAAAATGCCCAAAGACGCCGATTTTGACTAGAATTTGAAAGATATTGACATGAATATATAACTGTTTGTATCAAAAAATGATAGTTTAAACTGATATTTGCAGTTTTGATGCGGTTTTAGGTACGATATGAGTCGAAGAAGCCGATTTTGACTGGAATCTGTTTAAAATGACAAAGAAAAACCTATTATCAATTCAAGGAAGTGAATTTTTAAGTAGTCATCTGCAGTTTTAATGTAGATTTCAGTTCGCTAAGTTATGAAAATGCATGTTTTGGCTATAATCTTCCGTAAATCAAGGGCGAAAACCATTTATTTGTCCCAAAAGAAGGTGTTTTAAGTATATATCTGCATTTCTAAGGTAGATTTGGGTACAATAAGAGGCGAAAAAGCAGATTCTGACTAAGATTTTATCGAAATTGGCAACTATTTGACTCAGAAAGGTTGCCTTACGTCGAAATCTAATAATTTATTAAGGTTTTCGTTACTAAAATGCCCAAAGACGCCGATTTTGACTAGAATTTGAAAGATATTGACATGAATATATAACTGTTTGTATCAAAAAATGATAGTTTAAACTAATATTTGCAGTTTTGATGCGGTTTTAGATACGATATGAATCGAAGAAGCCCATTTTGACTGGAATCTGTTTAAAATGACAAAGAAAAACCTATTATCAATTCAAGGAAGTGAATTTTTAAGTAGTTATCTGCAGTTTTAATGTAGATTTCAGTTCGCTAAGTTATGAAAATGCATGTTTTGGCTATAATCTTCCGTAAATCAAGGGCGAAAACCATTTATTTGTCGCAAAAGAAGGTGTTTTAAGTATAAATCTGCATTTCTAAGGTAGATTTGGGTACAATAAGAGGCGAAAAAGCAGATTCTGACTAAGATTTTATCGAAATCGGCAATTATTTGACTCAGAATGGTTGCCTTACGTCGAAATCTAATAGTTTATTAAGGTTTTCGTTACTAAAATGCCCAAAGACGCCGATTTTGACTAGAATTTGAAAGATATTGACATGAATATATAACTGTTTGTATCAAAAAATGATAGTTTAAACTGATATTTGCAGTTTTGATGCGGTTTTAGATACGATATGAATCGAAGAAGCCGATTTTGACTGGAATCTGTTTAAAATGACAAAGAAAAACCTATTATCAATTCAAGGAAGTGAATTTTTAAGTAGTTATCTGCAGTTCTAATGTAGATTTCAGTTCGCTAAGTTATGAAAATGCATGTTTTGGCTATAATCTTCCGTAAATCAAGGGCGAAAACCAATTATTTGTCCCAAAAGAAGGTGTTCTAAGTATATATCTGCATTTCTAAGGTAGATTTGGGTACAATAAGAGGCGAAAAAGCAGATTCTGACTAAGATTTTATCGAAATCGGCAACTATTTGACTCAGAATGGTTGCCTTACGTCGAAATCTAATAGTTTATTAAGGTTTTCGTTACTAAAATGCCCAAAGACGCCGATTTGGACTAGAATTTGAATGATATTGACATGAATATATAACTGTTTGTATCAAAAAATGATAGTTTAAACTGATATTTGCAGTTTTGATGCGGTTTTAGGTACGATATGAGTCGAAGAAGCCGATTTTGACTGGAATCTGTTTAAAATGACAAAGAAAAACCTATTATCAATTCAAGGAAGTGAATTTTTAAGTAGTTATCTGCAGTTTTAATGTAGATTTCAGTTCGCTAAGTTATGAAAATGCATGTTTTGGCTATAATCTTGAGTAAATCAAGGGCGAAAACCATTTATTTGTCCCAAAAGAAGGTGTTTTAAGTATATATCTGCATTTCTAAGGTAGATTTGGGTACAATAAGAGGCGAAAAAGCAGATTCTGACTAAGATTTTATCGAAATCTTCAACTATTTGACTCAGAATGGTTGCCTTACGTCGAAATCTAATAGTTTATTAAGGTTTTCGTTACTAAAATGCCCAAAGACGCCGATTTTGACTAGAATTTGAAAGATATTGACATGAATATATAACTGTTTGTATCAAAAAATGATAGTTTAAACTGATATTTGCAGTTTTGATGCGGTTTTAGGTACGATATGAGTCGAAGAAGCCGATTTTGACTGGAATCTGTTTAAAATGACAAAGAAAAACCTATTATCAATTCAAGGAAGTGAATTTTTAAGTAGTTATCTGCAGTTTTAATGTAGATTTCAGTTCGCTAAGTTATGAAAATGCATGTTTTGGCTATAATCTTCCGTAAATCAAGGGCGAAAACCAATTATTTGTCCCAAAAGAAGGTGTTTTAAGTATATATCTACATTTCTAAGGTAGATTTGGGTACAATAAGAGGCGAAAAAGCAGATTCTGACTAAGATTTTATCGAAATCGGCAACTATTTGACTCAGAATGGTTGCCTTACGTCGAAATCTAATAGTTTATTAAGGTTTTCGTTACTAAAATGCCCAAAGACGCCGATTTTGACTAGAATTTGAAAGATATTGACATGAATATATAACTGTTTGTATCAAAAATTGATAGTTTAAACTGATATTTGCAGTTTTGATGCGGTTTTAGGTACGATATGAGTCGAAGAAGCCGATTTTGACTGGAATCTGTTTAAAATGACAAAGAAAAACCTATTATCAATTCAAGGAAGTGAATTTTTAAGTAGTTATCTGCAGTTTTAATGTAGATTTCAGTTCGCTAAGTTATGAAAATGCATGTTTTGGCTATAATCTTCCGTAAATCAAGGGCGAAAACCAATTATTTGTCCCAAAAGAAGGTGTTTTAAGTATATATCTGCATTTCTAAGGTAGATTTGGGTACAATAAGAGGCGAAAAAGCAGATTCTGACTAAGATTTTATCAAAATCGGCACCTATTTGACTCAGAATGGTTGCCTTACGTCGAAATCTAATAGTTTATTAAGGTTTTCGTTACTAAAATGCCCAAAGACGCCGATTTTGACTAGAATTTGAAAGATATTGACATGAATATATAACTGTTTGCATCAAAAAATGATAGTTTAAACTGATATTTGCAGTTTTGATGCGGTTTTAGATACGATATGAATCGAAGAAGCCGATTTTGACTGGAATCTGTTTAAAATGACAAAGAAAAACCTATTATCAATTCAAGGAAGTGAATTTTTAAGTAGTTATCTGCAGTTTTAATGTAGATTTCAGTTCGCTAAGTTATGAAAATGCATGTTTTGGCTATAATCTTCCGTAAATCAAGGGCGAAAACCAATTATTTGTCCCAAAAGAAGGTGTTTTAAGTATATATCTGCATTTCTAAGGTAGATTTGGGTACAATAAGAGGCGAAAAAGCAGATTCTGACTAAGATTTTATCGAAATCGGCAACTATTTGACTCAGAATGGTTGCCTTACGTCGAAATCTAATAGTTTATTAAGGTTTTCGTTACTAAAATGCCCAAAGACGCCGATTTTGACTAGAATTTGAAAGATATTGACATGAATATATAACTGTTTGTATCAAAAAATGATAGTTTAAACTGATATTTGCAGTTTTGATGCGGTTTTAGGTACGATATGAGTCGAAGAAGCCGATTTTGACTGGAATCTGTTTAAAATGACAAAGAAAAACCTATTATCAATTCAAGGAAGTGAATTTTTAAGTAGTTATCTGCAGTTTTAATGTAGATTTCAGTTCGGTAAGTTATGAAAATGCATGTTTTGGCTATAATCTTCCGTAAATCAAGGGCGAAAACCAATTATTTGTCCCAAAAGAAGGTGTTTTAAGTATATATCTACATTTCTAAGGTAGATTTGGGTACAATAAGAGGCGAAAAAGCAGATTCTGACTAAGATTTTATCGAAATCGGCAACTATTTGACTCAGAATGGTTGCCTTACGTCGAAATCTAATAGTTTATTAAGGTTTTCGTTACTAAAATGCCCAAAGACGCCGATTTTGACTAGAATTTGAAAGATATTGACATGAATATATAACTGTTTGTATCAAAAATTGATAGTTTAAACTGATATTTGCAGTTTTGATGCGGTTTTAGGTACGATATGAGTCGAAGCCGATTTTGACTGGAATCTGTTTAAAATGACAAAGAAAAACCTATTATCAATTCAAGGAAGTGAATTTTTAAGTAGTTATCTGCAGTTTTAATGTAGATTTCAGTTCGGTAAGTTATGAAAATGCATGTTTTGGCTATAATCTTCCGTAAATCAAGGGCGAAAACCAATTATTTGTCCCAAAAGAAGGTGTTTTAAGTATATATCTGCATTTCTAAGGTAGATTTGGGTACAATAAGAGGCGAAAAAGCAGATTCTGACTAAGATTTTATCAAAATCGGCAACTATTTGACTCAGAATGGTTGCCTTACGTCGAAATCTAATAGTTTATTAAGGTTTTCGTTACTAAAATGCCCAAAGACGCCGATTTTGACTAGAATTTGAAAGATATTGACATGAATATATATCTGTTTGCATCAAAAAATGATAGTTTAAACTGATATTTGCAGTTTTGATGCGGTTTTAGATACGATATGAATCGAAGAAGCCGATTTTGACTGGAATCTGTTTAAAATGACAAAGAAAAACCTATTATCAATTCAAGGAAGTGAATTTTTAAGTAGTTATCTGCAGTTTTAATGTAGATTTCAGTTCGCTAATTTATGAAAATGCATGTTTTGGCTATAATCTTCCGTAAATCAAGGGCGAAAACCAATTATTTGTCCCAAAAGAAGGTGTTTTAAGTATATATCTGCATTTCTATTGGTAGATTTGGGTACAATAAGAGGCGAAAAAGCAGATTCTGACTAAGATTTTATCGAAATCGGCAACTATTTGACTCAGAAAGGTTGCCTTACGTCGAAATCTAATAGTTTATTAAGGTTTTCGTTACTAAAATGCCCAAAGACGCCGATTTTGACTAGAATTTGAAAGATATTGACATGAATATATAACTGTTTGTATCAAAAAATGATAGTTTAAACTGATATTTGCAGTTTTGATGCGGTTTTAGGTACGATATGAGTCGGAGAAGCCGATTTTGACTGGAATCTGTTTAAAATGACAAAGAAAAACTTATTATCAATTCAAGGAAGTGAATTTTTATGTAGTTATCTGCAGTTTTAATGTAGATTTCAGTTCGCTAAGTTATGAAAATGCATGTTTTGGCTATAATCTTCCGTAAATCAAGGGCGAAAACCAATTATTTGTCCCAAAAGAAGGTGTTTTAAGTATATATCTGCATTTCTAAGGTAGATTTGGGTACAATAAGAGGCGAAAAAGCAGATTCTGACTAAGATTTTATCGAAATCTTCAACTATTTGACTCAGGAAGGTTGCCTTACGTCGAAATCTAATAGTTTATTAAGGTTTTCGTTACTAAAATGCCTAAAGACGCCGATCTTGACTAGAATTTGAAAGATATTGACATGAATATATAACTGTTTGTATCAAAAAATGATAGTTTAAACTGATATTTGCAGTTTTGATGCGGTTTTAGGTACGATATGAGTCGAAGAAGCCGATTTTGACTGGAATCTGTTTAAAATGACAAAGAAAAACCTATTATCAATTCAAGGAAGTGAATTTTTAAGTAGTTATCTGCAGTTTTAATGTAGATTTCAGTGCGCTAAGTTATGAAAATGCATGTTTTGGCTATAATCTTCCGTAAATCAAGGGCGAAAACCAATTATTTGTCCCAAAAGAAGGTGTTTCAAGTATATATCTGCATTTCTAAGGTAGATTTGGGTACAATAAGAGGCGAAAAAGCAGATTCTGACTAAGATTTTATCGAAATCGGCAACTATTTGACTCAGAATGGTTGCCTTACGTCGAAATCTAATAGTTTGAAAAGGTTTTCGTTACTAAAATGCCCATAGACGCCGATTTTGACTAGAATTTGAAAGATATTGACATGAATATATAACTGTTTGTATCAAAAAATGATAGTTTAAACTGATATTTGCAGTTTTGATGCGGTTTTAGATACGATATGAATCGAAGAAGCCGATTTTGACTGGAATCTGTTTAAAATGACAAAGAAAAACCTATTATCAATTCAAGGAAGTGAATTTTTAAGTAGTTATCTGCAGTTTTAATGTAGATTTCAGTTCGCTAAGTTATGAAAATGCATGTTTTGGCTATAGTCTTCCGTAAATCAAGGGCGAAAACCAATTATTTGTCCCAAAAGAAGGTGTTTTAAGTATATATCTGCATTTGTAAGGTAGATTTGGGTACAATAAGAGGCGAAAAAGCAGATTCTGACTAAGATTTTATCGAAATCGGTAACTATTTGACTCAGAATGGTTGCCTTACGTCGAAATCTAATAGTTTATTAAGGTTTTCGTTACTAAAATGCCCATAGACGCCGATTTTGACTAGAATTTGAAAGATATTGACATGAATATATAACTGTTTGTATCAAAAAATGATAGTTTAAACTGATATTTGCAGTTTTGATGCGGTTTTAGATACGATATGAATCGAAGAAGCCGATTTTGACTGGAATCTGTTTAAAATGACAAAGAAAAACCTATTATCAATTCAAGGAAGTGAATTTTTAAGTAGTTATCTGCAGTTTTAATGTAGATTTCAGTTCGCTAAGTTATGAAAATGCATGTTTTGGCTATAATCTTCCGTAAATCAAGGGCGAAAACCAATTATTTGTCCCAAAAGAAGGTGTTTTAAGTATATATCTGCATTTCTATTGGTAGATTTGGGTACAATAAGAGGCGAAAAAGCAGATTCTGACTAAGATTTTATCGAAATCGGCAACTATTTGACTCAGAAAGGTTGCCTTACGTCGAAATCTAATAGTTTATTAAGGTTTTCGTTACTAAAATGCCCAAAGACGCCGATTTTGACTAGAATTTGAAAGATATTGACATGAATATATAACTGTTTGTATCAAAAAATGATAGTTTAAACTGATATTTGCAGTTTTGATGCGGTTTTAGGTACGATATGAGTCGGAGAAGCCGATTTTGACTGGAATCTGTTTAAAATGACAAAGAAAAACTTATTATCAATTCAAGGAAGTGAATTTTTATGTAGTTATCTGCAGTTTTAATGTAGATTTCAGTTCGCTAAGTTATGAAAATGCATGTTTTGGCTATAATCTTCCGTAAATCAAGGGCGAAAACCAATTATTTGTCCCAAAAGAAGGTGTTTTAAGTATATATCTGCATTTCTAAGGTAGATTTGGGTACAATAAGAGGCGAAAAAGCAGATTCTGACTAAGATTTTATCGAAATCTTCAACTATTTGACTCAGAAAGGTTGCCTTACGTCGAAATCTAATAGTTTATTAAGGTTTTCGTTACTAAAATGCCTAAAGACGCCGATCTTGACTAGAATTTGAAAGATATTGACATGAATATATAACTGTTTGTATCAAAAAATGATAGTTTAAACTGATATTTGCAGTTTTGATGCGGTTTTAGGTACGATATGCGTCGAAGAAGCCGATTTTGACTGGAATCTGTTTAAAATGACAAAGAAAAACCTATTATCAATTCAAGGAAGTGAATTTTTAAGTAGTTATCTGCAGTTTTAATGTAGATTTCAGTGCGCTAAGTTATGAAAATGCATGTTTTGGCTATAATCTTCCGTAAATCAAGGGCGAAAACCAATTATTTGTCCCAAAAGAAGGTGTTTTAAGTATATATCTGCATTTCTAAGGTAGATTTGGGTACAATAAGAGGCGAAAAAGCAGATTCTGACTAAGATTTTATCGAAATCGGCAACTATTTGACTCAGAATGGTTGCCTTACGTCGAAATCTAATAGTTTATAAAGGTTTTCGTTACTAAAATGACCATAGACGCCGATTTTGACTAGAATTTGAAAGATATTGACATGAATATATAACTGTTTGATGCGGTTTTAGATACGATATGAATCGAAGAAGCCGATTTTGACTGGAATCTGTTTAAAATGACAAAGAAAAACCTATTATCAATTCAAGGAAGTGAATTTTTAAGTAGTTATCTGCAGTTTTAATGTAGATTTCAGTTCGCTAAGTTATGAAAATGCATGTTTTGGCTATAGTCTTCCGTAAATCAAGGGCGAAAACCAATTATTTGTCCCAAAAGAAGGTGTTTTAAGTATATATCTGCATTTGTAAGGTAGATCTGGGTACAATAAGAGGCGAAAAAGCAGATTCTGACTAAGATTTTATCGAAATCGGTAACTATTTGACTCAGAATGGTTGCCTTACGTCGAAATCTAATAGTTTATTAAGGTTTTCGTTACTAAAATGCCCATAGACGCCGATTTTGACTAGAATTTGAAAGATATTGACATGAATATATAACTGTTTGTATCAAAAAATGATAGTTTAAACTGATATTTGCAGTTTTGATGCGGTTTTAGATACGATATGAATCGAAGAAGCCGATTTTGACTGGAATCTGTTTAAAATGACAAAGAAAAACCTATTATCAATTCAAGGAAGTGAATTTTTAAGTAGTTATCTGCAGTTTTAATGTAGATTTCAGTTCGCTAAGTTATGAAAATGCATGTTTTGGCTATAATCTTCCGTAAATCAAGGGCGAAAACCAATTATTTGTCCCAAAAGAAGGGGTTTTAAGTATATATCTGCATTTCTAAGGTAGATTTGGGTACAATAAGAGGCGAAAAAGCAGATTCTGACTAAGATTTTATCGAAATCGCCAACTATTTGACTCAGAATGGTTGCCTTACGTCGAAATCTAATAGTTTATTAAGGTTTTCGTTACTAAAATGCCCTAAGACGTCGATTTGGACTAGAATTTGAATGATATTGACATGAATATATAACTGTTTGTATCAAAAAATGATAGTTTAAACTGATATTTGCAGTTTTGATGCGGTTTTAGGTACGATATGAGTCGAAGAAGCCGATATTGACTGGAATCTGTTTAAAATGACAAAGAAAAACCTATTATCAATTCAAGGAAGTGAATTTTTAAGTAGTTATCTGCAGTTTTAATGTAGATTTCAGTTCGCTAAGTTATGAAAATGCATGTTTTGGCTATAATCTTCCGTAAATCAAGGGCGAAAACCATTTATTTGTCCCAAAAGTAGGTGTTTTAAGTATATATCTGCATTTCTAAGGTAGATTTGGGTACAATAAGAGGCGAAAAAGCAGATTCTGACTAAGATTTTATCGAAATCGGCAACTATTTGACTCAGAAAGGTTGCCTTACGTCGAAATCTACTAATTTATTAAGGTTTTCGTTACTAAAATGCCCAAAGACGCCGATTTTGACTAGAATTTGAAAGATATTGACATGAATATATAACTGTTTGTATCAAAAAATGATAGTTTAAACTAATATTTGCAGTTTTGATGCGGTTTTAGTTACGATATGAATCGAAGAAGCCGATTTTAACTGGAATCTGTTTAAAATGACAAAGAAAAACCTATTATCAATTCAAGGAAGTGAATTTTTAAGTAGTTATCTGCAGTTTTAATGTAGATTTAAGTTCGCTAACTTATGAAAATGCATGTTTTGGCTATAATCTTCCGTAAATCAAGGGCGAAAACCAATTATTTGTCCCAAAAGAAGGTGTTTTAAGTATATATCTGCATTTCTAAGGTAGATTTGGGTACAATAAGTGGCGAAAAAGCAGATTCTGACTAAGATTTTATCGAAATCGGCAACTATTTGACTCAGAAAGGTTGCCTTACGTCGAAATCTAATAGTTTATTAAGGTTTTCCTTACTAAAATGCCCAAAGACGCCGATTTTGACTAGAATTTGAAAGATATTGACATGAATATATAACTGTTTGTATCAAAAAATGATAGTTTAAACTGATATTTGCAGTTTTGATGCGGTTTTAGGTACGATATGAGTCGAAGAAGCCGATTTTGACTGGAATCTGTTTAAAATGACAAAGAAAAACCTATTATCAATTCAAGGAAGTGAATTTTTAAGTAGTTATCTGCAGTTTTAATGTAGATTTCAGTTCGCTAAGTTATGAAAATGCATGTTTTGGCTATAATCTTAAGTAAATCAAGGGCGAAAACCATTTATTTGTCCCAAAAGAAGGTGTTTCAAGTATATATCTGCATTTCTAAGGTAGATTTGGGTACAATAAGAGGCGAAAAAGCAGATTCTGACTAAGATTTTATCGAAATCGGCAACTATTTGACTCAGAAAGGTTGCCTTACGTCGAAATCTAATAATTTATTAAGGTTTTCGTTACTAAAATGCCCAAAGACGCCGATTTTGACTAGAATTTGAAAGATATTGACATGAATATATAACTGTTTGTATCAAAAAATGATAGTTTAAACTAATATTTGCAGTTTTGATGCGGTTTTAGATACGATATGAATCGAAGAAGCCCATTTTGACTGGAATCTGTTTAAAATGACAAAGAAAAACCTATTATCAATTCAAGGAAGTGAATTTTTAAGTAGTTATCTGCAGTTTTAATGTAGATTTCAGTTCGCTAAGTTATGAAAATGCATGTTTTGGCTATAATCTTCCGTAAATCAAGGGCGAAAACCATTTATTTGTCGCAAAAGAAGGTGTTTTAAGTATATATCTGCATTTCTAAGGTAGATTTGGGTACAATAAGTGGCGAAAAAGCAGATTCTGACTAAGATTTTATCGAAATCGGCAACTATTTGACTCAGAAAGGTTGCCTTACGTC
The DNA here is from genome assembly GCF_029955315.1 of Cylas formicarius. Taxonomy (NCBI): domain Eukaryota; kingdom Metazoa; phylum Arthropoda; class Insecta; order Coleoptera; family Brentidae; genus Cylas; species Cylas formicarius. Next base: position 31,188,586 of record NW_026844214.1, on the reverse strand, counting down.
GAAATCTAATAATTTATTAAGGTTTTCGTTACTAAAATGCCCAAAGACGCCGATTTTGACTAGAATTTGAAAGATATTGACATGAATATATAACTGTTTGTATCAAAAAATGATAGTTTAAACTAATATTTGCAGTTTTGATGCGGTTTTAGATACGATATGAATCGAAGAAGCCCATTTTGACTGGAATCTGTTTAAAATGACAAAGAAAAACCTATTATCAATTCAAGGAAGTGAATTTTTAAGTAGTTATCTGCAGTTTTAATGTAGATTACAGTTCGCTAAGTTATAAAAATGCATGTTTTGGCTATAATCTTCCGTAAATCAAGGGCGAAAACCAATTATTTGTCCCAAAAGAAGGTGTTTTAAGTATATATATCTGCATTTCTAAGGTAGATTTGGGTACAATAAGAGGCGAAAAAGCAGATTCTGACTAAGATTTTATCGAAATCGGCAACTATTTGACTCAGAATGGTTGCCTTACGTCGAAATCTAATAGTTTATTAAGGTTTTCGTTACTAAAATGCCCAAAGACGCCGATTTTGACTAGAATTTGAAAGATATTGACATGAATATATAACTGTTTGTATCAAAAAATGATAGTTTAAACTGATATTTGCAGTTTTGATGCGGTTTTAGGTACGATATGAGTCGAAGAAGCCGATTTTGACTGGAATCTGTTTAAAATGACAAAGAACAACCTATTATCAATTCAAGGAAGTGAATTTTTAAGTAGTTATCTGCAGTTTTAATGTAGATTTCAGTTCGCTAAGTTATGAAAATGCATGTTTTGGCTATAATCTTCCGTAAATCAAGGGCGAAAACCAATTATTTGTCCCAAAAGAAGGTGTTTTAAGTATATATCTGCATTTCTAAGGTAGATTTGGGTACAATAAGAGGCGAAAAAGCAGATTCTGTCTAGGATTTTATCGAAATCGGCAACTATTTAACTCAGAAAGGTTGCCTTTCGTCGAAATCTAATAGTTTATTAAGGTTTTCGTTACTAAAATGCCCAAAGACGCCGATTTTGACTAGAATTTGAAAGATATTGACATGAATATATAACTGTTTGTATCAAAAAATGATTGTTTAAACTGATATTTGCAGTTTTGATGCGGTTTTAGATACGATATGAATCGAAGAAGCCGATTTTGACTGGAATCTGTTTAAAATGACAAAGAAAAACCTATTATCAATTCAAGGAAGTGAATTTTTAAGTAGTTATCTGCAGTTCTAATGTAGATTTCAGTTCGCTAAGTTATGAAAATGCATGTTTTGGCTATAATCTTCCGTAAATCAAGGGCGAAAACCAATTATTTGTAGCAAAAGAAGGTGTTCTAAGTATATATCTGCATTTCTAAGGTAGATTTGGGTACAATAAGAGGCGAAAAAGCAGATTCTGACTAAGATTTTATCGAAATCGGCAATTATTTGACTCAGAATGGTTGCCTTACGTCGAAATCTAATAGTTTATTAAGGTTTTCGTTACTAAAATGCCCAAAGACGCCGATTTTGACTAGAATTTGAAAGATATTGACATGAATATATAACTGTTTGTATCAAAAAATGATAGTTTAAACTGATATTTGCAGTTTTGATGCGGTTTTAGATACGATATGAATCGAAGAAGCCGATTTTGACTGGAATCTGTTTAAAATGACAAAGAAAAACCTATTATCAATTCAAGGAAGTGAATTTTTAAGTAGTTATCTGCAGTTCTAATGTAGATTTCAGTTCGCTAAGTTATGAAAATGCATGTTTTGGCTATAATCTTCCGTAAATCAAGGGCGAAAACCAATTATTTGTCCCAAAAGAAGGTGTTCTAAGTATATATCTGCATTTCTAAGGTAGATTTGGGTACAATAAGAGGCGAAAAAGCAGATTCTGACTAAGATTTTATCGAAATCGGCAATTATTTGACTCAGAATGGTTGCCTTACGTCGAAATCTAATAGTTTATTAAGGTTTTCGTTACTAAAATGCCCAAAGACGCCGATTTTGACTAGAATTTGAAAGATATTGACATGAATATATAACTGTTTGTATCAAAAAATGATAGTTTAAACTGATATTTGCAGTTTTGATGCGGTTTTAGGTACGATATGAGTCGAAGAAGCCGATTTTGACTGGAATCTGTTTAAAACGACAAAGAAAAACCTATTATCAATTCAAGGAAGTGAATTTTTAAGTAGTTATCGGCAGTTTTAATGTAGATTTCAGTTCGCTAAGTTACGAAAATTCATGTTTTGGCTATAATCTTCCGTAAATCAAGGGCGAAAACCAATTATTTGTCCCAAAAGAAGGTGTTTTAAGTATATATCTGCATTTCTAAGGTAGATTTGGGTACAATAAGAGGCGAAAAAGCAGATTCTGACTAAGATTTTATCGAAATCGGCAACTATTTGACTCAGAATGGTTGCCTTACGTCGAAATCTAATAGTTTATTAATGTTTTCGTTACTAAAATGCCCAAAGACGCCGATTTTGACTAGAATTTGAATGATATTGACATGAATATATAACTGTTTGTATCAAAAAATGATAGTTTAAACTGATATTTGCAGTTTTGATGCGGTTTTAGATACGATATGAATCGAAGAAGCCGATTTTGACTGGAATCTGTTTAAAATGACAAAGAAAAACCTATTATCAATTCAAGGAAGTGAATTTTTAAGTAGTTATCTGCAGTTTTAATGTAGATTTCAATTCGCTAAGTTATGAAAATGCATGTTTTGGCTATAATCTTCCGTAAATCAAGGGCGAAAACCAATTATTTGTCCCAAAAGAAGGTGTTTTAAGTATATATCTGCATTTCTAAGGTAGATTTGGGTACAATAAGAGGCGAAAAAGCAGATTCTGACTAAGATTTTATCGAAATCGGCAACTATTTGACTCAGAATGGTTGCCTTACGTCGAAATCTAATAGTTTATGAAGGTTTTCGTTACTAAAATGCCCAAAGACGCCGATTTTGACTAGAATTTGAAAGATATTGACATGAATATATAACTGTTTGTATCAAAAAATGATAGTTTAAACTGATATTTGCAGTTTTGATGCGGTTTTAGATAGGATATGAATCGAAGAAGCCGATTTTGACTGGAATCTGTTTAAAATGACAAAGAAAAACATATTATCAATTCAAGGAAGTGAATTTTTAAGTAGTTATCTGCAGTTTTAATGTAGATTTCAGTTCGCTAATTTATGAAAATGCATGTTTTGGCTATAATCTTCCGTAAATCAAGGGCGAAAACCAATTATTTGTCCCAAAAGAAGGTGTTTTAAGTATATATCTGCATTTCTATTGGTAGATTTGGGTACAATAAGAGGCGAAAAAGCAGATTCTGACTAAGATTTTATCGAAATCGGCAACCATTTGACTCAGAAAGGTTGCCTTACGTCGAAATCTAATAGTTTATTAAGGTTTTCGTTACTAAAATGCCCAAAGACGCCGATTTTGACTAGAATTTGAAAGATATTGACATGAATATATAACTGTTTGTATCAAAAAATGATAGTTTAAACTAATATTTGCAGTTTTGATGCGGTTTTAGATACGATATGAATCGAAGAAGCCGATTTTGACTGGAATCTGTTTAAAATGACAAAGAAAAACCTATTATCAATTCAAGGAAGTGAATTTTTAAGTAGTTATCTGCAGTTTTAATGTAGATTTCACTTCGCTAAGTTATGAAAATGCATGTTTTGGCTATAATCTTCCGTAAATCAAGGGCGAAAACCAATTATTTGTCCCAAAAGAAGGTGTTTTAAGTATATATCTGCATTTCTAAGGTAGATTTGGGTACAATAAGAGGCGAAAAAGCAGATTCTGACTAAGATTTTATCGAAATCGGCAATTATTTGACTCAGAATGGTTGCCTTACGTCGAAATCTAATAGTTTATTAAGGTTTTCGTTACTAAAATGCCCAAAGACGCCGATTTTGACTAGAATTTGAAAGATATGGACATGAATATATAACTGTTTGTATCAAAAAATGATAGTTTAAACTGATATTTGCAGTTTTGATTCGGTTTTAGGTACGATATGAGTCGAAGAAGCCGATTTTGACTGGAATCTGTTTAAAACGACAAAGAAAAACCTATTATCAATTCAAGGAAGTGAATTTTTAAGTAGTTATCTGCAGTTTTAATGTAGATTTCAGTTCGCTAAGTTATGAAAATGCATGTTTTGGCTATAATCTTCCGTAAATCAAGGGCGAAAACCAATTATTTGTCCCAAAAGAAGGTGTTTTAAGTATATATCTGCATTTCTAAGGTAGATTTGGGTACAATAAGAGGCGAAAAAGCAGATTCTGACTAAGATTTTATCGAAATCGGCAACTATTTGACTCAGAATGGTTGCCTTACGTCGAAATCTAATAGTTTATTAAGGTTTTCGTTACTAAAATGCCCAAAGACGCCGATTTTGACTAGAATTTGAAAGATATTGACATGAATATATAACTGTTTGTATCAAAAAATGATAGTTTAAACTGATATTTGCAGTTTTAATGCGGTTTTAGGTACGATATGAGTCGAAGAAGCCGATTTTGACTGGAATCTGTTTAAAACGACAAAGAAAAACCTATTATCAATTCAAGGAAGTGAATTTTTAAGTAGTTATCTGCAGTTTTAATGTAGATTTCAGTTCGCTAAGTTATGAAAATGCATGTTTTGGCTATAATCTTCCGTAAATCAAGGGCGAAAACCATTTATTTGTCCCAAAAGAAGGTGTTTTAAGTATATATCTGCATTTCTAAGGTAGATTTGGGTACAATAAGAGGCGAAAAAGCAGATTCTGACTAAGATTTTATCGAAATCGGCAACTATTTGACTCAGAAAGGTTGCCTTACGTCGAAATCTAATAATTTATTAAGGTTTTCGTTACTAAAATGCCCAAAGACGCCGATTTTGACTAGAATTTGAAAGATATTGACATGAATATATAACTGTTTGTATCAAAAAATGATAGTTTAAACTGATATTTGCAGTTTTGATGCGGTTTTAGATACGATATGAATCGAAGAAGCCGATTTTGACTGGAATCTGTTTAAAATGACAAAGAAAAACCTATTATCAATTCAAGGAAGTGAATTTTTAAGTAGTTATCTGCAGTTCTAATGTAGATTTCAGTTCGCTAAGTTATGAAAATGCATGTTTTGGCTATAATCTTCCGTAAATCAAGGGCGAAAACCAATTATTTGTCCCAAAAGAAGGTGTTCTAAGTATATATCTGCATTTCTAAGGTAGATTTGGGTACAATAAGAGGCGAAAAAGCAGATTCTGACTAAGATTTTATCGAAATCGGCAATTATTTGTCTCAGAATGGTTGCCTTACGTCGAAATCTAATAGTTTATTAAGGTTTTCGTTACTAAAATGCCCAAAGACGCCGATTTTGACTAGAATTTGAAAGATATTGACATGAACATATAACTGTTTGTATCAAAAAATGATAGTTTAAACTGATATTTGCAGTTTTGATGCGGTTTTAGGTACGATATGAGTCGAAGAAGCCGATTTTGACTGGAATCTGTTTAAAACGACAAAGAAAAACCTATTATCAATTCAAGGAAGTGAATTTTTAAGTAGTTATCTGCAGTTTTAATGTAGATTTCAGTTCGCTAAGTTACGAAAATTCATGTTTTGGCTATAATCTTCCGTAAATCAAGGGCGAAAACTAATTATTTGTCCCAAAAGAAGGTGTTTTAAGTATATAACTGCATTTCTAAGGTAGATTTGGGTACAATAAGAGGCGAAAAAGCAGATTCTGACTAGAATTTGAAAGATATTGACATGAATATATAACTGTTTGTATCAAAAAATGATAGTTTAAACTGATATTTGCAGTTTTGATGCGGTTTTAGATACGATATGAATCGAAGAAGCCGATTTTGACTGGAATCTGTTTAAAATGACAAAGAAAAACATATTATCAATTCAAGGAAGTGAATTTTTAAGTAGTTATCTGCAGTTTTAATGTAGATTTCAGTTCGCTAATTTATGAAAATGCATGTTTTGGCTATAATCTTCCGTAAATCAAGGGCGAAAACCAATTATTTGTCCCAAAAGAAGGTGTTTTAAGTATATATCTGCATTTCTATTGGTAGATTTGGGTACAATAAGAGGCGAAAAAGCAGATTCTGACTAAGATTTTATCGAAATCGGCAACTATTTGACTCAGAAAGGTTGCCTTACGTCGAAATCTAATAGTTTATTAAGGTTTTCGTTACTAAAATGCCCAAAGACGCCGATTTTGACTAGAATTTGAAAGATATTGACATGAATATATAACTGTTTGTATCAAAAAATGATAGTTTAAACTAATATTTGCAGTTTTGATGCGGTTTTAGATACGATATGAATCGAAGAAGCCGATTTTGACTGGAATCTGTTTAAAATGACAAAGAAAAACCTATTATCAATTCAAGGAAGTGAATTTTTAAGTAGTTATCTGCAGTTTTAATGTAGATTTCAGTTCGCTAAGTTATGAAAATGCATGTTTTGGCTATAATCTTAAGTAAATCAAGGGCGAAAACCAATTATTTGTCCCAAAAGAAGGTGTTTTAAGTATATATCTGCATTTCTAAGGTAGATTTGGGTACAATAAGAGGCGAAAAAGCAGATTCTGAGTAAGATTTTATCGAAATCGGTAATTATTTGACTCAGAATGGTTGCCTTACGTCGAAATCTAATAGTTTATTAAGGTTTTCGTTACTAAAATGCCCAAAGACGCCGATTTTGACTAGAATTTGAAAGATATTGACATGAATATATAACTGTTTGTATCAAAAAATGATAGTTTAAACTGATATTTGCAGTTTTGATTCGGTTTTAGGTACGATATGAGTCGAAGAAGCCGATTTTGACTGGAATCTGTTTAAAACGACAAAGAAAAACCTATTATCAATTCAAGGAAGTGAATTTTTAAGTAGTTATCTGCAGTTTTAATGTAGATTTCAGTTCGCTAAGTTACGAAAATTCATGTTTTGGCTATAATCTTCCGTAAATCAAGGGCGAAAACCAATTATTTGTCCCAAAAGAAGGTGTTTTAAGTATATATCTGCATTTCTAAGGTAGATTTGGGTACAATAAGAGGCGAAAAAGCAGATTCTGACTAAGATTTTATCGAAATCGGCAACTATTTGACTCAGAATAGTTGCCTTACGTCGAAATCTAATAGTTTATTAAGGTTTTCGTTACTAAAATGCCCAAAGACGCCAATTTGACTAGAATTTGAAAGATATTGACATGAATATATAACTGTTTGTATCAAAAAATGATAGTTTAAACTGATATTTGCAGTTTTAATGCGGTTTTAGGTACGATATGAGTCGAAGAAGCCGATTTTGACTGGAATCTGTTTAAAATGACAAAGAAAAACCTATTATCAATTCAAGGAAGTGAATTTTTAAGTAGTTATCTGCAGTTTTAATGTAGATTTCAGTTCGCTAAGTTATGAAAATGCATGTTTTGGCTATAATCTTCCGTAAATCAAGGGCGAAAACCATTTATTTGTCCCAAAAGAAGGTGTTTTAAGTATATATCTGCATTTCTAAGGTAGATTTGGGTACAATAAGAATCGAAAAAGCAGATTCTGACTAAGATTTTATCGAAATCGGCAACTATTTGACTCAGAAAGGTTGCCTTACGTCGAAATCTAATAATTTATTAAGGTTTTCGTTACTAAAATGCCCAAAGACGCCGATTTTGACTAGAATTTGAAAGATATTGACATGAACATATAACTGTTTGTATCAAAAAATGATAGTTTAAACTGATATTTGCAGTTTTGATGCGGTTTTAGGTACGATATGAGTCGAAGAAGCCGATTTTGACTGGAATCTGTTTAAAACGACAAAGAAAAACCTATTATCAATTCAAGGAAGTGAATTTTTAAGTAGTTATCTGCAGTTTTAATGTAGATTTCAGTTCGCTAAGTTACGAAAATTCATGTTTTGGCTATAATCTTCCGTAAATCAAGGGCGAAAACCAATTATTTGTCCCAAAAGAAGGTGTTTTAAGTATATATCTGCATTTCTAAGGTAGATTTGGGTACAATAAGAGGCGAAAAAGCAGATTCTGACTAGAATTTGAAAGATATTGACATGAATATATAACTGTTTGTATCAAAAAATGATAGTTTAAACTGATATTTGCAGTTTTGATGCGGTTTTAGATACGATATGAATCGAAGAAGCCGATTTTGACTGGAATCTGTTTAAAATGACAAAGAAAAACATATTATCAATTCAAGGAAGTGAATTTTTAAGTAGTTATCTGCAGTTTTAATGTAGATTTCAGTTCGCTAATTTATGAAAATGCATGTTTTGGCTATAATCTTCCGTAAATCAAGGGCGAAAACCAATTATTTGTCCCAAAAGAAGGTGTTTTAAGTATATATCTGCATTTCTATTGGTAGATTTGGGTACAATAAGAGGTGAAAAAGCAGATTCTGACTAAGATTTTATCGAAATCGGCAACTATTTGACTCAGAAAGGTTGCCTTACGTCGAAATCTAATAGTTTATTAAGGTTTTCGTTACTAAAATGCCCAAAGACGCCGATTTTGACTAGAATTTGAAAGATATTGACATGAATATATAACTGTTTGTATCAAAAAATGATAGTTTAAACTAATATTTGCAGTTTTGATGCGGTTTTAGATACGATATGAATCGAAGAAGCCGATTTTGACTGGAATCTGTTTAAAATGACAAAGAAAAACCTATTATCAATTCAAGGAAGTGAATTTTTAAGTAGTTATGTTATGATAGTTTAGCCGAAGAAGCCGATTTTGACTGGAATCTGTTTAAAATGACAAAGAAAAACCTATTATCAATTCAAGGAAGTGAATTTTTAAGTAGTTTTCTGCAGTTTTAATGTAGATTTCAGTTCGCTAATTTATGAAAATGCATGTTTTGGCAATAATCTTCCGTAAATCAAGGGCGAAAACCAATTATTTGTCCCATAAGAAGGTGTTTTAAGTATATATCTGCATTTCTATTGGTAGATTTGGGTACAATAAGAGGCGAAAAAGCAAATTCTGACTAAGATTTTATCGAAATCGGCAACTATTTGACTCAGAAAGGTTGCCTTACGTCGAAATCTAATAGTTTATTAAGGTTTTCGTTACTAAAATGCCCAAAGACGCCGATTTTTACTAGAATTTGAAAGATATTGACATGAATATATAACTGTTTGTATCAAAAAATGATAGTTTAAACTGATATTTGCAGTTTTGATGCGGTTTTAGGTACGATATGAGTCGGAGAAGCCGATTTTGACTGGAATCTGTTTAAAATGACAAAGAAAAACTTATTATCAATTCAAGGAAGTGAATTTTTATGTAGTTATCTGCAGTTTTAATGTAGATTTCAGTTCGCTAAGTTATGAAAATGCATGTTTTGGCTATAATCTTCCGTAAATCAAGGGCGAAAACCAATTATTTGTCCCAAAAGAAGGTGTTTTAAGTATATATCTGCATTTCTAAGGTAGATTTGGGTACAATAAGAGGCGAAAAAGCAGATTCTGACTAAGATTTTATCGAAATCTTCAACTATTTGACTCAGAAAGGTTGCCTTACGTCGAAATCTAATAGTTTATTAAGGTTTTCGTTACTAAAATGCCTAAAGACGCCGATTTTGACTAGAATTTGAAAGATATTGACATGAATATATAACTGTTTGTATCAAAAAATGATAGTTTAAACTGATATTTGCAGTTTTGATGCGGTTTTAGGTACGATATGAGTCGAAGAAGCCGATTTTGACTGGAATCTGTTTAAAATGACAAAGAAAAACCTATTATCAATTCAAGGAAGTGAATTTTTAAGTAGTTATCTGCAGTTTTAATGTAGATTTCAGTGCGCTAAGTTATGAAAATGCATGTTTTGGCTATAATCTTCCGTAAATCAAGGGCGAAAACCAATTATTTGTCCCAAAAGAAGGTGATTTAAGTATATATCTGCATTTCTAAGGTAGATTTGGGTACAATAAGAGGCGAAAAAGCAGATTCTGACTAAGATTTTATCGAAATCTTCAACTATTTGACTCAGAAAGGTTGCCTTACGTCGAAATCTAATAGTTTATTAAGGTTTTCGTTACTAAAATGCCTAAAGACGCCGATTTTGACTAGAATTTGAAAGATATTGACATGAATATATAACTGTTTGTATCAAAAAATGATAGTTTAAACTGATATTTGCAGTTTTGATGCGGTTTTAGGTACGATATGAGTCGAAGAAGCCGATTTTGACTGGAATCTGTTTAAAATGACAAAGAAAAACCTATTATCAATTCAAGGAAGTGAATTTTTAAGTAGTTATCTGCAGTTTTAATGTAGATTTCAGTGCGCTAAGTTATGAAAATGCATGTTTTGGCTATAATCTTCCGTAAATCAAGGGCGAAAACCAATTATTTGTCCCAAAAGAAGGTGATTTAAGTATATATCTGCATTTCTAAGGTAGATTTGGGTACAATAAGAGGCGAAAAAGCAGATTCTGACTAAGATTTTATCGAAATCGGCAACTATTTGACTCAGAATGGTTGCCTTACGTCGAAATCTAATAGTTTATTAAGGTTTTCGTTACTAAAATGCCCATAGACGCCGATTTTGACTAGAATTTGAAAGATATTGACATGAATATATAACTGTTTGTATCAAAAAATGATAGTTTAAACTGATATTTGCAGTTTTGATGCGGTTTTAGATACGATATGAATCGAAGAAGCCGATTTTGACTGGAATCTGTTTAAAATGACAAAGAAAAACCTATTATCAATTCAAGGAAGTGAATTTTTAAGTAGTTATGTTATGATAGTTTAGCCGAAGAAGCCGATTTTGACTGGAATCTGTTTAAAATGACAAAGAAAAACCTATTATCAATTCAAGGAAGTGAATTTTTAAGTAGTTATCTGCAGTTTTAATGTAGATTTCAGTTCGCTAAGTTATAAAAATGCATGTTTTGGCTACAATCTTCCGTAAATCAAGGGCGAAAACCAATTATTTGTCCCAAAAGAAGGTGTTTTAAGTATATATCTGCATTTCTAAGGTAGATTTGGGTACAATAAGAGGCGAAAAAGCAGATTCTGACTAAGATTTTATCAAAATCGGCAACTATTTGACTCAGAATGGTTGCCTTACGTCGAAATCTAGTTACTAAAATGCCCAAAGACGCCGATTTTGACTAGAATTTGAATGATATTGACATGAATATATAACTGTTTGTATCAAAAAATGATAGTTTAAACTGATATTTGCAGTTTTGATGCGGTTTTAGATACGATATGAATCGAAGAAGCCGATTTTGACTGGAATCTGTTTAAAATGACAAAGAAAAACCTATTATCAATTCAAGGAAGTGAATTTTTAAGTAGTTATCTGCAGTTTTAATGTAGATTTCAATTCGCTAAGTTATGAAAATGCATGTTTTGGCTATAATCTTCCGTAAATCAAGGGCGAAAACCAATTATTTGTCCCAAAAGAAGGTGTTTTAAGTATATATCTGCATTTCTAAGGTAGATTTGGGTACAATAAGAGGCGAAAAAGCAGATTCTGACTAAGATTTTATCGAAATCTTCAACTATTTGACTCAGAAAGGTTGCCTTACGTCGAAATCTAATAATTTATTAAGGTTTTCGTTACTAAAATGCCTAAAGACGCCGATTTTGACTAGAATTTGAAAGATATTGACATGAATATATAACTGTTTGTATCAAAAAATGATAGTTTAAACTGATATTTGCAGTTTTTATGCGGTTTTAGGTACGATATGAGTCGAAGAAGCCGATTTTGACTGGAATCTGTTTAAAATGACAAAGAAAAACCTATTATCAATTCAAGGAAGTGAATTTTTAAGTAGTTATCTGCAGTTTTAATGTAGATTTCAGTGCGCTAAGTTATGAAAATGCATGTTTTGGCTATAATCTTCCGTAAATCAAGGGCGAAAACCAATTATTTGTCCCAAAAGAAGGTGTTTTAAGTATATATCTGCATTTCTAAGGTAGATTTGGGTACAATAAGAGGCGAAAAAGCAGATTCTGACTAAGATTTTATCGAAATCGGCAACTATTTGACTCAGAATGGTTGCCTTACGTCGAAATCTAATAGTTTATTAAGGTTTTCGTTACTAAAATGCCCATAGACGCCGATTTTGACTAGAATTTGAAAGATATTGACATGAATATATAACTGTTTGTATCAAAAAATGATAGTTTAAACTGATATTTGCAGTTTTGATGCGGTTTTAGATACGATATGAATCGAAGAAGCCGATTTTGACTGGAATCTGTTTAAAATGACAAAGAAAAACCTATTATCAATTCAAGGAAGTGAATTTTTAAGTAGTTATCTGCAGTTTTAATGTAGATTTCAGTTCGCTAATTTATGAAAATGCATGTTTTGGCTATAATCTTCCGTAAATCAAGGGCGAAAACCAATTATTTGTCCCAAAAGAAGGTGTTTTAAGTATATATCTGCATTTCTATTGGTAGATTTGGGTACAATAAGAGGCGAAAAAGCAGATTCTGACTAAGATTTTATCGAAATCGGCAAACTATTTGACTCAGAAAGGTTGCCTTACGTCGAAATCTAATAGTTTATTAAGGTTTTCGTTACTAAAATGCCCAAAGACGCCGATTTTGACTAGAATTTGAAAGATATTGACATGAATATATAACTGTTTGTATCTAAAAATGATAGTTTAAACTAATATTTGCAGTTTTGATGCGGTTTGAATCGAAGAAGCCGATTTTGACTGGAATCTGTTTAAAATGACAAAGAAAAACCTATTATCAATTCAAGGAAGTGAATTTTTAAGTAGTTATCTGCAGTTTTAATGTAGATTTAAGTTCGCTAAGTTATGAAAATGCATGTTTTGGCTATAATCTTCCGTAAATCAAGGGCGAAAACCAATTATTTGTCCCAAAAGAAGGTGTTTTAAGTATATATCTGCATTTCTAAGGTAGATTTGGGTAAAATAAGAGGCGAAAAAGCAGATTCTGACTAAGATTTTATCGAAATCGGCAACTATTTGACTCAGAATGGTTGCCTTACGTCGAAATCTAATAGTTTATTAAGGTTTTCGTTACTAAAATGCCCAAAGACGCCGATTTTGACTAGAATTTGAAAGATATTGACATGAATATATAACTGTTTGTATCAAAAAATGATAGTTTAAACTGATATTTGCAGTTTTGATTCGGTTTTAGGTACGATATGAGTCGAAGAAGCCGATTTTGACTGGAATCTGTTTAAAACGACAAAGAAAAACCTATTATCAATTCAAGGAAGTGAATTTTTAAGTAGTTATCTGCAGTTTTAATGTAGATTTCAGTTCGCTAAGTTATGAAAATGCATGTTTTGGCTATAATCTTCCGTAAATCAAGGGCGAAAACCAATTATTTGTCCCAAAAGAAGGTGTTTTAAGTATATGTCTGCATTTCTAAGGTAGATTTGGGTACAATAAGAGGCGAAAAAGCAGATTCTGACTAAGATTTTATCGAAATCGGCAACTATTTGACTCAGAATGGTTGCCTTACGTCGAAATCTAATAGTTTATTAAGGTTTTCGTTACTAAAATGCCCAAAGACGCCGATTTTGACTAGAATTTGAAAGATATTGACATGAATATATAACTGTTTGTATCAAAAAATGATAGTTTAAACTGATATTTGCAGTTTTAATGCGGTTTTAGGTACGATATGAGTCGAAGAAGCCGATTTTGACTGGAATCTGTTTAAAATGACAAAGAAAAACCTATTATCAATTCAAGGAAGTGCATTTTTAAGTAGTTATCTGCAGTTTTAATGTAGATTTCAGTTCGCTAAGTTATGAAAATGCATGTTTTGGCTATAATCTTCCGTAAATCAAGGGCGAAAACCATTTATTTGTCCCAAAAGAAGGTGTTTTAAGTATATATCTGCATTTCTAAGGTAGATTTGGGTACAATAAGAGGCGAAAAAGCAGATTCTGACTAAGATTTTATCGAAATCGGCAACTATTTGACTCAGAAAGGTTGCCTTACGTCGAAATCTAATAATTTATTAAGGTTTTCGTTACTAAAATGCCCAAAGACGCCGATTTTGACTAGAATTTGAAAGATATTGACATGAATATATAACTGTTTGTATCAAAAAATGATAGTTTAAACTAATATTTGCAGTTTTGATGCGGTTTTAGATACGATATGAATCGAAGAAGCCGATTTTGACTGGAATCTGTTTAAAATGACAAAGAAAAACCTATTATCAATTCAAGGAAGTGAATTTTTAAGTAGTTATCTGCAGTTTTAATGTAGATTTCAGTTCGCTAAGTTATAAAAATGCATGTTTTGGCTATAATCTTCCGTAAATCAAGGGCGAAAACCAATTATTTGTCCCAAAAGAAGGTGTTTTAAGTATATATCTGCATTTCTAAGGTAGATTTGGGTACAATAAGAGGCGAAAAAGCAGATTCTGACTAAGATTTTATCGAAATCGGCAACTATTTGACTCAGAATGGTCGCCTTACGTCGAAATCTAATAGTTTATTAAGGTTTTCGTTACTAAAATGCCCAAAGACGCCGATTTTGACTAGAATTTGAAAGATATTGACATGAATATATAACTGTTTGTATCAAAAAATGATAGTTTAAACTGATATTTGCAGTTTTGATGCTTTTTTAGGTACGATATGAGTCGAAGAAGCCGATTTTGACTGGAATCTGTTTAAAATGACAAAGAACAACCTATTATCAATTCAAGGAAGTGAATTTTTAAGTAGTTATCTGCAGTTTTAATGTAGATTTCAGTTCGCTAAGTTATGAAAATGCATGTTTTGGCTATAATCTTAAGTAAATCAAGGGCGAAAACCAATTATTTGTCCCAAAAGAAGGTGTTCTAAGTATATATCTGCATTTCTAAGGTAGATTTGGGTACAATAAGAGGCGAAAAAGCAGATTCTGACTAAGATTTTATCGAAATCGGCAATTATTTGACTCAGAATGGTTGCCTTACGTCGAAATCTAATAGTTTATTAAGGTTTTCGTTACTAAAATGCCCAAAGACGCCGATTTTGACTAGAATTTGAAAGATATTGACATGAACATATAACTGTTTGTATCAAAAAATGATAGTTTAAACTGATATTTGCAGTTTTGATGCGGTTTTAGGTACGATATGAGTCGAAGAAGCCGATTTTGACTGGAATCTGTTTAAAACGACAAAGAAAAACCTATTATCAATTCAAGGAAGTGAATTTTTAAGTAGTTATCTGCAGTTTTAATGTAGATTTCAGTTCGCTAAGTTACGAAAATTCATGTTTTGGCTATAATCTTCCGTAAATCAAGGGCGAAAACCAATTATTTGTCCCAAAAGAAGGTGTTTTAAGTATATATCTGCATTTCTAAGGTAGATTTGGGTACAATAAGAGGCGAAAAAGCAGATTCTGACTAAGATTTTATCGAAATCGGCAACTATTTGACTCAGAATGGTTGCCTTACGTCGAAATCTAATAGTTTATTAATGTTTTCGTTACTAAAATGCCCAAAGACGCCGATTTTGACTAGAATTTGAATGATATTGACATGAATATATAACTGTTTGTATCAAAAAATGATAGTTTAAACTGATATTTGCAGTTTTGATGCGGTTTTAGGTACGATATGAGTCGAAGAAGCCGATTTTGACTGGAATCTGTTTAAAATGACAAAGAACAACCTATTATCAATTCAAGGAAGTGAATTTTTAAGTAGTTATCTGCAGTTTTAATGTAGATTTCAGTTCGCTAAGTTATGAAAATGCATGTTTTGGCTATAATCTTAAGTAAATCAAGGGCGAAAACCAATTATTTGTCCAAAAGAAGGTGTTTTAAGTATATATCTGCATTTCTAAGGTAGATTTGGGTACAATAAGAGGCGAAAAAGCAGATTCTGTCTAGGATTTTATCGAAATCGGCAACTATTTAACTCAGAAAGGTTGCCTTTCGTCGAAATCTAATAGTTTATTAAGGTTTTCGTTACTAAAATGCCCAAAGACGCCGATTTTGACTAGAATTTGAAAGATATTGACATGAATATATAACTGTTTGTATCAAAAAATGATAGTTTAAACTGATATTTGCAGTTTTGATGCGGTTTTAGATACGATATGAATCGAAGAAGCCGATTTTGACTGGAATCTGTTTAAAATGACAAAGAAAAACCTATTATCAATTCAAGGAAGTGAATTTTTAAGTAGTTATCTGCAGTTCTAATGTAGATTTCAGTTCGCTAAGTTATGAAAATGCATGTTTTGGCTATAATCTTCCGTAAATCAAGGGCGAAAACCAATTATTTGTAGCAAAAGAAGGTGTTCTAAGTATATATCTGCATTTCTAAGGTAGATTTGGGTACAATAAGAGGCGAAAAAGCAGATTCTGACTAAGATTTTATCGAAATCGGCAATTATTTGACTCAGAATGGTTGCCTTACGTCGAAATCTAATAGTTTATTAAGGTTTTCGTTACTAAAATGCCCAAAGACGCCGATTTTGACTAGAATTTGAAAGATATTGACATGAATATATAACTGTTTGTATCAAAAAATGATAGTTTAAACTGATATTTGCAGTTTTGATGCGGTTTTAGGTACGATATGAGTCGAAGAAGCCGATTTTGACTGGAATCTGTTTAAAACGACAAAGAAAAACCTATTATCAATTCAAGGAAGTGAATTTTTAAGTAGTTATCGGCAGTTTTAATGTAGATTTCAGTTCGCTAAGTTACGAAAATTCATGTTTTGGCTATAATCTTCCGTAAATCAAGGGCGAAAACCAATTATTTGTCCCAAAAGAAGGTGTTTTAAGTATATATCTGCATTTCTAAGGTAGATTTGGGTACAATAAGAGGCGAAAAAGCAGATTCTGACTAAGATTTTATCGAAATCGGCAATTATTTGACTCAGAATGGTTGCCTTACGTCGAAATCTAATAGTTTATTAAGGTTTTCGTTACTAAAATGCCCAAAGACGCCGATTTTGACTAGAATTTGAAAGATATTGACATGAATATATAACTGTTTGTATCAAAAAATGATAGTTTAAACTGATATTTGCAGTTTTGATGCGGTTTTAGGTACGATATGAGTCGAAGAAGCCGATTTTGACTGGAATCTGTTTAAAACGACAAAGAAAAACCTATTATCAATTCAAGGAAGTGAATTTTTAAGTAGTTATCTGAAGTTTTAATGTAGATTTCAGTTCGCTAAGTTACGAAAATTCATGTTTTGGCTATAATCTTCCGTAAATCAAGGGCGAAAACCAATTATTTGTCCCAAAAGAAGGTGTTTTAAGTATATATCTGCATTTCTAAGGTAGATTTGGGTACAATAAGAGGCGAAAAAGCAGATTCTGACTAAGATTTTATCGAAATCGGCAACTATTTGACTCAGAATGGTTGCCTTACGTCGAAATCTAATAGTTTATTAATGTTTTCGTTACTAAAATGCCCAAAGACGCCGATTTTGACTAGAATTTGAATGATATTGACATGAATATATAACTGTTTGTATCAAAAAATGATAGTTTAAACTGATATTTGCAGTTTTGATGCGGTTTTAGGTACGATATGAGTCGAAGAAGCCGATTTTAACTGGAATCTGTTTAAAATGACAAAGAACAACCTATTATCAATTCAAGGAAGTGAATTTTTAAGTAGTTATCTGCAGTTTTAATGTAGATTTCAGTTCGCTAAGTTATGAAAATGCATGTTTTGGCTATAATCTTCCGTAAATCAAGGGCGAAAACCAATTATTTGTCCAAAAGAAGGTGTTTTAAGTATATATCTGCATTTCTAAGGTAGATTTGGGTACAATAAGAGGCGAAAAAGCAGATTCTGTCTAGGATTTTATCGAAATCGGCAACTATTTAACTCAGAAAGGTTGCCTTTCGTCGAAATCTAATAGTTTATTAAGGTTTTCGTTACTAAAATGCCCAAAGACGCCGATTTTGACTAGAATTTGAAAGATATTGACATGAATATATAACTGTTTGTATCAAAAAATGATAGTTTAAACTGATATTTGCAGTTTTGATGCGGTTTTAGATACGATATGAATCGAAGAAGCCGATTTTGACTGGAATCTGTTTAAAATGACAAAGAAAAACCTATTATCAATTCAAGGAAGTGAATTTTTAAGTAGTTATCTGCAGTTTTAATGTAGATTTCAGTTCGCTAAGTTATGAAAATGCATGTTTTGGCTATAATCTTCCGTAAATCAATTGCGAAAACCAATTATTTGTCCCAAAAGAAGGTGTTTTAAGTATATATCTGCATTTCAAAGGTAGATTTGGGTACAATAAGAGGCGAAAAAGCAGATTCTGACTAAGATTTTATCGAAATCGGCAATTATTTGACTCAGAATGGTTGCCTTACGTCGAAATCTAATAGTTTATTAAGGTTTTCGTTACTAAAATGCCCAAAGACGCCGATTTTGACTAGAATTTGAAAGATATGGACATGAATATATAACTGTTTGTATCAAAAAATGATAGTTTAAACTGATATTTGCAGTTTTAATGCGGTTTTAGGTACGATATGAGTCGAAGAAGCCGATTTTGACTGGAATCTGTTTTAAATGACAAAGAAAAACCTATTATCAATTCAAGGAAGTGAATTTTTAAGTAGTTATCTGCAGTTTTAATGTAGATTTCAGTTCGCTAAGTTATAAAAATGCATGTTTTGGCTATAATCTTAAGTAAATCAAGGGCGAAAACCAATTATTTGTCCCAAAAGAAGGTGTTTTAAGTATATATCTGCATTTCTAAGGTAGATTTGGGTACAATAAGATGCGAAAAAGCAGATTCTGACTAAGATTTTATCGAAATCGGCAACTATTTGACTCAGAATGGTTGCCTTACGTCGAAATCTAATAGTTTATTAAGGTTTTCGTTACTAAAATGCCCAAAGACGCCGATTTTGACTAGAATTTGAAAGATATTGACATGAATATATAACTGTTTGTATCAAAAAATGATAGTTTAAACTGATATTTGCAGTTTTGATGCGGTTTTAGATACGATATGAATCGAAGAAGCCGATTTTGACTGGAATCTGTTTAAAATGACAAAGAAAAACCTATTATCAATTCAAGGAAGTGAATTTTTAAGTAGTTATCTGCAGTTCTAATGTAGATTTCAGTTCGCTAAGTTATGAAAATGCATGTTTTGGCTATAATCTTCCGTAAATCAAGGGCGAAAACCAATTATTTGTCCCAAAAGAAGGTGTTCTAAGTATATATCTGCATTTCTAAGGTAGATTTGGGTACAATAAGAGGCGAAAAAGCAGATTCTGACTAAGATTTTATCGAAATCGGCAATTATTTGACTCAGAATGGTTGCCTTACGTCGAAATCTAATAGTTTATTAAGGTTTTCGTTACTAAAATCCCCAAAGACGCCGATTTTGACTAGAATTTGAAAGATATTGACATGAATATATAACTGTTTGTATCAAAAAATGATAGTTTAAACTGATATTTGCAGTTTTGATGCGGTTTTAGATACGATATGAATCGAAGAAGCCGATTTTGACTGGAATCTGTTTAAAATGACAAAGAAAAACCTATTATCAATTCAAGGAAGTGAATTTTTAAGTAGTTACCTGCAGTTCTAATGTAGATTTCAGTTCGCTAAGTTATGAAAATGCATGTTTTGGCTATAATCTTCCGTAAATCAAGGGCGAAAACCAATTATTTGTCCCAAAAGAAGGTGTTCTAAGAATATATCTGCATTTCTAAGGTAGATTTGGGTACAATAAGCGGCGAAAAAGCAGATTCTGTCTAGGATTTTATCGAAATCGGCAACTATTTAACTCAGAAAGGTTGCCTTTCGTCGAAATCTAATAGTTTATTAAGGTTTTCGTTACTAAAATGCCCAAAGACGCCGATTTTGACTAGAATTTGAAAGATATTGACATGAATATATAACTGTTTGTATCAAAAAATGATAGTTTAAACTGATATTTGCAGTTTTGATGCGGTTTTAGGTACGATATGAGTCGAAGAAGCCGATTTTGACTGGAATCTGTTTAAAACGACAAAGAAAAACCTATTATCAATTCAAGGAAGTGAATTTTTAAGTAGTTATCGGCAGTTTTAATGTAGATTTCAGTTCGCTAAGTTACGAAAATTCATGTTTTGGCTATAATCTTCCGTAAATCAAGGGCGAAAACCAATTATTTGTCCCAAAAGAAGGTGTTTTAAGTATATATCTGCATTTCTAAGGTAGATTTGGGTACAATAAGAGGCGAAAAAGCAGATTCTGACTAAGATTTTATCGAAATCGGCAATTATTTGACTCAGAATGGTTGCCTTACGTCGAAATCTAATAGTTTATTAAGGTTTTCGTTACTAAAATGCCCAAAGACGCCGATTTTGACTAGAATTTGAAAGATATTGACATGAAAATATAACTGTTTGTATCAAAAAATGATAGTTTAAACTGATATTTGCAGTTTTGATGCGGTTTTAGGTACGATATGAGTCGAAGAAGCCGATTTTGACTGGAATCTGTTTAAAACGACAAAGAAAAACCTATTATCAA
Organism: Cylas formicarius; assembly: GCF_029955315.1. Taxonomy (NCBI): domain Eukaryota; kingdom Metazoa; phylum Arthropoda; class Insecta; order Coleoptera; family Brentidae; genus Cylas; species Cylas formicarius. The sequence goes on along the minus strand of NW_026844214.1, from coordinate 31,168,036 downwards.
TTCAAGGAAGTGAATTTTTAAGTAGTTATCTGCAGTTTTAATGTAGATTTCAGTTCGCTAAGTTACGAAAATTCATGTTTTGGCTATAATCTTCCGTAAATCAAGGGCGAAAACCAATTATTTGTCCCAAAAGAAGGTGTTTTAAATATATATCTGCATTTCTAAGGTAGATTTGGGTACAATAAGAGGCGAAAAAGCAGATTCTGACTAAGATTTTATCGAAATCGGCAACTATTTGACTCAGAATGGTTGCCTTACGTCGAAATCTAATAGTTTATTAATGTTTTCGTTACTAAAATGCCCAAAGACGCCGATTTTGACTAGAATTTGAATGATATTGACATGAATATATAACTGTTTGTATCAAAAAATGATAGTTTAAACTGATATTTGCAGTTTTGATGCGGTTTTAGATACGATATGAATCGAAGAAGCCGATTTTGACTGGAATCTGTTTAAAATGACAAAGAAAAACCTATTATCAATTCAAGGAAGTGAATTTTTAAGTAGTTATCTGCAGTTTTAATGTAGATTTCAATTCGCTAAGTTATGAAAATGCATGTTTTGGCTATAATCTTCCATAAATCAAGGGCGAAAACCAATTATTTGTCCCAAAAGAAGGTGTTTTAAGTATATATCTGCATTTCTAAGGTAGATTTTTGTACAATAAGAGGCGAAAAAGCAGATTCTGACTAAGATTTTATCGAAATCGGCAACTATTTGACTCAGAATGGTTGCCTTACGTCGAAATCTAATAGTTTATTAATGTTTTCGTTACTAAAATGCCCAAAGACGCCGATTTTGACTAGAATTTGAATGATATTGACATGAATATATAACTGTTTGTATCAAAAAATGATAGTTTAAACTGATATTTGCAGTTTTGATGCGGTTTTAGATACGATATGAGTCGAAGAAGCCGATTTTGACTGGAATCTGTTTAAAACGACAAAGAAAAACCTATTATCAATTCAAGGAAGTGAATTTTTAAGTAGTTATCTGCAGTTTTAATGTAGATTTCAGTTCGCTAAGTTACGAAAATTCATGTTTTGGCTATAATCTTCCGTAAATCAAGGGCGAAAACCAATTATTTGTCCCAAAAGAAGGTGTTTTAAATATATATCTGCATTTCTAAGGTAGATTTGGGTACAATAAGAGGCGAAAAAGCAGATTCTGACTAAGATTTTATCGAAATCGGCAACTATTTGACTCAGAATGGTTGCCTTACGTCGAAATCTAATAGTTTATTAATGTTTTCGTTACTAAAATGCCCAAAGACGCCGATTTTGACTAGAATTTGAATGATATTGACATGAATATATAACTGTTTGTATCAAAAAATGATAGTTTAAACTGATATTTGCAGTTTTGATGCGGTTTTAGATACGATATGAATCGAAGAAGCCGATTTTGACTGGAATCTGTTTAAAATGACAAAGAAAAACATATTATCAATTCAAGGAAGTGAATTTTTAAGTAGTTATCTGCAGTTTTAATGTAGATTTCAGTTCGCTAATTTATGAAAATGCATGTTTGGGCTATAATCTTCCGTAAATCAAGGGCGAAAACCAATTATTTGTCCCAAAAGAAGGTGTTTTAAGTATATATCTGCATTTCTATTGGTAGATTTGGGTACAATAAGAGGCGAAAAAGCAGATTCTGACTAAGATTTTATCGAAATCGGCAACTATTTGACTCAGAAAGGTTGCCTTACGTCGAAATCTAATAGTTTATTAAGGTTTTCGTTACTAAAATGCCCAAAGACGCCGATTTTGACTAGAATTTGAATGATATTGACATGAATATATAACTGTTTGTATCAAAAAATGATAGTTTAAACTAATATTTGCAGTTTTGATGCGGTTTTAGATACGATATGAATCGAAGAAGCCCATTTTGACTGGAATCTGTTTAAAATGACAAAGAAAAACCTATTATCAATTCAAGGAAGTGAATTTTTAAGTAGTTATCTGCAGTTTTAATGTAGATTTCAGTTCGCTAATTTATGAAAATGCATGTTTGGGCTATAATCTTCCGTAAATCAAGGGCGAAAACCAATTATTTGTCCCAAAAGAAGGTGTTTTAAGTATATATCTGCATTTCTATTGGTAGATTTGGGTACAATAAGAGGCGAAAAAGCAGATTCTGACTAAGATTTTATCGAAATCGGCAACTATTTGACTCAGAAAGGTTGCCTTACGTCGAAATCTAATAGTTTATTAAGGTTTTCGTTACTAAAATGCCCAAAGACGCCGATTTTGACTAGAATTTGAATGATATTGACATGAATATATAACTATTTGTATCAAAAAATGATAGTTTAAACTAATATTTGCAGTTTTGATGCGGTTTTAGATACGATATGAATCGAAGAAGCCGATTTTGACTGGAATCTGTTTAAAATGACAAAGAAAAACCTATTATCAATTCAAGGAAGTGAATTTTTAAGTAGTTATCTGCAGTTTTAATGTAGATTTCAGTTCGCTAAGTTATGAAAATGCATGTTTTGGCTATAATCTTCCGTAAATCAATTGCGAAAACCAATTATTTGTCCCAAAAGAAGGTGTTTTAAGTATATATCTGCATTTCAAAGGTAGATTTGGGTACAATAAGAGGCGAAAAAGCAGATTCTGACTAAGATTTTATCGAAATCGGCAATTATTTGACTCAGAATGGTTGCCTTACGTCGAAATCTAATAGTTTATTAAGGTTTTCGTTACTAAAATGCCCAAAGACGCCGATTTTGACTAGAATTTGAAAGATATGGACATGAATATATAACTGTTTGTATCAAAAAATGATAGTTTAAACTGATATTTGCAGTTTTAATGCGGTTTTAGGTACGATATGAGTCGAAGAAGCCGATTTTGACTGGAATCTGTTTAAAATGACAAAGAAAAACCTATTATCAATTCAAGGAAGTGAATTTTTAAGTAGTTATCTGCAGTTTTAATGTAGATTTCAGTTCGCTAAGTTATAAAAATGCATGTTTTGGCTATAATCTTCCGTAAATCAAGGGCGAAAACCAATTATTTGTCCCAAAAAAAGGTGTTTTAAGTATATATCTGCATTTCTAAGGTAGATTTGGGTACAATAAGATGCGAAAAAGCAGATTCTGACTAAGATTTTATCGAAATCGGCAACTATTTGACTCAGAATGGTTGCCTTACGTCGAAATCTAATAGTTTATTAAGGTTTTCGTTACTAAAATGCCCAAAGACGCCGATTTTGACTAGAATTTGAAAGATATTGACATGAATATATAACTGTTTGTATCAAAAAATGATAGTTTAAACTGATATTTGCAGTTTTGATGCGGTTTTAGATACGATATGAATCGAAGAAGCCGATTTTGACTGGAATCTGTTTAAAATGACAAAGAAAAACCTATTATCAATTCAAGGAAGTGAATTTTTAAGTAGTTATCTGCAGTTCTAATGTAGATTTCAGTTCGCTAAGTTATGAAAATGCATGTTTTGGCTATAATCTTCCGTAAATCAAGGGCGAAAACCAATTATTTGTCCCAAAAGAAGGTGTTCTAAGTATATATCTGCATTTCTAAGGTAGATTTGGGTACAATAAGAGGCGAAAAAGCAGATTCTGACTAAGATTTTATCGAAATCGGCAATTATTTGACTCAGAATGGTTGCCTTACGTCGAAATCTAATAGTTTATTAAGGTTTTCGTTACTAAAATCCCCAAAGACGCCGATTTTGACTAGAATTTGAAAGATATTGACATGAATATATAACTGTTTGTATCAAAAAATGATAGTTTAAACTGATATTTGCAGTTTTGATGCGGTTTTAGATACGATATGAATCGAAGAAGCCGATTTTGACTGGAATCTGTTTAAAATGACAAAGAAAAACCTATTATCAATTCAAGGAAGTGAATTTTTAAGTAGTTATCTGCAGTTCTAATGTAGATTTCAGTTCGCTAAGTTATGAAAATGCATGTTTTGGCTATAATCTTCCGTAAATCAAGGGCGAAAACCAATTATTTGTCCCAAAAGAAGGTGTTCTAAGTATATATCTGCATTTCTAAGGTAGATTTGGGTACAATAAGAGGCGAAAAAGCAGATTCTGTCTAGGATTTTATCGAAATCGGCAACTATTTGACTCAGAATGGTTGCCTTACGTCGAAATCTAATAGTTTATTAAGGTTTTCGTTACTAAAATGCCCAAAGACGCCGATTTTGACTAGAATTTGAAAGATATTGACATGAACATATAACTGTTTGTATCAAAAAATGATAGTTTAAACTGATATTTGCAGTTTTGATGCGGTTTTAGGTACGATATGAGTCGAAGAAGCCGATTTTGACTGGAATCTGTTTAAAACGACAAAGAAAAACCTATTATCAATTCAAGGAAGTGAATTTTTAAGTAGTTATCTGCAGTTTTAATGTAGATTTCAGTTCGCTAAGTTACGAAAATTCATGTTTTGGCTATAATCTTCCGTAAATCAAGGGCGAAAACCAATTATTTGTCCCAAAAGAAGGTGTTTTAAATATATATCTGCATTTCTAAGGTAGATTTGGGTACAATAAGAGGCGAAAAAGCAGATTCTGACTAAGATTTTATCGAAATCGGCAACTATTTGACTCAGAATGGTTGCCTTACGTCGAAATCTAATAGTTTATTAATGTTTTCGTTACTAAAATGCCCAAAGACGCCGATTTTGACTAGAATTTGAAAGATATTGACATGAACATATAACTGTTTGTATCAAAAAATGATAGTTTAAACTGATATTTGCAGTTTTGATGCGGTTTTAGGTACGATATGAGTCGAAGAAGCCGATTTTGACTGGAATCTGTTTAAAACGACAAAGAAAAACCTATTATCAATTCAAGGAAGTGAATTTTTAAGTAGTTATCTGCAGTTTTAATGTAGATTTCAGTTCGCTAAGTTACGAAAATTCATGTTTTGGCTATAATCTTCCGTAAATCAAGGGCGAAAACCAATTATTTGTCCCAAAAGAAGGTGTTTTAAATATATATCTGCATTTCTAAGGTAGATTTGGGTACAATAAGAGGCGAAAAAGCAGATTCTGACTAAGATTTTATCGAAATCGGCAACTATTTGTCTCAGAATGGTTGCCTTACGTCGAAATCTAATAGTTTATTAATGTTTTCGTTACTAAAATGCCCAAAGACGCCGATTTTGACTAGAATTTGAATGATATTGACATGAATATATAACTGTTTGTATCAAAAAATGATAGTTTAAACTGATATTTGCAGTTTTGATGCGGTTTTAGATACGATATGAATCGAAGAAGCCGATTTTGACTGGAATCTGTTTAAAATGACAAAGAAAAACCTATTATCAATTCAAGGAAGTGAATTTTTAAGTAGTTATCTGCAGTTTTAATGTAGATTTCAATTCGCTAAGTTATGAAAATGCATGTTTTGGCTATAATCTTCCATAAATCAAGAGCGAAAACCAATTATTTGTCCCAAAAGAAGGTGTTTTAAGTATATATCTGCATTTCTAAGGTAGATTTTTGTACAATAAGAGGCGAAAAAGCAGATTCTGACTAAGATTTTATCGAAATCGGCAACTATTTGACTCAGAATGGTTGCCTTACGTCGAAATCTAATAGTTTATTAAGGTTTTCGTTACTAAAATGCCCAAAGACGCCGATTTTGACTAGAATTTGAAAGATATTGACATGAATATATAACTGTTTGTATCAAAAAATGATAGTTTAAACTGATATTTGCAGTTTTGATGCGGTTTTAGATACGATATGAATCGAAGAAGCCGATTTTGACTGGAATCTGTTTAAAATGACAAAGAAAAACATATTATCAATTCAAGGAAGTGAATTTTTAAGTAGTTATCTGCAGTTTTAATGTAGATTTCAGTTCGCTAATTTATGAAAATGCATGTTTGGGCTATAATCTTCCGTAAATCAAGGGCGAAAACCAATTATTTGTCCCAAAAGAAGGTGTTTTAAGTATATATCTGCATTTCTATTGGTAGATTTGGGTACAATAAGAGGCGAAAAAGCAGATTCTGACTAAGATTTTATCGAAATCGGCAACTATTTGACTCAGAAAGGTTGCCTTACGTCGAAATCTAATAGTTTATTAAGGTTTTCGTTACTAAAATGCCCAAAGACGCCGATTTTGACTAGAATTTGAATGATATTGACATGAATATATAACTGTTTGTATCAAAAAATGATAGTTTAAACTAATATTTGCAGTTTTGATGCGGTTTTAGATACGATATGAATCGAAGAAGCCGATTTTGACTGGAATCTGTTTAAAATGACAAAGAAAAACCTATTATCAATTCAAGGAAGTGAATTTTTAAGTAGTTATCTGCAGTTTTAATGTAGATTTCAGTTCGCTAAGTTATGAAAATGCATGTTTTGGCTATAATCTTCCGTAAATCAAGGGCGAAAACCAATTATTTGTCCCAAAAGAAGGTGTTTTAAGTATATATCTGCATTTCAAAGGTAGATTTGGGTACAATAAGAGGCGAAAAAGCAGATTCTGACTAAGATTTTATCGAAATCGGCAATTATTTGACTCAGAATGGTTGCCTTACGTCGAAATCTAATAGTTTATTAAGGTTTTCATTACTAAAATGCCCAAAGACGCCGATTTTGACTAGAATTTGAAAGATAAGGACATGAATATATAACTGTTTGTATCAAAAAATGATAGTTTAAACTGATATTTGCAGTTTTGATGCGGTTTTAGATACGATATGAATCGAAGAAGCCGATTTTGACTGGAATCTGTTTAAAATGACAAAGAAAAACCTATTATCAATTCAAGGAAGTGAATTTTTAAGTAGTTATCTGCAGTTCTAATGTAGATTTCAGTTCGCTAAGTTATGAAAATGCATGTTTTGGCTATAATCTTCCGTAAATCAAGGGCGAAAACCAATTATTTGTCCCAAAAGAAGGTGTTCTAAGTATATATCTGCATTTCTAAGGTAGATTTGGGTACAATAAGAGGCGAAAAAGCAGATTCTGACTAAGATTTTATCGAAATCGGCAATTATTTGACTCAGAATGGTTGCCTTACGTCGAAATCTAATAGTTTATTAAGGTTTTCGTTACTAAAATCCCCAAAGACGCCGATTTTGACTATTTAACTCAGAAAGGTTGCCTTTCGTCGAAATCTAATAGTTTATTAAGGTTTTCGTTACTAAAATGCCCAAAGACGCCGATTTTGACTAGAATTTGAAAGATATTGACATGAATATATAACTGTTTGTATCAAAAAATGATAGTTTAAACTGATATTTGCAGTTTTGATGCGGTTTTAGGTACGATATGAGTCGAAGAAGCCGATTTTGAATGGAATCTGTTTAAAACGACAAAGAAAAACCTATTATCAATTCAAGGAAGTGAATTTTTAAGTAGTTATCGGCAGTTTTAATGTAGATTTCAGTTCGCTAAGTTACGAAAATTCATGTTTTGGCTATAATCTTCCGTAAATCAAGGGCGAAAACCAATTATTTGTCCCAAAAGAAGGTGTTTTAAGTATATATCTGCATTTCTAAGGTAGATTTGGGTACAATAAGAGGCGAAAAAGCAGATTCTGACTAAGATTTTATCGAAATCGGCAATTATTTGACTCAGAATGGTTGCCTTACGTCGAAATCTAATAGTTTATTAAGGTTTTCGTTACTAAAATGCCCAAAGACGCCGATTTTGACTAGAATTTGAAAGATATTGACATGAACATATAACTGTTTGTATCAAAAAATGATAGTTTAAACTGATATTTGCAGTTTTGATGCGGTTTTAGGTACGATATGAGTCGAAGAAGCCGATTTTGACTGGAATCTGTTTAAAACGACAAAGAAAAACCTATTATCAATTCAAGGAAGTGAATTTTTAAGTAGTTATCTGCAGTTTTAATGTAGATTTCAGTTCGCTAAGTTACGAAAATTCATGTTTTGGCTATAATCTTCCGTAAATCAAGGGCGAAAACCAATTATTTGTCCCAAAAGAAGGTGTTTTAAATATATATCTGCATTTCTAAGGTAGATTTGGGTACAATAAGAGGCGAAAAAGCAGATTCTGACTAAGATTTTATCGAAATCGGCAACTATTTGACTCAGAATGGTTGCCTTACGTCGAAATCTAATAGTTTATTAATGTTTTCGTTACTAAAATGCCCAAAGACGCCGATTTTGACTAGAATTTGAATGATATTGACATGAATATATAACTGTTTGTATCAAAAAATGATAGTTTAAACTGATATTTGCAGTTTTGATGCGGTTTTAGATACGATATGAATCGAAGAAGCCGATTTTGACTGGAATCTGTTTAAAATGACAAAGAAAAACCTATTATCAATTCAAGGAAGTGAATTTTTAAGTAGTTATCTGCAGTTTTAATGTAGATTTCAATTCGCTAAGTTATGAAAATGCATGTTTTGGCTATAATCTTCCATAAATCAAGGGCGAAAACCAATTATTTGTCCCAAAAGAAGGTGTTTTAAGTATATATCTGCATTTCTAAGGTAGATTTTTGTACAATAAGAGGCGAAAAAGCAGATTCTGACTAAGATTTTATCGAAATCGGCAACTATTTGACTCAGAATGGTTGCCTTACGTCGAAATCTAATAGTTTATTAAGGTTTTCGTTACTAAAATGCCCAAAGACGCCGATTTTGACTAGAATTTGAAAGATATTGACATGAATATATAACTGTTTGTATCAAAAAATGATAGTTTAAACTGATATTTGCAGTTTTGATGCGGTTTTAGATACGATATGAATCGAAGAAGCCGATTTTGACTGGAATCTGTTTAAAATGACAAAGAAAAACATATTATCAATTCAAGGAAGTGAATTTTTAAGTAGTTATCTGCAGTTTTAATGTAGATTTCAGTTCGCTAATTTATGAAAATGCATGTTTGGGCTATAATCTTCCGTAAATCAAGGGCGAAAACCAATTATTTGTCCCAAAAGAAGGTGTTTTAAGTATATATCTGCATTTCTATTGGTAGATTTGGGTACAATAAGAGGCGAAAAAGCAGATTCTGACTAAGATTTTATCGAAATCGGCAACTATTTGACTGAGAAAGGTTGCCTTACGTCGAAATCTAATAGTTTATTAAGGTTTTCGTTACTAAAATGCCCAAAGACGCCGATTTTGACTAGAATTTGAATGATATTGACATGAATATATAACTGTTTGTATCAAAAAATGATAGTTTAAACTAATATTTGCAGTTTTGATGCGGTTTTAGATACGATATGAATCGAAGAAGCCGATTTTGACTGGAATCTGTTTAAAATGACAAAGAAAAACCTATTATCAATTCAAGGAAGTGAATTTTTAAGTAGTTATCTGCAGTTTTAATGTAGATTTCAGTTCGCTAAGTTATGAAAATGCATGTTTTGGCTATAATCTTCCGTAAATCAAGGGCGAAAACCAATTATTTGTCCCAAAAGAAGGTGTTTTAAGTATATATCTGCATTTCAAAGGTAGATTTGGGTACAATAAGAGGCGAAAAAGCAGATTCTGACTAAGATTTTATCGAAATCGGCAATTATTTGACTCAGAATGGTTGCCTTACGTCGAAATCTAATAGTTTATTAAGGTTTTCGTTACTAAAATGCCCAAAGACGCCGATTTTGACTAGAATTTGAAAGATATGGACATGAATATATAACTGTTTGTATCAAAAAATGATAGTTTAAACTGATATTTGCAGTTTTAATGCGGTTTTAGGTACGATATGAGTCGAAGAAGCCGATTTTGACTGGAATCTGTTTAAAATGACAAAGAAAAACCTATTATCAATTCAAGGAAGTGAATTTTTAAGTAGTTATCTGCAGTTTTAATGTAGATTTCAGTTCGCTAAGTTATAAAAATGCATGTTTTGGCTATAATCTTCCGTAAATCAAGGGCGAAAACCAATTATTTGTCCCAAAAGAAGGTGTTTTAAGTATATATCTGCATTTCTAAGGTAGATTTGGGTACAATAAGAGGCGAAAAAGCAGATTCTGACTAAGATTTTATCGAAATCGGCAACTATTTGACTCAGAATGGTTGCCTTACGTCGAAATCTAATAGTTTATTAAGGTTTTCGTTACTAAAATGCCCAAAGACGCCGATTTTGACTAGAATTTGAAAGATATTGACATGAATATATAACTGTTTGTATCAAAAAATGATAGTTTAAACTGATATTTGCAGTTTTGATGCGGTTTTAGATACGATATGAATCGAAGAAGCCGATTTTGACTGGAATCTGTTTAAAATGACAAAGAAAAACCTATTATCAATTCAAGGAAGTGAATTTTTAAGTAGTTATCTGCAGTTCTAATGTAGATTTCAGTTCGCTAAGTTATGAAAATGCATGTTTTGGCTATAATCTTCCGTAAATCAAGGGCGAAAACCAATTATTTGTCCCAAAAGAAGGTGTTCTAAGTATATATCTGCATTTCTAAGGTAGATTTGGGTACAATAAGAGGTGAAAAAGCAGATTCTGACTAAGATTTTATCGAAATCGGCAATTATTTGACTCAGAATGGTTGCCTTACGTCGAAATCTAATAGTTTATTAAGGTTTTCGTTACTAAAATCCCCAAAGACGCCGATTTTGACTAGAATTTGAAAGATATTGACATGAATATATAACTGTTTGTATCAAAAAATGATAGTTTAAACTGATATTTGCAGTTTTGATGCGGTTTTAGATACGATATGAATCGAAGAAGCCGATTTTGACTGGAATCTGTTTAAAATGACAAAGAAAAACCTATTATCAATTCAAGGAAGTGAATTTTTAAGTAGTTATCTGCAGTTCTAATGTAGATTTCAGTTCGCTAAGTTATGAAAATGCATGTTTTGGCTATAATCTTCCGTAAAACAAGGGCGAAAACCAATTATTTGTAGCAAAAGAAGGTGTTCTAAGTATATATCTGCATTTCTAAGGTAGATTTGGGTACAATAAGAGGCGAAAAAGCAGATTCTGACTAAGATTTTATCGAAATCGGCAATTATTTGACTCAGAATGGTTGCCTTACGTCGAAATCTAATAGTTTATTAAGGTTTTCGTTACTAAAATGCCCAAAGACGCCGATTTTGACTAGAATTTGAAAGATATTGACATGAATATATAACTGTTTGTATCAAAAAATGATAGTTTAAACTGATATTTGCAGTTTTGATGCGGTTTTAGGTACGATATGAGTCGAAGAAGCCGATTTTGACTGGAATCTGTTTAAAACGACAAAGAAAAACCTATTATCAATTCAAGGAAGTGAATTTTTAAGTAGTTATCTGCAGTTTTAATGTAGATTTCAGTTCGCTAAGTTACGAAAATTCATGTTTTGGCTATAATCTTCCGTAAATCAAGGGCGAAAACCAATTATTTGTCCCAAAAGAAGGTGTTTTAAATATATATCTGCATTTCTAAGGTAGATTTGGGTACAATAAGAGGCGAAAAAGCAGATTCTGACTAAGATTTTATCGAAATCGGCAACTATTTGACTCAGAATGGTTGCCTTACGTCGAAATCTAATAGTTTATTAAGGTTTTCGTTACTAAAATGCCCAAAGACGCCGATTTTGACTAGAATTTGAAAGATATTGACATGAATATATAACTGTTTGTATCAAAAAATGATAGTTTAAACTGATATTTGCAGTTTTGATGCGGTTTTAGATACGATATGAATCGAAGAAGCCGATTTTGACTGGAATCTGTTTAAAATGACAAAGAAAAACATATTATCAATTCAAGGAAGTGAATTTTTAAGTAGTTATCTGCAGTTTTAATGTAGATTTCAGTTCGCTAATTTATGAAAATGCATGTTTGGGCTATAATCTTCCGTAAATCAAGGGCGAAAACCAATTATTTGTCCCAAAAGAAGGTGTTTTAAGTATATATCTGCATTTCTATTGGTAGATTTGGGTACAATAAGAGGCGAAAAAGCAGATTCTGACTAAGATTTTATCGAAATCGGCAACTATTTGACTCAGAAAGGTTGCCTTACGTCGAAATCTAATAGTTTATTAAGGTTTTCGTTACTAAAATGCCCAAAGACGCCGATTTTGACTAGAATTTGAATGATATTGACATGAATATATAACTGTTTGTATCAAAAAATGATAGTTTAAACTAATATTTGCAGTTTTGATGCGGTTTTAGATACGATATGAATCGAAGAAGCCGATTTTGACTGGAATCTGTTTAAAATGACAAAGAAAAACCTATTATCAATTCAAGGAAGTGAATTTTTAAGTAGTTATCTGCAGTTTTAATGTAGATTTCAGTCCGCTAAGTTATGAAAATGCATGTTTTGGCTATAATCTTCCGTAAATCAAGGGCGAAAACCAATTATTTGTCCCAAAAGAAGGTGTTTTAAGTATATATCTGCATTTCTAAGGTAGATTTGGGTACAATAAGAGGCGAAAAAGCAGATTCTGACTAAGATTTTATCGAAATCGGCAATTATTTGACTCAGAATGGTTGCCTTACGTCGAAATCTAATAGTTTATTAAGGTTTTCGTTACTAAAATCCCAAAGACGCCGATTTTGACTAGAATTTGAAAGATATGGACATGAATATATAACTGTTTGTATCAAAAAATGATAGTTTAAACTGATATTTGCAGTTTTGATTCGGTTTTAGGTACGATATGAGTCGAAGAAGCCGATTTTGACTGGAATCTGTTTAAAACGACAAAGAAAAACCTATTATCAATTCAAGGAAGTGAATTTTTAAGTAGTTATCTGCAGTTTTAATGTAGATTTCAGTTCGCTAAGTTATGAAGATGCATGTTTTGGCTATAATCTTCCGTAAATCAAGGGCGAAAACCAATTATTTGTCCCAAAAGAAGGTGTTTTAAGTATATATCTGCATTTCTAAGGTAGATTTGGGTACAATAAGAGGCGAAAAAGCAGATTCTGACTAAGATTTTATCGAAATCGGCAACTATTTGACTCAGAATGGTTGCCTTACGTCGAAATCTAATAGTTTATTAAGGTTTTCGTTACTAAAATGCCCAAAGACGCCGATTTTGACTAGAATTTGAAAGATATTGACATGAATATATAACTGTTTGTATCAAAAAATGATAGTTTAAACTGATATTTGCAGTTTTGATGCGGTTTTAGATACGATATGAATCGAAGAAGCCGATTTTGACTGGAATCTGTTTAAAATGACAAAGAAAAACCTATTATCAATTCAAGGAAGTGAATTTTTAAGTAGTTATCTGCAGTTCTAATGTAGATTTCAGTTCGCTAAGTTATGAAAATGCATGTTTTGGCTATAATCTTCCGTAAATCAAGGGCGAAAACCAATTATTTGTCCCAAAAGAAGGTGTTTTAAGTATATATCTGCATTTCTATTGGTAGATTTGGGTACAATAAGAGGCGAAAAAGCAGATTCTGACTAAGATTTTATCGAAATCGGCAACTATTTGACTCAGAAAGGTTGCCTTACGTCGAAATCTAATAGTTTATTAAGGTTTTCGTTACTAAAATGCCCAAAGACGCCGATTTTGACTAGAATTTGAATGATATTGACATGAATATATAACTGTTTGTATCAAAAAATGATAGTTTAAACTGATATTTGCAGTTTTGATGCGGTTTTAGATACGATATGAATCGAAGAAGCCGATTTTGACTGGAATCTGTTTAAAATGACAAAGATAAACCTATTATCAATTCAAGGAAGTGAATTTTTAAGTAGTTATCTGCAGTTCTAATGTAGATTTCAGTTCGCTAAGTTATGAAAATGCATGTTTTGGCTATAATCTTCCGTAAATCAAGGGCGAAAACCAATTATTTGTAGCAAAAGAAGGTGTTCTAAGTATATATCTGCATTTCTAAGGTAGATTTGGGTACAATAAGAGGCGAAAAAGCAGATTCTGACTAAGATTTTATCGAAATCGGCAATTATTTGACTCAGAATGGTTGCCTTACGTCGAAATCTAATAGTTTATTAAGGTTTTCGTTACTAAAATGCCCAAAGACGCCGATTTTGACTAGAATTTGAAAGATATTGACATGAATATATAACTGTTTGTATCAAAAAATGATAGTTTAAACTGATATTTGCAGTTTTGATGCGGTTTTAGATACGATATGAATCGAAGAAGCCGATTTTGACTGGAATCTGTTTAAAATGACAAAGAAAAACATATTATCAATTCAAGGAAGTGAATTTTTAAGTAGTTATCTGCAGTTTTAATGTAGATTTCAGTTCGCTAATTTATGAAAATGCATGTTTGGGCTATAATCTTCCGTAAATCAAGGGCGAAAACCAATTATTTGTCCCAAAAGAAGGTGTTTTAAGTATATATCTGCATTTCTATTGGTAGATTTGGGTACAATAAGAGGCGAAAAAGCAGATTCTGACTAAGATTTTATCGAAATCGGCAACTATTTGACTCAGAAAGGTTGCCTTACGTCGAAATCTAATAGTTTATTAAGGTTTTCGTTACTAAAATGCCCAAAGACGCCGATTTTGACTAGAATTTGAATGATATTGACATGAATATATAACTGTTTGTATCAAAAAATGATAGTTTAAACTAATATTTGCAGTTTTGATGCGGTTTTAGATACGATATGAATCGAAGAAGCCGATTTTGACTGGAATCTGTTTAAAATGACAAAGAAAAACCTATTATCAATTCAAGGAAGTGAATTTTTAAGTAGTTATCTGCAGCTTTAATGTAGATTTCAGTTCGCTAAGTTATGAAAATGCATGTTTTGGCTATAATCTTCCGTAAATCAAGGGCGAAAACCAATTATTTGTCCCAAAAGAAGGTGTTTTAAGTATATATCTGCATTCCTAAGGTAGATTTGGGTACAATAAGAGGCGAAAAAGCAGATTCTGACTAAGATTTTATCGAAATCGGCAATTATTTGACTCAGAATGGTTGCCTTACGTCGAAATCTAATAGTTTATTAAGGTTTTCGTTACTAAAATCCCAAAGACGCCGATTTTGACTAGAATTTGAAAGATATGGACATGAATATATAACTGTTTGTATCAAAAAATGATAATTGAAACTGATATTTGCAGTTTTGATTCGGTTTTAGGTACGATATGAGTCGAAGAAGCCGATTTTGACTGGAATCTGTTTAAAACGACAAAGAAAAACCTATTATCAATTCAAGGAAGTGAATTTTTAAGTAGTTATCTGCAGTTCTAATGTAGATTTCAGTTCGCTAAGTTATGAAAATGCATGTTTTGGCTATAATCTTCCGTAAATCAAGGGCGAAAACCAATTATTTGTCCCAAAAGAAGGTGTTCTAAGTATATATCTGCATTTCTAAGGTAGATTTGGGTACAATAAGAGGTGAAAAAGCAGATTCTGATTAAGATTTTATCGAAATCGGCAATTATTTGACTCAGAATGGTTGCCTTACGTCGAAATCTAATAGTTTATTAAGGTTTTCGTTACTAAAATCCCCAAAGACGCCGATTTTGACTAGAATTTGAAAGATATTGACATGAATATATAACTGTTTGTATCAAAAAATGATAGTTTAAACTGATATTTGCAGTTTTGATGCGGTTTTAGATACGATATGAATCGAAGAAGCCGATTTTGACTGGAATCTGTTTAAAATGACAAAGAAAAACCTATTATCAATTCAAGGAAGTGAATTTTTAAGTAGTTATCTGCAGTTCTAATGTAGATTTCAGTTCGCTAAGTTATGAAAATGCATGTTTTGGCTATAATCTTCCGTAAATCAAGGGCGAAAACCAATTATTTGTCCCAAAAGAAGGTGTTCTAAGTATATATCTGCATTTCTAAGGTAGATTTGGGTACAATAAGAGGCGAAAAAGCAGATTCTGTCTAGGATTTTATCGAAATCGGCAACTATTTAACTCAGAAAGGTTGCCTTTCGTCGAAATCTAATAGTTTATTAAGGTTTTCGTTACTAAAATGCCCAAAGACGCCGATTTTGACTAGAATTTGAAAGATATTGACATGAATATATAACTGTTTGTATCAAAAAATGATAGTTTAAACTGATATTTGCAGTTTTGATGCGGTTTTAGATACGATATGAATCGAAGAAGCCGATTTTGACTGGAATCTGTTTAAAATGACAAAGAAAAACCTATTATCAATTCAAGGAAGTGAATTTTTAAGTAGTTATCTGCAGTTCTAATGTAGATTTCAGTTCGCTAAGTTATGAAAATGCATGTTTTGGCTATAATCTTCCGTAAATCAAGGGCGAAAACCAATTATTTGTAGCAAAAGAAGGTGTTCTAAGTATATATCTGCATTTCTAAGGTAGATTTGGGTACAATAAGAGGCGAAAAAGCAGATTCTGACTAAGATTTTATCGAAATCGGCAATTATTTGACTCAGAATGGTGGCCTTACGTCGAAATCTAATAGTTTATTAAGCTTTTCGTTACTAAAATGCCCAAAGACGCCGATTTTGACTAGAATTTGAAAGATATTGACATGAATATATAACTGTTTGTATCAAAAAATGATAGTTTAAACTGATATTTGCAGTTTTGATGCGGTTTTAGGTACGATATGAGTCGAAGAAGCCGATTTTGACTGGAATCTGTTTAAAACGACAAAGAAAAACCTATTATCAATTCAAGGAAGTGAATTTTTAAGTAGTTATCGGCAGTTTTAATGTAGATTTCAGTTCGCTAAGTTACGAAAATTCATGTTTTGGCTATAATCTTCCGTAAATCAAGGGCGAAAACCAATTATTTGTCCCAAAAGAAGGTGTTTTAAGTATATATCTGCATTTCTAAGGTAGATTTGGGTACAATAAGAGGCGAAAAAGCAGATTCTGACTAAGATTTTATCGAAATCGGCAATTATTTGACTCAGAATGGTTGCCTTACGTCGAAATCTAATAGTTTATTAAGGTTTTCGTTACTAAAATGCCCAAAGACGCCGATTTTGACTAGAATTTGAAAGATATTGACATGAACTGTTTGTATCAAAAAATGATAGTTTAAACTGATATTTGCAGTTTTGATGCGGTTTTAGGTACGATATGAGTCGAAGAAGCCGATTTTGACTGGAATCTGTTTAAAACGACAAAGAAAAACCTATTATCAATTCAAGGAAGTGAATTTTTAAGTAGTTATCTGCAGTTTTAATGTAGATTTCAGTTCGCTAAGTTACGAAAATTCATGTTTTGGCTATAATCTTCCGTAAATCAAGGGCGAAAACCAATTATTTGTCCCAAAAGAAGGTGTTTTAAGTATATATCTGCATTTCTATTGGTAGATTTGGGTACAATAAGAGGCGAAAAAGCAGATTCTGACTAAGATTTTATCGAAATCGGCAACTATTTGACTCAGAAAGGTTGCCTTACGTCGAAATCTAATAGTTTATTAAGGTTTTCGTTACTAAAATGCCCAAAGACGCCGATTTTGACTAGAATTTGAATGATATTGACATGAATATATAACTGTTTGTATCAAAAAATGATAGTTTAAACTGATATTTGCAGTTTTGATGCGGTTTTAGATACGATATGAATCGAAGAAGCCGATTTTGACTGGAATCTGTTTAAAATGACAAAGAAAAACCTATTATCAATTCAAGGAAGTGAATTTTTAAGTAGTTATCTGCAGTTTTAATGTAGATTTCAATTCGCTAAGTTATGAAAATGCATGTTTTGGCTATAATCTTCCGTAAATCAAGGGCGAAAACCAATTATTTGTCCCAAAAGAAGGTGTTTTAAGTATATATCTGCATTTCTAAGGTAGATTTTTGTACAATAAGAGGCGAAAAAGCAGATTCTGACTAAGATTTTATCGAAATCGGCAACTATTTGACTCAGAATGGTTGCCTTACGTCGAAATCTAATAGTTTATTAAGGTTTTCGTTACTAAAATGCCCAAAGACGCCGATTTTGACTAGAATTTGAAAGATATTGACATGAATATATAACTGTTTGTATCAAAAAATGATAGTTTAAACTGATATTTGCAGTTTTGATGCGGTTTTAGATACGATATGAATCGAAGAAGCCGATTTTGACTGGAATCTGTTTAAAATGACAAAGAAAAACATATTATCAATTCAAGGAAGTGAATTTTTAAGTAGTTATCTGCAGTTTTAATGTAGATTTCAGTTCGCTAATTTATGAAAATGCATGTTTGGGCTATAATCTTCCGTAAATCAAGGGCGAAAACCAATTATTTGTCCCAAAAGAAGGTGTTTTAAGTATATATCTGCATTTCTATTGGTAGATTTGGGTACAATAAGAGGCGAAAAAGCAGATTCTGACTAAGATTTTATCGAAATCGGCAACTATTTGACTCAGAAAGGTTGCCTTACGTCGAAATCTAATAGTTTATTAAGGTTTTCGTTACTAAAATGCCCAAAGACGCCGATTTTGACTAGAATTTGAATGATATTGACATGAATATATAACTGTTTGTATCAAAAAATGATAGTTTAAAGTAATATTTGCAGTTTTGATGCGGTTTTAGATACGATATGAATCGAAGAAGCCGATTTTGACTGGAATCTGTTTAAAATGACAAAGAAAAACCTATTATCAATTCAAGGAAGTGAATTTTTAAGTAGTTATCTGCAGTTTTAATGTAGATTTCAGTTCGCTAAGTTATGAAAATGCATGTTTTGGCTATAATCTTCCGTAAATCAAGGGCGAAAACCAATTATTTGTCCCAAAAGAAGGTGTTTTAAGTATATATCTGCATTTCTAAGGTAGATTTGGGTACAATAAGAGGCGAAAAAGCAGATTCTGACTAAGATTTTATCGAAATCGGCAATTATTTGACTCAGAATGGTTGCCTTACGTCGAAATCTAATAGTTTATTAAGGTTTTCGTTACTAAAATGCCCAAAGACGCCGATTTTGACTAGAATTTGAAAGATATGGACATGAATATATAACTGTTTGTATCAAAAAATGATAGTTTAAACTGATATTTGCAGTTTTGATTCGGTTTTAGGTACGATATGAGTCGAAGAAGCCGATTTTGACTGGAATCTGTTTAAAACGACAAAGAAAAACCTATTATCAATTCAAGGAAGTGAATTTTTAAGTAGTTATCTGCAGTTTTAATGTAGATTTCAGTTCGCTAAGTTATGAAGATGCATGTTTTGGCTATAATCTTCCGTAAATCAAGGGCGAAAACCAATTATTTGTCCCAAAAGAAGGTGTTTTAAGTATATATCTGCATTTCTAAGGTAGATTTGGGTACAATAAGAGGCGAAAAAGCAGATTCTGACTAAGATTTTATCGAAATCGGCAACTATTTGACTCAGAATGGTTGCCTTACGTCGAAATCTAATAGTTTATTAAGGTTTTCGTTACTAAAATGCCCAAAGACGCCGATTTTGACTAGAATTTGAAAGATATTGACATGAATATATAACTGTTTGTATCAAAAAATGATAGTTTAAACTGATATTTGCAGTTTTAATGCGGTTTTAGGTACGATATGAGTCGAAGAAGCCGATTTTGACTGGAATCTGTTTAAAATGACAAAGAAAAACCTATTATCAATTCAAGGAAGTGAATTTTTAAGTAGTTATCTGCAGTTTTAATGTAGATTTCAGTTCGCTAAGTTAGGAAAATGCATGTTTTGGCTATAATCTTCCGTAAATCAAGGGCGAAAACCATTTATTTGTCCCAAAAGAAGGTGTTTTAAGTATATATCTGCATTTCTAAGGTAGATTTGGGTACAATAAGAGGCGAAAAAGCAGATTCTGACTAAGATTTTATCGAAATCGGCAACTATTTGACTCAGAAAGGTTGCCGTACGTCGAAATCTAATAATTTATTAAGGTTTTCGTTACTAAAATGCCCAAAGACGCCGATTTTGACTAGAATTTGAAAGATATTGACATGAATATATAACTGTTTGTATCAAAAAATGATAGTTTAAACTAATATTTGCAGTTTTGATGCGGTTTTAGATACGATATGAATCGAAGAAGCCGATTTTGACTGGAATCTGTTTAAAATGACAAAGAAAAACCTATTATCAATTCAAGGAAGTGAATTTTTAAGTAGTTATCTGCAGTTTTAATGTAGATTTCAGTTCGCTAAGTTATAAAAATGCATGTTTTGGCTATAATCTTCCGTAAATCAAGGGCGAAAACCAATTATTTGTCCCAAAAGAAGGTGTTTTAAGTATATATCTGCATTTCTAAGGTAGATTTGGGTACAATAAGATGCGAAAAAGCAGATTCTGACTAAGATTTTATCGAAATCGGCAACTATTTGACTCAGAATGGTTGCCTTACGTCGAAATCTAATAGTTTATTAAGGTTTTCGTTACTAAAATGCCCAAAGACGCCGATTTTGACTAGAATTTGAAAGATATTGACATGAATATATAACTGTTTGTATCAAAAAATGATAGTTTAAACTGATATTTGCAGTTTTGATGCGGTTTTAGATACGATATGAATCGAAGAAGCCGATTTTGACTGGAATCTGTTTAAAATGACAAAGAAAAACCTATTATCAATTCAAGGAAGTGAATTTTTAAGTAGTTATCTGCAGTTCTAATGTAGATTTCAGTTCGCTAAGTTATGAAAATGCATGTTTTGGCTATAATCTTCCGTAAATCAAGGGCGAAAACCAATTATTTGTCCCAAAAGAAGGTGTTCTAAGTATATATCTGCATTTCTAAGGTAGATTTGGGTACAATAAGAGGCGAAAAAGCAGATTCTGACTAAGATTTTATCGAAATCGGCAATTATTTGACTCAGAATGGTTGCCTTACGTCGAAATCTAATAGTTTATTAAGGTTTTCGTTACTAAAATCCCCAAAGACGCCGATTTTGACTAGAATTTGAAAGATATTGACATGAATATATAACTGTTTGTATCAAAAAATGATAGTTTAAACTGATATTTGCAGTTTTGATGCGGTTTTAGATACGATATGAATCGAAGAAGCCGATTTTGACTGGAATCTGTTTAAAATGACAAAGAAAAACCTATTATCAATTCAAGGAAGTGAATTTTTAAGTAGTTATCTGCAGTTCTAATGTAGATTTCAGTTCGCTAAGTTATGAAAATGCATGTTTTGGCTATAATCTTCCGTAAATCAAGGGCGAAAACCAATTATTTGTCCCAAAAGAAGGTGTTCTAAGTATATATCTGCATTTCTGAGGTAGATTTGGGTACAATAAGAGGCGAAAAAGCAGATTCTGTCTAGGATTTTATCGAAATCGGCAACTATTTAACTCAGAAAGGTTGCCTTTCGTCGAAATCTAATAGTTTATTAAGGTTTTCGTTACTAAAATTCCCAAAGACGCCGATTTTGACTAGAATTTGAAAGATATTGACATGAATATATAACTGTTTGTATCAAAAAATGATAGTTTAAACTGATATTTGCAGTTTTGATGCGGTTTTAGGTACGATATGAGTCGAAGAAGCCGATTTTGACTGGAATCTGTTTAAAACGACAAAGAAAAACCTATTATCAATTCAAGGAAGTGAATTTTTAAGTAGTTATCGGCAGTTTTAATGTAGATTTCAGTTCGCTAAGTTACGAAATTTCATGTTTTGGCTATAATCTTCCGTAAATCAAGGGCGAAAACCAATTATTTGTCCCAAAAGAAGGTGTTTTAAGTATATATCTGCATTTCTAAGGTAGATTTGGGTACAATAAGAGGCGAAAAAGCAGATTCTGACTAAGATTTTATCGAAATCGGCAATTATTTGACTCAGAATGGTTGCCTTACGTCGAAATCTAATAGTTTATTAAGGTTTTCGTTACTAAAATGCCCAAAGACGCCGATTTTGACTAGAATTTGAAAGATATTGACATGAACATATAACTGTTTGTATCAAAAAATGATAGTTTAAACTGATATTTGCAGTTTTGATGCGGTTTTAGGTACGATATGAGTCGAAGAAGCCGATTTTGACTGGAATCTGTTTAAAACGACAAAGAAAAACCTATTATCAATTCAAGGAAGTGAATTTTTAAGTAGTTATCTGCAGTTTTAATGTAGATTTCAGTTCGCTAAGTTACGAAAATTCATGTTTTGGCTATAATCTTCCGTAAATCAAGGGCGAAAACCAATTATTTGTCCCAAAAGAAGGTGTTTTAAATATATATCTGCATTTCTAAGGTAGATTTGGGTACAATAAGAGGCGAAAAAGCAGATTCTGACTAAGATTTTATCGAAATCGGCAACTATTTGACTCAGAATGGTTGCCTTACGTCGAAATCTAATAGTTTATTAATGTTTTCGTTACTAAAATGCCCAAAGACGCCGATTTTGACTAGAATTTGAATGATATTGACATGAATATATAACTGTTTGTATCAAAAAATGATAGTTTAAACTGATATTTGCAGTTTTGATGCGGTTTTAGATACGATATGAATCGAAGAAGCCGATTTTGACTGGAATCTGTTTAAAATGACAAAGAAAAACCTATTATCAATTCAAGGAAGTGAATTTTTAAGTAGTTATCTGCAGTTTTAATGTAGATTTCAATTCGCTAAGTTATGAAAATGCATGTTTTGGCTATAATCTTCCATAAATCAAGAGCGAAAACCAATTATTTGTCCCAAAAGAAGGTGTTTTAAGTATATATCTGCATTTCTAAGGTAGATTTTTGTACAATAAGAGGCGAAAAAGCAGATTCTGACTAAGATTTTATCGAAATCGGCAACTATTTGACTCAGAATGGTTGCCTTACGTCGAAATCTAATAGTTTATTAAGGTTTTCGTTACTAAAATGCCCAAAGACGCCGATTTTGACTAGAATTTGAAAGATATTGACATGAATATATAACTGTTTGTATCAAAAAATGATAGTTTAAACTGATATTTGCAGTTTTGATGCGGTTTTAGATACGATATGAATCGAAGAAGCCGATTTTGACTGGAATCTGTTTAAAATGACAAAGAAAAACATATTATCAATTCAAGGAAGTGAATTTTTAAGTAGTTATCTGCAGTTTTAATGTAGATTTCAGTTCGCTAATTTATGAAAATGCATGTTTGGGCTATAATCTTCCGTAAATCAAGGGCGAAAACCAATTATTTGTCCCAAAAGAAGGTGTTTTAAGTATATATCTGCATTTCTATTGGTAGATTTGGGTACAATAAGAGGCGAAAAAGCAGATTCTGACTAAGATTTTATCGAAATCGGCAACTATTTGACTCAGAAAGGTTGCCTTACGTCGAAATCTAATAGTTTATTAAGGTTTTCGTTACTAAAATGCCCAAAGACGCCGATTTTGACTAGAATTTGAATGATATTGACATGAATATATAACTGTTTGTATCAAAAAATGATAGTTTAAACTAATATTTGCAGTTTTGATGCGGTTTTAGATACGATATGAATCGAAGAAGCCGATTTTGACTGGAATCTGTTTAAAATGACAAAGAAAAACCTATTATCAATTCAAGGAAGTGAATTTTTAAGTAGTTATCTGCAGTTTTAATGTAGATTTCAGTTCGCTAAGTTATGAAAATGCATGTTTTGGCTATAATCTTCCGTAAATCAAGGGCGAAAACCAATTATTTGTCCCAAAAGAAGGTGTTTTAAGTATATATCTGCATTTCAAAGGTAGATTTGGGTACAATAAGAGGCGAAAAAGCAGATTCTGACTAAGATTTTATCGAAATCGGCAATTATTTGACTCAGAATGGTTGCCTTACGTCGAAATCTAATAGTTTATTAAGGTTTTCATTACTAAAATGCCCAAAGACGCCGATTTTGACTAGAATTTGAAAGATAAGGACATGAATATATAACTGTTTGTATCAAAAAATGATAGTTTAAACTGATATTTGCAGTTTTGATGCGGTTTTAGATACGATATGAATCGAAGAAGCCGATTTTGACTGGAATCTGTTTAAAATGACAAAGAAAAACCTATTATCAATTCAAGGAAGTGAATTTTTAAGTAGTTATCTGCAGTTCTAATGTAGATTTCAGTTCGCTAAGTTATGAAAATGCATGTTTTGGCTATAATCTTCCGTAAATCAAGGGCGAAAACCAATTATTTGTCCCAAAAGAAGGTGTTCTAAGTATATATCTGCATTTCTAAGGTAGATTTGGGTACAATAAGAGGCGAAAAAGCAGATTCTGACTAAGATTTTATCGAAATCGGCAATTATTTGACTCAGAATGGTT
The DNA here is from genome assembly GCF_029955315.1 of Cylas formicarius. Classification (NCBI taxonomy): domain Eukaryota; kingdom Metazoa; phylum Arthropoda; class Insecta; order Coleoptera; family Brentidae; genus Cylas; species Cylas formicarius. The sequence continues at coordinate 31,143,930 of NW_026844214.1, read as the reverse complement.
GCCTTACGTCGAAATCTAATAGTTTATTAAGGTTTTCGTTACTAAAATCCCCAAAGACGCCGATTTTGACTATTTAACTCAGAAAGGTTGCCTTTCGTCGAAATCTAATAGTTTATTAAGGTTTTCGTTACTAAAATGCCCAAAGACGCCGATTTTGACTAGAATTTGAAAGATATTGACATGAATATATAACTGTTTGTATCAAAAAATGATAGTTTAAACTGATATTTGCAGTTTTGATGCGGTTTTAGGTACGATATGAGTCGAAGAAGCCGATTTTGAATGGAATCTGTTTAAAACGACAAAGAAAAACCTATTATCAATTCAAGGAAGTGAATTTTTAAGTAGTTATCGGCAGTTTTAATGTAGATTTCAGTTCGCTAAGTTACGAAAATTCATGTTTTGGCTATAATCTTCCGTAAATCAAGGGCGAAAACCAATTATTTGTCCCAAAAGAAGGTGTTTTAAGTATATATCTGCATTTCTAAGGTAGATTTGGGTACAATAAGAGGCGAAAAAGCAGATTCTGACTAAGATTTTATCGAAATCGGCAATTATTTGACTCAGAATGGTTGCCTTACGTCGAAATCTAATAGTTTATTAAGGTTTTCGTTACTAAAATGCCCAAAGACGCCGATTTTGACTAGAATTTGAAAGATATTGACATGAACATATAACTGTTTGTATCAAAAAATGATAGTTTAAACTGATATTTGCAGTTTTGATGCGGTTTTAGGTACGATATGAGTCGAAGAAGCCGATTTTGACTGGAATCTGTTTAAAACGACAAAGAAAAACCTATTATCAATTCAAGGAAGTGAATTTTTAAGTAGTTATCTGCAGTTTTAATGTAGATTTCAGTTCGCTAAGTTACGAAAATTCATGTTTTGGCTATAATCTTCCGTAAATCAAGGGCGAAAACCAATTATTTGTCCCAAAAGAAGGTGTTTTAAATATATATCTGCATTTCTAAGGTAAATTTGGGTACAATAAGAGGCGAAAAAGCAGATTCTGACTAAGATTTTATCGAAATCGGCAACTATTTGACTCAGAATGGTTGCCTTACGTCGAAATCTAATAGTTTATTAATGTTTTCGTTACTAAAATGCCCAAAGACGCCGATTTTGACTAGAATTTGAATGATATTGACATGAATATATAACTGTTTGTATCAAAAAATGATAGTTTAAACTGATATTTGCAGTTTTGATGCGGTTTTAGATACGATATGAATCGAAGAAGCCGATTTTGACTGGAATCTGTTTAAAATGACAAAGAAAAACCTATTATCAATTCAAGGAAGTGAATTTTTAAGTAGTTATCTGCAGTTTTAATGTAGATTTCAATTCGCTAAGTTATGAAAATGCATGTTTTGGCTATAATCTTCCATAAATCAAGGGCGAAAACCAATTATTTGTCCCAAAAGAAGGTGTTTTAAGTATATATCTGCATTTCTAAGGTAGATTTTTGTACAATAAGAGGCGAAAAAGCAGATTCTGACTAAGATTTTATCGAAATCGGCAACTATTTGACTCAGAATGGTTGCCTTACGTCGAAATCTAATAGTTTATTAAGGTTTTCGTTACTAAAATGCCCAAAGACGCCGATTTTGACTAGAATTTGAAAGATATTGACATGAATATATAACTGTTTGTATCAAAAAATGATAGTTTAAACTGATATTTGCAGTTTTGATGCGGTTTTAGATACGATATGAATCGAAGAAGCCGATTTTGACTGGAATCTGTTTAAAATGACAAAGAAAAACATATTATCAATTCAAGGAAGTGAATTTTTAAGTAGTTATCTGCAGTTTTAATGTAGATTTCAGTTCGCTAATTTATGAAAATGCATGTTTGGGCTATAATCTTCCGTAAATCAAGGGCGAAAACCAATTATTTGTCCCAAAAGAAGGTGTTTTAAGTATATATCTGCATTTCTATTGGTAGATTTGGGTACAATAAGAGGCGAAAAAGCAGATTCTGACTAAGATTTTATCGAAATCGGCAACTATTTGACTGAGAAAGGTTGCCTTACGTCGAAATCTAATAGTTTATTAAGGTTTTCGTTACTAAAATGCCCAAAGACGCCGATTTTGACTAGAATTTGAATGATATTGACATGAATATATAACTGTTTGTATCAAAAAATGATAGTTTAAACTAATATTTGCAGTTTTGATGCGGTTTTAGATACGATATGAATCGAAGAAGCCGATTTTGACTGGAATCTGTTTAAAATGACAAAGAAAAACCTATTATCAATTCAAGGAAGTGAATTTTTAAGTAGTTATCTGCAGTTTTAATGTAGATTTCAGTTCGCTAAGTTATGAAAATGCATGTTTTGGCTATAATCTTCCGTAAATCAAGGGCGAAAACCAATTATTTGTCCCAAAAGAAGGTGTTTTAAGTATATATCTGCATTTCAAAGGTAGATTTGGGTACAATAAGAGGCGAAAAAGCAGATTCTGACTAAGATTTTATCGAAATCGGCAATTATTTGACTCAGAATGGTTGCCTTACGTCGAAATCTAATAGTTTATTAAGGTTTTCGTTACTAAAATGCCCAAAGACGCCGATTTTGACTAGAATTTGAAAGATATGGACATGAATATATAACTGTTTGTATCAAAAAATGATAGTTTAAACTGATATTTGCAGTTTTAATGCGGTTTTAGGTACGATATGAGTCGAAGAAGCCGATTTTGACTGGAATCTGTTTAAAATGACAAAGAAAAACCTATTATCAATTCAAGGAAGTGAATTTTTAAGTAGTTATCTGCAGTTTTAATGTAGATTTCAGTTCGCTAAGTTATAAAAATGCATGTTTTGGCTATAATCTTCCGTAAATCAAGGGCGAAAACCAATTATTTGTCCCAAAAGAAGGTGTTTTAAGTATATATCTGCATTTCTAAGGTAGATTTGGGTACAATAAGAGGCGAAAAAGCAGATTCTGACTAAGATTTTATCGAAATCGGCAACTATTTGACTCAGAATGGTTGCCTTACGTCGAAATCTAATAGTTTATTAAGGTTTTCGTTACTAAAATGCCCAAAGACGCCGATTTTGACTAGAATTTGAAAGATATTGACATGAATATATAACTGTTTGTATCAAAAAATGATAGTTTAAACTGATATTTGCAGTTTTGATGCGGTTTTAGATACGATATGAATCGAAGAAGCCGATTTTGACTGGAATCTGTTTAAAATGACAAAGAAAAACCTATTATCAATTCAAGGAAGTGAATTTTTAAGTAGTTATCTGCAGTTCTAATGTAGATTTCAGTTCGCTAAGTTATGAAAATGCATGTTTTGGCTATAATCTTCCGTAAATCAAGGGCGAAAACCAATTATTTGTCCCAAAAGAAGGTGTTCTAAGTATATATCTGCATTTCTAAGGTAGATTTGGGTACAATAAGAGGTGAAAAAGCAGATTCTGACTAAGATTTTATCGAAATCGGCAATTATTTGACTCAGAATGGTTGCCTTACGTCGAAATCTAATAGTTTATTAAGGTTTTCGTTACTAAAATCCCCAAAGACGCCGATTTTGACTAGAATTTGAAAGATATTGACATGAATATATAACTGTTTGTATCAAAAAATGATAGTTTAAACTGATATTTGCAGTTTTGATGCGGTTTTAGATACGATATGAATCGAAGAAGCCGATTTTGACTGGAATCTGTTTAAAATGACAAAGAAAAACCTATTATCAATTCAAGGAAGTGAATTTTTAAGTAGTTATCTGCAGTTCTAATGTAGATTTCAGTTCGCTAAGTTATGAAAATGCATGTTTTGGCTATAATCTTCCGTAAAACAAGGGCGAAAACCAATTATTTGTAGCAAAAGAAGGTGTTCTAAGTATATATCTGCATTTCTAAGGTAGATTTGGGTACAATAAGAGGCGAAAAAGCAGATTCTGACTAAGATTTTATCGAAATCGGCAATTATTTGACTCAGAATGGTTGCCTTACGTCGAAATCTAATAGTTTATTAAGGTTTTCGTTACTAAAATGCCCAAAGACGCCGATTTTGACTAGAATTTGAAAGATATTGACATGAATATATAACTGTTTGTATCAAAAAATGATAGTTTAAACTGATATTTGCAGTTTTGATGCGGTTTTAGGTACGATATGAGTCGAAGAAGCCGATTTTGACTGGAATCTGTTTAAAACGACAAAGAAAAACCTATTATCAATTCAAGGAAGTGAATTTTTAAGTAGTTATCTGCAGTTTTAATGTAGATTTCAGTTCGCTAAGTTACGAAAATTCATGTTTTGGCTATAATCTTCCGTAAATCAAGGGCGAAAACCAATTATTTGTCCCAAAAGAAGGTGTTTTAAATATATATCTGCATTTCTAAGGTAGATTTGGGTACAATAAGAGGCGAAAAAGCAGATTCTGACTAAGATTTTATCGAAATCGGCAACTATTTGACTCAGAATGGTTGCCTTACGTCGAAATCTAATAGTTTATTAAGGTTTTCGTTACTAAAATGCCCAAAGAGGCCGATTTTGACTAGAATTTGAAAGATATTGACATGAATATATAACTGTTTGTATCAAAAAATGATAGTTTAAACTGATATTTGCAGTTTTGATGCGGTTTTAGATACGATATGAATCGAAGAAGCCGATTTTGACTGGAATCTGTTTAAAATGACAAAGAAAAACATATTATCAATTCAAGGAAGTGAATTTTTAAGTAGTTATCTGCAGTTTTAATGTAGATTTCAGTTCGCTAATTTATGAAAATGCATGTTTGGGCTATAATCTTCCGTAAATCAAGGGCGAAAACCAATTATTTGTCCCAAAAGAAGGTGTTTTAAGTATATATCTGCATTTCTATTGGTAGATTTGGGTACAATAAGAGGCGAAAAAGCAGATTCTGACTAAGATTTTATCGAAATCGGCAACTATTTGACTCAGAAAGGTTGCCTTACGTCGAAATCTAATAGTTTATTAAGGTTTTCGTTACTAAAATGCCCAAAGACGCCGATTTTGACTAGAATTTGAATGATATTGACATGAATATATAACTGTTTGTATCAAAAAATGATAGTTTAAACTAATATTTGCAGTTTTGATGCGGTTTTAGATACGATATGAATCGAAGAAGCCGATTTTGACTGGAATCTGTTTAAAATGACAAAGAAAAACCTATTATCAATTCAAGGAAGTGAATTTTTAAGTAGTTATCTGCAGTTTTAATGTAGATTTCAGTCCGCTAAGTTATGAAAATGCATGTTTTGGCTATAATCTTCCGTAAATCAAGGGCGAAAACCAATTATTTGTCCCAAAAGAAGGTGTTTTAAGTATATATCTGCATTTCTAAGGTAGATTTGGGTACAATAAGAGGCGAAAAAGCAGATTCTGACTAAGATTTTATCGAAATCGGCAATTATTTGACTCAGAATGGTTGCCTTACGTCGAAATCTAATAGTTTATTAAGGTTTTCGTTACTAAAATCCCAAAGACGCCGATTTTGACTAGAATTTGAAAGATATGGACATGAATATATAACTGTTTGTATCAAAAAATGATAGTTTAAACTGATATTTGCAGTTTTGATTCGGTTTTAGGTACGATATGAGTCGAAGAAGCCGATTTTGACTGGAATCTGTTTAAAACGACAAAGAAAAACCTATTATCAATTCAAGGAAGTGAATTTTTAAGTAGTTATCTGCAGTTTTAATGTAGATTTCAGTTCGCTAAGTTATGAAGATGCATGTTTTGGCTATAATCTTCCGTAAATCAAGGGCGAAAACCAATTATTTGTCCCAAAAGAAGGTGTTTTAAGTATATATCTGCATTTCTAAGGTAGATTTGGGTACAATAAGAGGCGAAAAAGCAGATTCTGACTAAGATTTTATCGAAATCGGCAACTATTTGACTCAGAATGGTTGCCTTACGTCGAAATCTAATAGTTTATTAAGGTTTTCGTTACTAAAATGCCCAAAGACGCCGATTTTGACTAGAATTTGAAAGATATTGACATGAATATATAACTGTTTGTATCAAAAAACGATAGTTTAAACTGATATTTGCAGTTTTGATGCGGTTTTAGATACGATATGAATCGAAGAAGCCGATTTTGACTGGAATCTGTTTAAAATGACAAAGAAAAACCTATTATCAATTCAAGGAAGTGAATTTTTAAGTAGTTATCTGCAGTTCTAATGTAGATTTCAGTTCGCTAAGTTATGAAAATGCATGTTTTGGCTATAATCTTCCGTAAATCAAGGGCGAAAACCAATTATTTGTCCCAAAAGAAGGTGTTTTAAGTATATATCTGCATTTCTATTGGTAGATTTGGGTACAATAAGAGGCGAAAAAGCAGATTCTGACTAAGATTTTATCGAAATCGGCAACTATTTGACTCAGAAAGGTTGCCTTACGTCGAAATCTAATAGTTTATTAAGGTTTTCGTTACTAAAATGCCCAAAGACGCCGATTTTGACTAGAATTTGAATGATATTGACATGAATATATAACTGTTTGTATCAAAAAATGATAGTTTAAACTGATATTTGCAGTTTTGATGCGGTTTTAGATACGATATGAATCGAAGAAGCCGATTTTGACTGGAATCTGTTTAAAATGACAAAGAAAAACCTATTATCAATTCAAGGAAGTGAATTTTTAAGTAGTTATCTGCAGTTCTAATGTAGATTTCAGTTCGCTAAGTTATGAAAATGCATGTTTTGGCTATAATCTTCCGTAAATCAAGGGCGAAAACCAATTATTTGTAGCAAAAGAAGGTGTTCTAAGTATATATCTGCATTTCTAAGGTAGATTTGGGTACAATAAGAGGCGAAAAAGCAGATTCTGACTAAGATTTTATCGAAATCGGCAATTATTTGACTCAGAATGGTTGCCTTACGTCGAAATCTAATAGTTTATTAAGGTTTTCGTTACTAAAATGCCCAAAGACGCCGATTTTGACTAGAATTTGAAAGATATTGACATGAATATATAACTGTTTGTATCAAAAAATGATAGTTTAAACTGATATTTGCAGTTTTGATGCGGTTTTAGATACGATATGAATCGAAGAAGCCGATTTTGACTGGAATCTGTTTAAAATGACAAAGAAAAACATATTATCAATTCAAGGAAGTGAATTTTTAAGTAGTTATCTGCAGTTTTAATGTAGATTTCAGTTCGCTAATTTATGAAAATGCATGTTTGGGCTATAATCTTCCGTAAATCAAGGGCGAAAACCAATTATTTGTCCCAAAAGAAGGTGTTTTAAGTATATATCTGCATTTCTATTGGTAGATTTGGGTACAATAAGAGGCGAAAAAGCAGATTCTGACTAAGATTTTATCGAAATCGGCAACTATTTGACTCAGAAAGGTTGCCTTACGTCGAAATCTAATAGTTTATTAAGGTTTTCGTTACTAAAATGCCCAAAGACGCCGATTTTGACTAGAATTTGAATGATATTGACATGAATATATAACTGTTTGTATCAAAAAATGATAGTTTAAACTAATATTTGCAGTTTTGATGCGGTTTTAGATACGATATGAATCGAAGAAGCCGATTTTGACTGGAATCTGTTTAAAATGACAAAGAAAAACCTATTATCAATTCAAGGAAGTGAATTTTTAAGTAGTTATCTGCAGCTTTAATGTAGATTTCAGTTCGCTAAGTTATGAAAATGCATGTTTTGGCTATAATCTTCCGTAAATCAAGGGCGAAAACCAATTATTTGTCCCAAAAGAAGGTGTTTTAAGTATATATCTGCATTCCTAAGGTAGATTTGGGTACAATAAGAGGCGAAAAAGCAGATTCTGACTAAGATTTTATCGAAATCGGCAATTATTTGACTCAGAATGGTTGCCTTACGTCGAAATCTAATAGTTTATTAAGGTTTTCGTTACTAAAATCCCAAAGACGCCGATTTTGACTAGAATTTGAAAGATATGGACATGAATATATAACTGTTTGTATCAAAAAATGATAATTGAAACTGATATTTGCAGTTTTGATTCGGTTTTAGGTACGATATGAGTCGAAGAAGCCGATTTTGACTGGAATCTGTTTAAAACGACAAAGAAAAACCTATTATCAATTCAAGGAAGTGAATTTTTAAGTAGTTATCTGCAGTTCTAATGTAGATTTCAGTTCGCTAAGTTATGAAAATGCATGTTTTGGCTATAATCTTCCGTAAATCAAGGGCGAAAACCAATTATTTGTCCCAAAAGAAGGTGTTCTAAGTATATATCTGCATTTCTAAGGTAGATTTGGGTACAATAAGAGGTGAAAAAGCAGATTCTGATTAAGATTTTATCGAAATCGGCAATTATTTGACTCAGAATGGTTGCCTTACGTCGAAATCTAATAGTTTATTAAGGTTTTCGTTACTAAAATCCCCAAAGACGCCGATTTTGACTAGAATTTGAAAGATATTGACATGAATATATAACTGTTTGTATCAAAAAATGATAGTTTAAACTGATATTTGCAGTTTTGATGCGGTTTTAGATACGATATGAATCGAAGAAGCCGATTTTGACTGGAATCTGTTTAAAATGACAAAGAAAAACCTATTATCAATTCAAGGAAGTGAATTTTTAAGTAGTTATCTGCAGTTCTAATGTAGATTTCAGTTCGCTAAGTTATGAAAATGCATGTTTTGGCTATAATCTTCCGTAAATCAAGGGCGAAAACCAATTATTTGTCCCAAAAGAAGGTGTTCTAAGTATATATCTGCATTTCTAAGGTAGATTTGGGTACAATAAGAGGCGAAAAAGCAGATTCTGTCTAGGATTTTATCGAAATCGGCAACTATTTAACTCAGAAAGGTTGCCTTTCGTCGAAATCTAATAGTTTATTAAGGTTTTCGTTACTAAAATGCCCAAAGACGCCGATTTTGACTAGAATTTGAAAGATATTGACATGAATATATAACTGTTTGTATCAAAAAATGATAGTTTAAACTGATATTTGCAGTTTTGATGCGGTTTTAGATACGATATGAATCGAAGAAGCCGATTTTGACTGGAATCTGTTTAAAATGACAAAGAAAAACCTATTATCAATTCAAGGAAGTGAATTTTTAAGTAGTTATCTGCAGTTCTAATGTAGATTTCAGTTCGCTAAGTTATGAAAATGCATGTTTTGGCTATAATCTTCCGTAAATCAAGGGCGAAAACCAATTATTTGTCCCAAAAGAAGGTGTTTTAAGTATATATCTGCATTTCTAAGGTAGATTTGGGTACAATAAGAGGCGAAAAAGCAGATTCTGACTAAGATTTTATCGAAATCGGCAACGATTTGACTCAGAATGGTTGCCTTACGTCGAAATCTAATAGTTTATTAAGGTTTTCGTTACTAAAATGCCCAAAAACGCCGATTTTGACTAGAATTTGAATGATATTGACATGAATATATAACTGTTTGTATCAAAAAATGATAGTTTAAACTGATATTTGCAGTTTTGATGCGGTTTTAGATACGATATGAATCGAAGAAGCCGATTTTGACTGGAATCTGTTTAAAATGACAAAGAAAAACATATTATCAATTCAAGGAAGTGAATTTTTAAGTAGTTATCTGCAGTTTTAATGTAGATTTCAGTTCGCTAATTTATGAAAATGCATGTTTGGGCTATAATCTTCCGTAAATCAAGGGCGAAAACCAATTATTTGTCCCAAAAGAAGGTGTTTTAAGTATATATCTGCATTTCTATTGGTAGATTTGGGTACAATAAGAGGCGAAAAAGCAGATTCTGACTAAGATTTTATCGAAATCGGCAACTATTTGACTCAGAAAGGTTGCCTTACGTCGAAATCTAATAGTTTATTAAGGTTTTCGTTACTAAAATGCCCAAAGACGCCGATTTTGACTAGAATTTGAATGATATTGACATGAATATATAACTGTTTGTATCAAAAAATGATAGTTTAAACTAATATTTGCAGTTTTGATGCGGTTTTAGATACGATATGAATCGAAGAAGCCGATTTTGACTGGAATCTGTTTAAAATGACAAAGAAAAACCTATTATCAATTCAAGGAAGTGAATTTTTAAGTAGTTATCTGCAGTTTTAATGTAGATTTCAGTCCGCTAAGTTATGAAAATGCATGTTTTGGCTATAATCTTCCGTAAATCAAGGGCGAAAACCAATTATTTGTCCCAAAAGAAGGTGTTTTAAGTATATATCTGCATTTCTAAGGTAGATTTGGGTACAATAAGAGGCGAAAAAGCAGATTCTGACTAAGATTTTATCGAAATCGGCAATTATTTGACTCAGAATGGTTGCCTTACGTCGAAATCTAATAGTTTATTAAGGTTTTCGTTACTAAAATCCCAAAGACGCCGATTTTGACTAGAATTTGAAAGATATGGACATGAATATATAACTGTTTGTATCAAAAAATGATAGTTTAAACTGATATTTGCAGTTTTGATTCGGTTTTAGGTACGATATGAGTCGAAGAAGCCGATTTTGACTGGAATCTGTTTAAAACGACAAAGAAAAACCTATTATCAATTCAAGGAAGTGAATTTTTAAGTAGTTATCTGCAGTTTTAATGTAGATTTCAGTTCGCTAAGTTATGAAGATGCATGTTTTGGCTATAATCTTCCGTAAATCAAGGGCGAAAACCAATTATTTGTCCCAAAAGAAGGTGTTTTAAGTATATATCTGCATTTCTAAGGTAGATTTGGGTACAATAAGAGGCGAAAAAGCAGATTCTGACTAAGATTTTATCGAAATCGGCAACTATTTGACTCAGAATGGTTGCCTTACGTCGAAATCTAATAGTTTATTAAGGTTTTCGTTACTAAAATGCCCAAAGACGCCGATTTTGACTAGAATTTGAAAGATATTGACATGAATATATAACTGTTTGTATCAAAAAACGATAGTTTAAACTGATATTTGCAGTTTTGATGCGGTTTTAGATACGATATGAATCGAAGAAGCCGATTTTGACTGGAATCTGTTTAAAATGACAAAGAAAAACCTATTATCAATTCAAGGAAGTGAATTTTTAAGTAGTTATCTGCAGTTCTAATGTAGATTTCAGTTCGCTAAGTTATGAAAATGCATGTTTTGGCTATAATCTTCCGTAAATCAAGGGCGAAAACCAATTATTTGTCCCAAAAGAAGGTGTTTTAAGTATATATCTGCATTTCTATTGGTAGATTTGGGTACAATAAGAGGCGAAAAAGCAGATTCTGACTAAGATTTTATCGAAATCGGCAACTATTTGACTCAGAAAGGTTGCCTTACGTCGAAATCTAATAGTTTATTAAGGTTTTCGTTACTAAAATGCCCAAAGACGCCGATTTTGACTAGAATTTGAATGATATTGACATGAATATATAACTGTTTGTATCAAAAAATGATAGTTTAAACTGATATTTGCAGTTTTGATGCGGTTTTAGATACGATATGAATCGAAGAAGCCGATTTTGACTGGAATCTGTTTAAAATGACAAAGAAAAACCTATTATCAATTCAAGGAAGTGAATTTTTAAGTAGTTATCTGCAGTTCTAATGTAGATTTCAGTTCGCTAAGTTATGAAAATGCATGTTTTGGCTATAATCTTCCGTAAATCAAGGGCGAAAACCAATTATTTGTAGCAAAAGAAGGTGTTCTAAGTATATATCTGCATTTCTAAGGTAGATTTGGGTACAATAAGAGGCGAAAAAGCAGATTCTGACTAAGATTTTATCGAAATCGGCAATTATTTGACTCAGAATGGTTGCCTTACGTCGAAATCTAATAGTTTATTAAGGTTTTCGTTACTAAAATGCCCAAAGACGCCGATTTTGACTAGAATTTGAAAGATATTGACATGAATATATAACTGTTTGTATCAAAAAATGATAGTTTAAACTGATATTTGCAGTTTTGATGCGGTTTTAGATACGATATGAATCGAAGAAGCCGATTTTGACTGGAATCTGTTTAAAATGACAAAGAAAAACATATTATCAATTCAAGGAAGTGAATTTTTAAGTAGTTATCTGCAGTTTTAATGTAGATTTCAGTTCGCTAATTTATGAAAATGCATGTTTGGGCTATAATCTTCCGTAAATCAAGGGCGAAAACCAATTATTTGTCCCAAAAGAAGGTGTTTTAAGTATATATCTGCATTTCTATTGGTAGATTTGGGTACAATAAGAGGCGAAAAAGCAGATTCTGACTAAGATTTTATCGAAATCGGCAACTATTTGACTCAGAAAGGTTGCCTTACGTCGAAATCTAATAGTTTATTAAGGTTTTCGTTACTAAAATGCCCAAAGACGCCGATTTTGACTAGAATTTGAATGATATTGACATGAATATATAACTGTTTGTATCAAAAAATGATAGTTTAAACTAATATTTGCAGTTTTGATGCGGTTTTAGATACGATATGAATCGAAGAAGCCGATTTTGACTGGAATCTGTTTAAAATGACAAAGAAAAACCTATTATCAATTCAAGGAAGTGAATTTTTAAGTAGTTATCTGCAGCTTTAATGTAGATTTCAGTTCGCTAAGTTATGAAAATGCATGTTTTGGCTATAATCTTCCGTAAATCAAGGGCGAAAACCAATTATTTGTCCCAAAAGAAGGTGTTTTAAGTATATATCTGCATTCCTAAGGTAGATTTGGGTACAATAAGAGGCGAAAAAGCAGATTCTGACTAAGATTTTATCGAAATCGGCAATTATTTGACTCAGAATGGTTGCCTTACGTCGAAATCTAATAGTTTATTAAGGTTTTCGTTACTAAAATCCCAAAGACGCCGATTTTGACTAGAATTTGAAAGATATGGACATGAATATATAACTGTTTGTATCAAAAAATGATAATTGAAACTGATATTTGCAGTTTTGATTCGGTTTTAGGTACGATATGAGTCGAAGAAGCCGATTTTGACTGGAATCTGTTTAAAACGACAAAGAAAAACCTATTATCAATTCAAGGAAGTGAATTTTTAAGTAGTTATCTGCAGTTCTAATGTAGATTTCAGTTCGCTAAGTTATGAAAATGCATGTTTTGGCTATAATCTTCCGTAAATCAAGGGCGAAAACCAATTATTTGTCCCAAAAGAAGGTGTTCTAAGTATATATCTGCATTTCTAAGGTAGATTTGGGTACAATAAGAGGTGAAAAAGCAGATTCTGATTAAGATTTTATCGAAATCGGCAATTATTTGACTCAGAATGGTTGCCTTACGTCGAAATCTAATAGTTTATTAAGGTTTTCGTTACTAAAATCCCCAAAGACGCCGATTTTGACTAGAATTTGAAAGATATTGACATGAATATATAACTGTTTGTATCAAAAAATGATAGTTTAAACTGATATTTGCAGTTTTGATGCGGTTTTAGATACGATATGAATCGAAGAAGCCGATTTTGACTGGAATCTGTTTAAAATGACAAAGAAAAACCTATTATCAATTCAAGGAAGTGAATTTTTAAGTAGTTATCTGCAGTTCTAATGTAGATTTCAGTTCGCTAAGTTATGAAAATGCATGTTTTGGCTATAATCTTCCGTAAATCAAGGGCGAAAACCAATTATTTGTCCCAAAAGAAGGTGTTCTAAGTATATATCTGCATTTCTAAGGTAGATTTGGGTACAATAAGAGGCGAAAAAGCAGATTCTGTCTAGGATTTTATCGAAATCGGCAACTATTTAACTCAGAAAGGTTGCCTTTCGTCGAAATCTAATAGTTTATTAAGGTTTTCGTTACTAAAATGCCCAAAGACGCCGATTTTGACTAGAATTTGAAAGATATTGACATGAATATATAACTGTTTGTATCAAAAAATGATAGTTTAAACTGATATTTGCAGTTTTGATGCGGTTTTAGATACGATATGAATCGAAGAAGCCGATTTTGACTGGAATCTGTTTAAAATGACAAAGAAAAACCTATTATCAATTCAAGGAAGTGAATTTTTAAGTAGTTATCTGCAGTTCTAATGTAGATTTCAGTTCGCTAAGTTATGAAAATGCATGTTTTGGCTATAATCTTCCGTAAATCAAGGGCGAAAACCAATTATTTGTCCCAAAAGAAGGTGTTTTAAGTATATATCTGCATTTCTAAGGTAGATTTGGGTACAATAAGAGGCGAAAAAGCAGATTCTGACTAAGATTTTATCGAAATCGGCAATTATTTGACTCAGAATGGTTGCCTTACGTCGAAATCTAATAGTTTATTAAGGTTTTCGTTACTAAAATGCCCAAAGACGCCGATTTTGACTAGAATTTGAAAGATATTGACATGAACATATAACTGTTTGTATCAAAAAATGATAGTTTAAACTGATATTTGCAGTTTTGATGCGGTTTTAGGTACGATATGAGTCGAAGAAGCCGATTTTGACTGGAATCTGTTTAAAACGACAAAGAAAAACCTATTATCAATTCAAGGAAGTGAATTTTTAAGTAGTTATCTGCAGTTTTAATGTAGATTTCAGTTCGCTAAGTTACGAAAATTCATGTTTTGGCTATAATCTTCCGTAAATCAAGGGCGAAAACCAATTATTTGTCCCAAAAGAAGGTGTTTTAAATATATATCTGCATTTCTAAGGTAGATTTGGGTACAATAAGAGGCGAAAAAGCAGATTCTGACTAAGATTTTATCGAAATCGGCAACTATTTGACTCAGAATGGTTGCCTTACGTCGAAATCTAATAGTTTATTAATGTTTTCGTTACTAAAATGCCCAAAGACGCCGATTTTGACTAGAATTTGAATGATATTGACATGAATATATAACTGTTTGTATCAAAAAATGATAGTTTAAACTGATATTTGCAGTTTTGATGCGGTTTTAGATACGATATGAATCGAAGAAGCCGATTTTGACTGGAATCTGTTTAAAATGACAAAGAAAAACCTATTATCAATTCAAGGAAGTGAATTTTTAAGTAGTTATCTGCAGTTTTAATGTAGATTTCAATTCGCTAAGTTATGAAAATGCATGTTTTGGCTATAATCTTCCGTAAATCAAGGGCGAAAACCAATTATTTGTCCCAAAAGAAGGTGTTTTAATTATATATCTGCATTTCTAAGGTAGATTTTTGTACAATAAGAGGCGAAAAAGCAGATTCTGACTAAGATTTTATCGAAATCGGCAACTGTTTGACTCAGAATGGTTGCCTTACGTCGAAATCTAATAGTTTATTAAGGTTTTCGTTACTAAAATGCCCAAAGACGCCGATTTTGACTAGAATTTGAAAGATATTGACATGAATATATAACTGTTTGTATCAAAAAATGATAGTTTAAACTGATATTTGCAGTTTTGATGCGGTTTTAGATACGATATGAATCGAAGAAGCCGATTTTGACTGGAATCTGTTTAAAATGACAAAGAAAAACATATTATCAATTCAAGGAAGTGAATTTTTAAGTAGTTATCTGCAGTTTTAATGTAGATTTCAGTTCGCTAATTTATGAAAATGCATGTTTGGGCTATAATCTTCCGTAAATCAAGGGCGAAAACCAATTATTTGTCCCAAAAGAAGGTGTTTTAAGTATATATCTGCATTTCTATTGGTAGATTTGGGTACAATAAGAGGCGAAAAAGCTGATTCTGACTAAGATTTTATCGAAATCGGCAACTATTTGACTCAGAAAGGTTGCCTTACGTCGAAATCTAATAGTTTATTAAGGTTTTCGTTACTAAAATGCCCAAAGACGCCGATTTTGACTAGAATTTGAATGATATTGACATGAATATATAACTGTTTGTATCAAAAAATGATAGTTTAAACTAATATTTGCAGTTTTGATGCGGTTTTAGATACGATATGAATCGAAGAAGCCGATTTTGACTGGAATCTGTTTAAAATGACAAAGAAAAACCTATTATCAATTCAAGGAAGTGAATTTTTAAGTAGTTATCTGCAGTTTTAATGTAGATTTCAGTTCGCTAAGTTATGAAAATGCATGTTTTGGCTATAATCTTCCGTAAATCAAGGGCGAAAACCAATTATTTGTCCCAAAAGAAGGTGTTTTAAGTATATATCTGCATTTCTAAGGTAGATTTGGGTACAATAAGAGGCGAAAAAGCAGATTCTGACTAAGATTTTATCGAAATCGGCAACTATTTGACTCAGAATGGTTGCCTTACGTCGAAATCTAATAGTTTATTAATGTTTTCGTTACTAAAATGCCCAAAGACGCCGATTTTGACTAGAATTTGAATGATATTGACATGAATATATAACTGTTTGTATCAAAAAATGATAGTTTAAACTGATATTTGCAGTTTTGATGCGGTTTTAGATACGATATGAATCGAAGAAGCCGATTTTGACTGGAATCTGTTTAAAATGACAAAGAAAAACCTATTATCAATTCAAGGAAGTGAATTTTTAAGTAGTTATCTGCAGTTTTAATGTAGATTTCAATTCGCTAAGTTATGAAAATGCATGTTTTGGCTATAATCTTCCGTAAATCAAGGGCGAAAACCAATTATTTGTCCCAAAAGAAGGTGTTTTAAGTATATATCTGCATTTCTAAGGTAGATTTTTGTACAATAAGAGGCGAAAAAGCAGATTCTGACTAAGATTTTATCGAAATCGGCAACTATTTGACTCAGAATGGTTGCCTTACGTCGAAATCTAATAGTTTATTAAGGTTTTCGTTACTAAAATGCCCAAAGACGCCGATTTTGACTAGAATTTGAAAGATATTGACATGAATATATAACTGTTTGTATCAAAAAATGATAGTTTAAACTGATATTTGCAGTTTTGATGCGGTTTTAGATACGATATGAATCGAAGAAGCCGATTTTGACTGGAATCTGTTTAAAATGACAAAGAAAAACATATTATCAATTCAAGGAAGTGAATTTTTAAGTAGTTATCTGCAGTTTTAATGTAGATTTCAGTTCGCTAATTTATGAAAATGCATGTTTGGGCTATAATCTTCCGTAAATCAAGGGCGAAAACCAATTATTTGTCCCAAAAGAAGGTGTTTTAAGTATATATCTGCATTTCTATTGGTAGATTTGGGTACAATAAGAGGCGAAAAAGCAGATTCTGACTAAGATTTTATCGAAATCGGCAACTATTTGACTCAGAAAGGTTGCCTTACGTCGAAATCTAATAGTTTATTAAGGTTTTCGTTACTAAAATGCCCAAAGACGCCGATTTTGACTAGAATTTGAATGATATTGACATGAATATATAACTGTTTGTATCAAAAAATGATAGTTTAAACTAATATTTGCAGTTTTGATGCGGTTTTAGATACGATATGAATCGAAGAAGCCGATTTTGACTGGAATCTGTTTAAAATGACAAAGAAAAACCTATTATCAATTCAAGGAAGTGAATTTTTAAGTAGTTATCTGCAGTTTTAATGTAGATTTCAGTTCGCTAAGTTATGAAAATGCATGTTTTGGCTATAATCTTCCGTAAATCAAGGGCGAAAACCAATTATTTGTCCCAAAAGAAGGTGTTTTAAGTATATATCTGCATTTCTAAGGTAGATTTGGGTACAATAAGAGGCGAAAAAGCAGATTCTGACTAAGATTTTATCGAAATCGGCAATTATTTGACTCAGAATGGTTGCCTTACGTCGAAATCTAATAGTTTATTAAGGTTTTCGTTACTAAAATGCCCAAAGACGCCGATTTTGACTAGAATTTGAAAGATATGGACATGAATATATAACTGTTTGTATCAAAAAATGATAGTTTAAACTGATATTTGCAGTTTTGATTCGGTTTTAGGTACGATATGAGTCGAAGAAGCCGATTTTGACTGGAATCTGTTTAAAACGACAAAGAAAAACCTATTATCAATTCAAGGAAGTGAATTTTTAAGTAGTTATCTGCAGTTTTAATGTAGATTTCAGTTCGCTAAGTTATGAAGATGCATGTTTTGGCTATAATCTTCCGCAAATCAAGGGCGAAAACCAATTATTTGTCCCAAAAGAAGGTGTTTTAAGTATATATCTGCATTTCTAAGGTAGATTTGGGTACAATAAGAGGCGAAAAAGCAGATTCTGACTAAGATTTTATCGAAATCGGCAACTATTTGACTCAGAATGGTTGCCTTACGTCGAAATCTAATAGTTTATTAAGGTTTTCGTTACTAAAATGCCCAAAGACGCCGATTTTGACTAGAATTTGAAAGATATTGACATGAATATATAACTGTTTGTATCAAAAAATGATAGTTTAAACTGATATTTGCAGTTTTAATGCGGTTTTAGGTACGATATGAGTCGAAGAAGCCGATTTTGACTGGAATCTGTTTAAAATGACAAAGAAAAACCTATTATCAATTCAAGGAAGTGAATTTTTAAGTAGTTATCTGCAGTTTTAATGTAGATTTCAGTTCGCTAAGTTAGGAAAATGCATGTTTTGGCTATAATCTTCCGTAAATCAAGGGCGAAAACCATTTATTTGTCCCAAAAGAAGGTGTTTTAAGTATATATCTGCATTTCTAAGGTAGATTTGGGTACAATAAGAGGCGAAAAAGCAGATTCTAACTAAGATTTTATCGAAATCGGCAACTATTTGACTCAGAAAGGTTGCCTTACGTCGAAATCTAATAATTTATTAAGGTTTTCGTTACTAAAATGCCCAAAGACGCCGATTTTGACTAGAATTTGAAAGATATTGACATGAATATATAACTGTTTGTATCAAAAAATGATAGTTTAAACTAATATTTGCAGTTTTGATGCGGTTTTAGATACGATATGAATCGAAGAAGCCGATTTTGACTGGAATCTGTTTAAAATGACAAAGAAAAACCTATTATCAATTCAAGGAAGTGAATTTTTAAGTAGTTATCTGCAGTTTTAATGTAGATTTCAGTTCGCTAAGTTATAAAAATGCATGTTTTGGCTATAATCTTCCGTAAATCAAGGGCGAAAACCAATTATTTGTCCCAAAAGAAGGTGTTTTAAGTATATATCTGCATTTCTAAGGTAGATTTGGGTACAATAAGAGGCGAAAAAGCAGATTCTGACTAAGATTTTATCGAAATCGGCAACTATTTGACTCAGAATGGTTGCCTTACGTCGAAATCTAATAGTTTATTAAGGTTTTCGTTACTAAAATGCCCAAAGACGCCGATTTTGACTAGAATTTGAAAGATATTGACATGAATATATAACTGTTTGTATCAAAAAATGATAGTTTAAACTGATATTTGCAGTTTTGATGCGGTTTTAGATACGATATGAATCGAAGAAGCCGATTTTGACTGGAATCTGTTTAAAATGACAAAGAAAAACATATTATCAATTCAAGGAAGTGAATTTTTAAGTAGTTATCTGCAGTTTTAATGTAGATTTCAGTTCGCTAATTTATGAAAATGCATGTTTGGGCTATAATCTTCCGTAAATCAAGGGCGAAAACCAATTATTTGTCCCAAAAGAAGGTGTTTTAAGTATATATCTGCATTTCTATTGGTAGATTTGGGTACAATAAGAGGCGAAAAAGCAGATTCTGACTAAGATTTTATCGAAATCGGCAACTATTTGACTCAGAAAGGTTGCCTTACGTCGAAATCTAATAGTTTATTAAGGTTTTCGTTACTAAAATGCCCAAAGACGCCGATTTTGACTAGAATTTTAATGATATTGACATGAATATATAACTGTTTGTATCAAAAAATGATAGTTTAAACTAATATTTGCAGTTTTGATGCGGTTCTAGATACGATATGAATCGAAGAAGCCGATTTTGACTGGAATCTGTTTAAAATGACAAAGAAAAACCTATTATCAATTCAAGGAAGTGAATTTTTAAGTAGTTATCTGCAGTTTTAATGTAGATTTCAGTTCGCTAAGTTATGAAAATGCATGTTTTGGCTATAATCTTCCGTAAATCAAGGGCGAAAACCAATTATTTGTCCCAAAAGAAGGTGTTTTAAGTATATATCTGCATTTCTAAGGTAGATTTGGGTACAATAAGAGGCGAAAAAGCAGATTCTGACTAAGATTTTATCGAAATCGGCAATTATTTGACTCAGAATGGTTGCCTTACGTCGAAATCTAATAGTTTATTAAGGTTTTCGTTACTAAAATGCCCAAAGACGCCGATTTTGACTAGAATTTGAAAGATATGGACATGAATATATAACTGTTTGTATCAAAAAATGATAGTTTAAACTGATATTTGCAGTTTTGATTCGGTTTTAGGTACGATATGAGTCGAAGAAGCCGATTTTGACTGGAATCTGTTTAAAACGACAAAGAAAAACCTATTATCAATTCAAGGAAGTGAATTTTTAAGTAGTTATCTGCAGTTTTAATGTAGATTTCAGTTCGCTAAGTTATGAAAATGCATGTTTTGGCTATAATCTTCCGTAAATCAAGGGCGAAAACCAATTATTTGTCCCAAAAGAAGGTGTTTTTAGTATATATCTGCATTTCTAAGGTAGATTTGGGTACAATAAGAGGCGAAAAAGCAGATTCTGACTAAGATTTTATCGAAATCGGCAACTATTTGACTCAGAATGGTTGCCTTACGTCGAAATCTAATAGTTTATTAAGGTTTTCGTTACTAAAATGCCCAAAGACGCCGATTTTGACTAGAATTTGAAAGATATTGACATGAATATATAACTGTTTGTATCAAAAAATGATAGTTTAAACTGATATTTGCAGTTTTAATGCGGTTTTAGGTACGATATGAGTCGAAGAAGCCGATTTTGACTGGAATCTGTTTAAAATGACAAAGAAAAACCTATTATCAATTCAAGGAAGTGAATTTTTAAGTAGTTATCTGCAGTTTTAATGTAGATTTCAGTTCGCTAAGTTATGAAAATGCATGTTTTGGCTATAATCTTCCGTAAATCAAGGGCGAAAACCATTTATTTGTCCCAAAAGAAGGTGTTTTAAGTATATATCTGCATTTCTAAGGTAGATTTGGGTACAATAAGAGGCGAAAAAGCAGATTCTGACTAAGATTTTATCGAAATCGGCAACTATTTGACTCAGAAAGGTTGCCTTACGTCGAAATCTAATAATTTATTAAGGTTTTCGTTACTAAAATGCCCAAAGACGCCGATTTTGACTAGAATTTGAAAGATATTGACATGAATATATAACTGTTTGTATCAAAAAATGATAGTTTAAACTAATATTTGCAGTTTTGATGCGGTTTTAGATACGATATGAATCGAAGAAGCCGATTTTGACTGGAATCTGTTTAAAATGACAAAGAAAAACCTATTATCAATTCAAGGAAGTGAATTTTTAAGTAGTTATTTGCAGTTTTAATGTAGATTTCAGTTCGCTAAGTTATAAAAATGCATGTTTTGGCTATAATCTTCCGTAAATCAAGGGCGAAAACCAATTATTTGTCCCAAAAGAAGGTGTTTTAAGTATATATCTGCATTTCTAAGGTAGATTTGGGTACAATAAGAGGCGAAAAAGCAGATTCTGACTAAGATTTTATCGAAATCGGCAACTATTTGACTCAGAATGGTTGCCTTACGTCGAAATCTAATAGTTTATTAAGGTTTTCGTTACTAAAATGCCCAAAGACGCCGATTTTGACTAGAATTTGAAAGATATGGACATGAATATATAACTGTTTGTATCAAAAAATGATAGTTTAAACTGATATTTGCAGTTTTGATTCGGTTTTAGGTACGATATGAGTCGAAGAAGCCGATTTTGACTGGAATCTGTTTAAAACGACAAAGAAAAACCTATTATCAATTCAAGGAAGTGAATTTTTAAGTAGTTATCTGCAGTTTTAATGTAGATTTCAGTTCGCTAAGTTATGAAGATGCATGTTTTGGCTATAATCTTCCGTAAATCAAGGGCGAAAACCAATTATTTGTCCCAAAAGAAGGTGTTTTAAGTATATATCTGCATTTCTAAGGTAGATTTGGGTACAATAAGAGGCGAAAAAGCAGATTCTGACTAAGATTTTATCGAAATCGGCAACTATTTGACTCAGAATGGTTGCCTTACGTCGAAATCTAATAGTTTATTAAGGTTTTCGTTACTAAAATGCCCAAAGACGCCGATTTTGACTAGAATTTGAAAGATATTGACATGAATATATAACTGTTTGTATCAAAAAATGATAGTTTAAACTGATATTTGCAGTTTTAATGCGGTTTTAGGTACGATATGAGTCGAAGAAGCCGATTTTGACTGGAATCTGTTTAAAATGACAAAGAAAAACCTATTATCAATTCAAGGAAGTGAATTTTTAAGTAGTTATCTGCAGTTTTAATGTAGATTTCAGTTCGCTAAGTTATGAAAATGCATGTTTTGGCTATAATCTTCCGTAAATCAAGGGCGAAAACCATTTATTTGTCCCAAAAGAAGGTGTTTTAAGTATATATCTGCATTTCTAAGGTAGATTTGGGTACAATAAGAGGCGAAAAAGCAGATTCTGACTAAGATTTTATCGAAATCGGCAACTATTTGACTCAGAAAGGTTGCCTTACGTCGAAATCTAATAATTTATTAAGGTTTTCGTTACTAAAATGC
Source organism: Cylas formicarius (assembly GCF_029955315.1). Lineage (NCBI taxonomy): Eukaryota > Metazoa > Arthropoda > Insecta > Coleoptera > Brentidae > Cylas > Cylas formicarius. The sequence continues at coordinate 31,121,475 of NW_026844214.1, read as the reverse complement.
CCAAAGACGCCGATTTTGACTAGAATTTGAAAGATATTGACATGAATATATAACTGTTTGTATCAAAAAATGATAGTTTAAACTAATATTTGCAGTTTTGATGCGGTTTTAGATACGATATGAATCGAAGAAGCCGATTTTGACTGGAATCTGTTTAAAATGACAAAGAAAAACCTATTATCAATTCAAGGAAGTGAATTTTTAAGTAGTTATCTGCAGTTTTAATGTAGATTTCAGTTCGCTAAGTTATAAAAATGCATGTTTTGGCTATAATCTTCCGTAAATCAAGGGCGAAAACCAATTATTTGTCCCAAAAGAAGGTGTTTTAAGTATATATCTGCATTTCTAAGGTAGATTTGGGTACAATAAGAGGCGAAAAAGCAGATTCTGACTAAGATTTTATCGAAATCGGCAACTATTTGACTCAGAATGGTTGCCTTACGTCGAAATCTAATAGTTTATTAAGGTTTTCGTTACTAAAATGCCCAAAGACGCCGATTTTGACTAGAATTTGAAAGATATTGACATGAATATATAACTGTTTGTATCAAAAAATGATAGTTTAAACTGATATTTGCAGTTTTGATGCGGTTTTAGATACGATATGAATCGAAGAAGCCGATTTTGACTGGAATCTGTTTAAAATGACAAAGAAAAACCTATTATCAATTCAAGGAAGTGAATTTTTAAGTAGTTATCTGCAGTTCTAATGTAGATTTCAGTTCGCTAAGTTATGAAAATGCATGTTTTGGCTATAATCTTCCGTAAATCAAGGGCGAAAACCAATTATTTGTCCCAAAAGAAGGTGTTCTAAGTATATATCTGCATTTCTAAGGTAGATTTGGGTACAATAAGAGGCGAAAAAGCAGATTCTGACTAAGATTTTATCGAAATCGGCAATTATTTGACTCAGCATGGTTGCCTTACGTCGAAATCTAATAGTTTATTAAGGTTTTCGTTACTAAAATGCCCAAAGACGCCGATTTTGACTAGAATTTGAAAGATATTGACATGAATATATAACTGTTTGTATCAAAAAATGATAGTTTAAACTGATATTTGCAGTTTTGATGCGGTTTTAGATACGATATGAATCGAAGAAGCCGATTTTGACTGGAATCTGTTTAAAATGACAAAGAAAAACCTACTATCAATTCAAGGAAGTGAATTTTTAAGTAGTTATCTGCAGTTCTAATGTAGATTTCAGTTCGCTAAGTTATGAAAATGCATGTTTTGGCTATAATCTTCCGTAAATCAAGGGCGAAAACCAATTATTTGTCCCAAAAGAAGGTGTTCTAAGTATATATCTGCATTTCTAAGGTAGATTTGGGTACAATAAGAGGCGAAAAAGCAGATTCTGACTAGGATTTTATCGAAATCGGCAACTATTTAACTCAGAAAGGTTGCCTTACGTCGAAATCTAATAGTTTATTAAGGTTTTCGTTACTAAAATGCCCAAAGACGCCGATTTTGACTAGAATTTGAAAGATATTGACATGAATATATAACTGTTTGTATCAAAAAATGATAGTTTAAACTGACATTTGCAGTTTTGATGCGGTTTTAGATACGATATGAATCGAAGAAGCCGATTTTGACTGGAATCTGTTTAAAATGACAAAGAAAAACCTATTATCAATTCAAGGAAGTGAATTTTTAAGTAGTTATATGCAGTTCTAATGTAGATTTCAGTTCGCTAAGTTATGAAAATGCATGTTTTGGCTATAATCTTCCGTAAATCAAGGGCGAAAACCAATTATTTGTCCCAAAAGAAGGTGTTCTAAGTATATATCTGCATTTCTAAGGTAGATTTGGGTACAATAAGAGGCGAAAAAGCAGATTCTGACTAAGATTTTATCGAAATCGGCAACTATTTGACTCAGAATGGTTGCCTTACGTCGAAATCTAATAGTTTATTAAGGTTTTCGTTACTAAAATGCCCAAAGACGCCGATTTTGACTAGAATTTGAAAGATATTGACATGAATATATAACTGTTTGTATCAAAAAATGATAGTTTAAACTGATATTTGCAGTTTTAATGCGGTTTTAGGTACGATATGAGTCGAAGAAGCCGATTTTGACTGGAATCTGTTTAAAATGACAAAGAAAAACCTATTATCAATTCAAGGAAGTGAATTTTTAAGTAGTTATCTGCAGTTTTAATGTAGATTTCAGTTCGCTAAGTTATGAAAATGCATGTTTTGGCTATAATCTTCCGTAAATCAAGGGCGAAAACCATTTATTTGTCCCAAAAGAAGGTGTTTTAAGTATATATCTGCATTTCTAAGGTAGATTTGGGTACAATAAGAGGCGAAAAAGCAGATTCTGACTAAGATTTTATCGAAATCGGCAACTATTTGACTCAGAAAGGTTGCCTTACGTCGAAATCTAATAATTTATTAAGGTTTTCGTTACTAAAATGCCCAAAGACGCCGATTTTGACTAGAATTTGAAAGATATTGACATGAATATATAACTGTTTGTATCAAAAAATGATAGTTTAAACTAATATTTGCAGTTTTGATGCGGTTTTAGATACGATATGAATCGAAGAAGCCGATTTTGACTGGAATCTGTTTAAAATGACAAAGAAAAACCTATTATCAATTCAAGGAAGTGAATTTTTAAGTAGTTATTTGCAGTTTTAATGTAGATTTCAGTTCGCTAAGTTATAAAAATGCATGTTTTGGCTATAATCTTCCGTAAATCAAGGGCGAAAACCAATTATTTGTCCCAAAAGAAGGTGTTTTAAGTATATATCTGCATTTCTAAGGTAGATTTGGGTACAATAAGAGGCGAAAAAGCAGATTCTGACTAAGATTTTATCGAAATCGGCAACTATTTGACTCAGAATGGTTGCCTTACGTCGAAATCTAATAGTTTATTAAGGTTTTCGTTACTAAAATGCCCAAAGACGCCGATTTTGACTAGAATTTGAAAGATATGGACATGAATATATAACTGTTTGTATCAAAAAATGATAGTTTAAACTGATATTTGCAGTTTTGATTCGGTTTTAGGTACGATATGAGTCGAAGAAGCCGATTTTGACTGGAATCTGTTTAAAACGACAAAGAAAAACCTATTATCAATTCAAGGAAGTGAATTTTTAAGTAGTTATCTGCAGTTTTAATGTAGATTTCAGTTCGCTAAGTTATGAAGATGCATGTTTTGGCTATAATCTTCCGTAAATCAAGGGCGAAAACCAATTATTTGTCCCAAAAGAAGGTGTTTTAAGTATATATCTGCATTTCTAAGGTAGATTTGGGTACAATAAGAGGCGAAAAAGCAGATTCTGACTAAGATTTTATCGAAATCGGCAACTATTTGACTCAGAATGGTTGCCTTACGTCGAAATCTAATAGTTTATTAAGGTTTTCGTTACTAAAATGCCCAAAGACGCCGATTTTGACTAGAATTTGAAAGATATTGACATGAATATATAACTGTTTGTATCAAAAAATGATAGTTTAAACTGATATTTGCAGTTTTAATGCGGTTTTAGGTACGATATGAGTCGAAGAAGCCGATTTTGACTGGAATCTGTTTAAAATGACAAAGAAAAACCTATTATCAATTCAAGGAAGTGAATTTTTAAGTAGTTATCTGCAGTTTTAATGTAGATTTCAGTTCGCTAAGTTATGAAAATGCATGTTTTGGCTATAATCTTCCGTAAATCAAGGGCGAAAACCATTTATTTGTCCCAAAAGAAGGTGTTTTAAGTATATATCTGCATTTCTAAGGTAGATTTGGGTACAATAAGAGGCGAAAAAGCAGATTCTGACTAAGATTTTATCGAAATCGGCAACTATTTGACTCAGAAAGGTTGCCTTACGTCGAAATCTAATAATTTATTAAGGTTTTCGTTACTAAAATGCCCAAAGACGCCGATTTTGACTAGAATTTGAAAGATATTGACATGAATATATAACTGTTTGTATCAAAAAATGATAGTTTAAACTAATATTTGCAGTTTTGATGCGGTTTTAGATACGATATGAATCGAAGAAGCCGATTTTGACTGGAATCTGTTTAAAATGACAAAGAAAAACCTATTATCAATTCAAGGAAGTGAATTTTTAAGTAGTTATCTGCAGTTTTAATGTAGATTTCAGTTCGCTAAGTTATAAAAATGCATGTTTTGGCTATAATCTTCCGTAAATCAAGGGCGAAAACCAATTATTTGTCCCAAAAGAAGGTGTTTTAAGTATATATCTGCATTTCTAAGGTAGATTTGGGTACAATAAGAGGCGAAAAAGCAGATTCTGACTAAGATTTTATCGAAATCGGCAACTATTTGACTCAGAATGGTTGCCTTACGTCGAAATCTAATAGTTTATTAAGGTTTTCGTTACTAAAATGCCCAAAGACGCCGATTTTGACTAGAATTTGAAAGATATTGACATGAATATATAACTGTTTGTATCAAAAAATGATAGTTTAAACTGATATTTGCAGTTTTGATGCGGTTTTAGATACGATATGAATCGAAGAAGCCGATTTTGACTGGAATCTGTTTAAAATGACAAAGAAAAACCTATTATCAATTCAAGGAAGTGAATTTTTAAGTAGTTATCTGCAGTTCTAATGTAGATTTCAGTTCGCTAAGTTATGAAAATGCATGTTTTGGCTATAATCTTCCGTAAATCAAGGGCGAAAACCAATTATTTGTCCCAAAAGAAGGTGTTCTAAGTATATATCTGCATTTCTAAGGTAGATTTGGGTACAATAAGAGGCGAAAAAGCAGATTCTGACTAAGATTTTATCGAAATCGGCAATTATTTGACTCAGCATGGTTGCCTTACGTCGAAATCTAATAGTTTATTAAGGTTTTCGTTACTAAAATGCCCAAAGACGCCGATTTTGACTAGAATTTGAAAGATATTGACATGAATATATAACTGTTTGTATCAAAAAATGATAGTTTAAACTGATATTTGCAGTTTTGATGCGGTTTTAGATACGATATGAATCGAAGAAGCCGATTTTGACTGGAATCTGTTTAAAATGACAAAGAAAAACCTACTATCAATTCAAGGAAGTGAATTTTTAAGTAGTTATCTGCAGTTCTAATGTAGATTTCAGTTCGCTAAGTTATGAAAATGCATGTTTTGGCTATAATCTTCCGTAAATCAAGGGCGAAAACCAATTATTTGTCCCAAAAGAAGGTGTTCTAAGTATATATCTGCATTTCTAAGGTAGATTTGGGTACAATAAGAGGCGAAAAAGCAGATTCTGACTAGGATTTTATCGAAATCGGCAACTATTTAACTCAGAAAGGTTGCCTTACGTCGAAATCTAATAGTTTATTAAGGTTTTCGTTACTAAAATGCCCAAAGACGCCGATTTTGACTAGAATTTGAAAGATATTGACATGAATATATAACTGTTTGTATCAAAAAATGATAGTTTAAACTGACATTTGCAGTTTTGATGCGGTTTTAGATACGATATGAATCGAAGAAGCCGATTTTGACTGGAATCTGTTTAAAATGACAAAGAAAAACCTATTATCAATTCAAGGAAGTGAATTTTTAAGTAGTTATATGCAGTTCTAATGTAGATTTCAGTTCGCTAAGTTATGAAAATGCATGTTTTGGCTATAATCTTCCGTAAATCAAGGGCGAAAACCAATTATTTGTCCCAAAAGAAGGTGTTCTAAGTATATATCTGCATTTCTAAGGTAGATTTGGGTACAATAAGAGGCGAAAAAGCAGATTCTGACTAAGATTTTATCGAAATCGGCAATTATTTGACTCAGAATGGTTGCCTTACGTCGAAATCTAATAGTTTATTAAGGTTTTCGTTACTAAAATGCCCAAAGACGCCGATTTTGACTAGAATTTTAAAGATATTGACATGAATATATAACTGTTTGTATCAAAAAATGATAGTTTAAACTGATATTTGCAGTTTTGATGCGGTTTTAGGTACGATATGAGTCGAAGAAGCCGATTTTGACTGGAATCTGTTTAAAACGACAAAGAAAAACCTATTATCAATTCAAGGAAGTGAATTTTTAAGTAGTTATCGGCAGTTTTAATGTAGATTTCAGTTCGCTAAGTTACGAAAATTCATGTTTTGGCTATAATCTTCCGTAAATCAAGGGCGAAAACCAATTATTTGTCCCAAAAGAAGGTGTTTTAAGTATATATCTGCATTTCTAAGGTAGATTTGGGTACAATAAGAGGCGAAAAAGCAGATTCTGACTAAGATTTTATCGAAATCGGCAACTATTTGACTCAGAATGGTTGCCTTACGTCGAAATCTAATAGTTTATTAATGTTTTCGTTACTAAAATGCCCAAAGACGCCGATTTTGACTAGAATTTGAATGATATTGACATGAATATATAACTGTTTGTATCAAAAAATGATAGTTTAAACTGATATTTGCAGTTTTGATGCGGTTTTAGATACGATATGAATCGAAGAAGCCGATTTTGACTGGAATCTGTTTAAAATGACAAAGAAAAACCTATTATCAATTCAAGGAAGTGAATTTTTAAGTAGTTATCTGCAGTTTTAATGTAGATTTCAATTCGCTAAATTATGAAAATGCATGTTTTGGCTGTAATCTTCCGTAAATCAAGGGCGAAAACCAATTATTTGTCCCAAAAGAAGGTGTTTTAAGTATATATCTGCATTTCTAAGGTAGATTTGGGTACAATAAGAAGTGAAAAAGCAGATTCTGACTAAGATTTTATCGAAATCGGCAACTATTTGACTCAGAATGGTTGCCTTACGTCGAAATCTAATAGTTTATTAAGGTTTTCGTTACTAAAATGCCCAAAGGCGCCGATTTTGACTAGAATTTGAAAGATATTGACATGAATATATAACTGTTTGTATCAAAAAATGATAGTTTAAACTGATATTTGCAGTTTTGATGCGGTTTTAGATACGATATGAATCGAAGAAGCCGATTTTGACTGGAATCTGTTTAAAATGACAAAGAAAAACATATTATCAATTCAAGGAAGTGAATTTTTAAGTAGTTATCTGCAGTTTTAATGTAGATTTCAGTTCGCTAATTTATGAAAATGCATGTTTTGGCTATAATCTTCCGTAAATCAAGGGCGAAAACCAATTATTTGTCCCAAAAGAAGGTGTTTTAAGTATATATCTGCATTTCTATTGGTAGATTTGGGTACAATAAGAGGCGAAAAAGCAGATTCTGACTAAGATTTTATCGAAATCGGCAACTATTTGACTCAGAAAGGTTGCCTTACGTCGAAATCTAATAGTTTATTAAGGTTTTCGTTACTAAAATGCCCAAAGACGCCGATTTTGACTAGAATTTGAAAGATATTGACATGAATATATAACTGTTTGTATCAAAAAATGATAGTTTAAACTAATATTTGCAGTTTTGATGCGGTTTTAGATACGATATGAATCGAAGAAGCCGATTTTGACTGGAATCTGTTTAAAATGACAAAGAAAAACCTATTATCAATTCAAGGAAGTGAATTTTTAAGTACTTATCTGCAGTTTTAATGTAGATTTCAGTTCGCTAAGTTATGAAAATGCATGTTTTGGCTATAATCTTCCGTAAATCAAGGGCGAAAACCAATTATTTGTCCCAAAAGAAGGTGTTTTAAGTATATATCTGCATTTCTAAGGTAGATTTGGGTACAATAAGAGGCGAAAAAGCAGATTCTGACTAAGATTTTATCGAAATCGGCAATTATTTGACTCAGAATGGTTGCCTTACGTCGAAATCTAATAGTTTATTAAGGTTTTCGTTACTAAAATGCCCAAAGACGCCGATTTTGACTAGAATTTGAAAGATATGGACATGAATATATAACTGTTTGTATCAAAAAATGATAGTTTAAACTGATATTTGCAGTTTTGATTCGGTTTTACGTACGATATGAGTCGAAGAAGCCGATTTTGACTGGAATCTGTTTAAAACGACAAAGAAAAACCTATTATCAATTCAAGGAAGTGAATTTTTAAGTAGTTATCTGCAGTTTTAATGTAGATTTCAGTTCGCTAAGTTATGAAAATGCATGTTTTGGCTATAATCTTCCGTAAATCAAGGGCGAAAACCAATTATTTGTCCCAAAAGAAGGTGTTTTAAGTATATATCTGCATTTCTAAGGTAGATTTGGGTACAATAAGAGGCGAAAAAGCAGATTCTGACTAAAATTTTATCGAAATCGGCAACTATTTGACTCAGAATGGTTGCCTTACGTCGAAATCTAATAGTTTATTAAGGTTTTCGTTACTAAAATGCCCAAAGACGCCGATTTTGACTAGAATTTGAAAGATATTGACATGAATATATAACTGTTTGTATCAAAAAATGATAGTTTAAACTGATATTTGCAGTTTTAATGCGGTTTTAGGTACGATATGAGTCGAAGAAGCCGATTTTGACTGGAATCTGTTTAAAATGACAAAGAAAAACCTATTATCAATTCAAGGAAGTGAATTTTTAAGTAGTTATCTGCAGTTTTAATGTAGATTTCAGTTCGCTAAGTTATGAAAATGCATGTTTTGGCTGTAATCTTCCGTAAATCAAGGGCGAAAACCATTTATTTGTCCCAAAAGAAGGTGTTTTAAGTATATATCTGCATTTCTAAGGTAGATTTGGGTACAATAAGAGGCGAAAAAGCAGATTCTGACTAAGATTTTATCGAAATCGGCAACTATTTGACTCAGAAAGGTTGCCTTACGTCGAAATCTAATAATTTATTAAGGTTTTCGTTACTAAAATGCCCAAAGACGCCGATTTTGACTAGAATTTGAAAGATATTGACATGAATATATAACTGTTTGTATCAAAAAATGATAGTTTAAACTAATATTTGCAGTTTTGATGCGGTTTTAGATACGATATGAATCGAAGAAGCCGATTTTGACTGGAATCTGTTTAAAATGACAAAGAAAAACCTATTATCAATTCAAGGAAGTGAATTTTTAAGTAGTTATCTGCAGTTTTAATGTAGATTTCAGTTCGCTAAGTTATAAAAATGCATGTTTTGGCTATAATCTTCCGTAAATCAAGGGCGAAAACCAATTATTTGTCCCAAAAGAAGGTGTTTTAAGTATATATCTGCATTTCTAAGGTAGATTTGGGTACAATAAGAGGCGAAAAAGCAGATTCTGACTAAGATTTTATCGAAATCGGCAACTATTTGACTCAGAATGGTTGCCTTACGTCGAAATCTAATAGTTTATTAAGGTTTTCGTTACTAAAATGCCCAAAGACGCCGATTTTGACTAGAATTTGAAAGATATTGACATGAATATATAACTGTTTGTATCAAAAAATGATAGTTTAAACTGATATTTGCAGTTTTGATGCTTTTTTAGGTACGATATGAGTCGAAGAAGCCGATTTTGACTGGAATCTGTTTAAAATGACAAAGAACAACCTATTATCAATTCAAGGAAGTGAATTTTTAAGTAGTTATCTGCAGTTTTAATGTAGATTTCAGTTCGCTAAGTTATGAAAATGCATGTTTTGGCTATAATCTTCCGTAAATCAAGGGCGAAAACCAATTATTTGTCCCAAAAGAAGGTGTTTTAAGTATATATCTGTATTTCTAAGGTAGATTTAGGTACAATAAGAGGCGAAAAAGCAGATTCTGTCTAGGATTTTATCGAAATCGGCAACTATTTAACTCAGAAAGGTTGCCTTACGTCGAAATCTAATAGTTTATTAAGGTTTTCGTTACTAAAATGCCCAAAGACGCCGATTTTGACTAGAATTTGAAAGATATTGACATGAATATATAACTGTTTGTATCAAAAAATGATAGTTTAAACTGATATTTGCAGTTTTGATGCGGTTTTAGATACGATATGAATCGAAGAAGCCGATTTTGACTGGAATCTGTTTAAAATGACAAAGAAAAACCTATTATCAATTCAAGGAAGTGAATTTTTAAGTAGTTATCTGCAGTTCTAATGTAGATTTCAGTTCGCTAAGTTATGAAAATGCATGTTTTGGCTATAATCTTCCGTAAATCAAGGGCGAAAACCAATTATTTGTCCCAAAAGAAGGTGTTCTAAGTATATATCTGCATTTCTAAGGTAGATTTGGGTACAATAAGAGGCGAAAAAGCAGATTCTGACTAAGATTTTATCGAAATCGGCAATTATTTGACTCAGAATGGTTGCCTTACGTCGAAATCTAATAGTTTATTAAGGTTTTCGTTACTAAAATGCCCAAAGACGCCGATTTTGACTAGAATTTGAAAGATATTGACATGAATATATAACTGTTTGTATCAAAAAATGATAGTTTAAACTGATATTTGCAGTTTTGATGCGGTTTTAGATACGATATGAATCGAAGAAGCCGATTTTGACTGGAATCTGTTTAAAATGACAAAGAAAAACCTATTATCAATTCAAGGAAGTGAATTTTTAAGTAGTTATCTGCAGTTCTAATGTAGATTTCAGTTCGCTAAGTTATGAAAATGCATGTTTTGGCTATAATCTTCCGTAAATCAAGGGCGAAAACCAATTATTTGTCCAAAAAGAAGGTGTTCTAAGTATATATCTGCATTTCTAAGGTAGATTTGGGTACAATAAGAGGCGAAAAAGCAGATTCTGACTAAGATTTTATCGAAATCGGCAATTATTTGACTCAGAATGGTTGCCTTACGTCGAAATCTAATAGTTTATTAAGGTTTTCGTTACTAAAATGCCCAAAGACGCCGATTTTGACTAGAATTTGAAAGATATTGACATGAACATATAACTGTTTGTATCAAAAAATGATAGTTTAAACTGATATTTGCAGTTTTGATGCGGTTTTAGGTACGATATGAGTCGAAGAAGCCGATTTTGACTGGAATCTGTTTAAAACGACAAAGAAAAACCTATTATCAATTCAAGGAAGTGAATTTTTAAGTAGTTATCTGCAGTTTTAATGTAGATTTCAGTTCGCCAAGTTACGAAAATTCATGTTTTGGCTATAATCTTCCGTAAATCAAGGGCGAAAACCAATTATTTGTCCCAAAAGAAGGTGTTTTAAGTATATATCTGCATTTCTAAGGTAGATTTGGGTACAATAAGAGGCGAAAAAGCAGATTCTGACTAAGATTTTATCGAAATCGGCAACTATTTGACTCAGAATGGTTGCCTTACGTCGAAATCTAATAGTTTATTAATGTTTTCGTTACTAAAATGCCCAAAGACGCCGATTTTGACTAGAATTTGAATGATATTGACATGAATATATAACTGTTTGTATCAAAAAATGATAGTTTAAACTGATATTTGCAGTTTTGATGCGGTTTTAGATACGATATGAATCGAAGAAGCCGATTTTGACTGGAATCTGTTTAAAATGACAACGAAAAACCTATTATCAATTCAAGGAAGTGAATTTTTAAGTAGTTATCTGCAGTTTTAATGTAGATTTCAATTCGCTAAGTTATGAAAATGCATGTTTTGGCTATAATCTTCCGTAAATCAAGGGCGAAAACCAATTATTTGTCCCAAAAGAAGATGTTTTAAGTATATATCTGCATTTCTAAGGTAGATTTGGGTACAATAAGAGGCGAAAAAGCAGATTCTGACTAGAATTTGAAAGATATTGACATGAATATATAACTGTTTGTATCAAAAAATGATAGTTTAAACTGATATTTGCAGTTTTGATGCGGTTTTAGATACGATATGAATCGAAGAAGCCGATTTTGACTGGAATCTGTTTAAAATGACAAAGAAAAACATATTATCAATTCAAGGAAGTGAATTTTTAAGTAGTTATCTGCAGTTTTAATGTAGATTTCAGTTCGCTAATTTATGAAAATGCATGTTTTGGCTATAATCTTCCGTAAATCAAGGGCGAAAACCAATTATCTGTCCCAAAAGAAGGTGTTTTAAGTATATATTTGCATTTCTATTGGTAGATTTGGGTACAATAAGAGGCGAAAAAGCAGATTCTGACTAAGATTTTATCGAAATCGGCAACTATTTGACTCAGAAAGGTTGCCTTACGTCGAAATCTAATAGTTTATTAAGGTTTTCGTTACTAAAATGCCCAAAGACGCCGATTTTGACTAGAATTTGAAAGATATTGACATGAATATATAACTGTTTGTATCAAAAAATGATAGTTTAAACTAATATTTGCAGTTTTGATGCGGTTTTAGATACGATATGAATCGAAGAAGCCGATTTTGACTGGAATCTGTTTAAAATGACAAAGAAAAACCTATTATCAATTCAAGGAAGTGAATTTTTAAGTAGTTATCTGCAGTTTTAATGTAGATTTCAGTTCGCTAAGTTATGAAAATGCATGTTTTGGCTATAATCTTAAGTAAATCAAGGGCGAAAACCAATTATTTGTCCCAAAAGAAGGTGTTTTAAGTATATATCTGCATTTCTAAGGTAGATTTGGGTACAATAAGAGGCGAAAAAGCAGATTCTGAGTAAGATTTTATCGAAATCGGCAATTATTTGACTCAGAATGGTTGCCTTACGTCGAAATCTAATAGTTTATTAAGGTTTTCGTTACTAAAATGCCCAAAGACGCCGATTTTGACTAGAATTTGAAAGATATTGACATGAATATATAACTGTTTGTATCAAAAAATGATAGTTTAAACTGATATTTGCAGTTTTGATTCGGTTTTAGGTACGATATGAGTCGAAGAAGCCGATTTTGACTGGAATCTGTTTAAAACGACAAAGAAAAACCTATTATCAATTCAAGGAAGTGAATTTTTAAGTAGTTATCTGCAGTTTTAATGTAGATTTCAGTTCGCTAAGTTACGAAAATTCATGTTTTGGCTATAATCTTCCGTAAATCAAGGGCGAAAACCAATTATTTGTCCCAAAAGAAGGTGTTTTAAGTATATATCTGCATTTCTAAGGTAGATTTGGGTACAATAAGAGGCGAAAAAGCAGATTCTGACTAAGATTTTATCGAAATCGGCAACTATTTGACTCAGAATAGTTGCCTTACGTCGAAATCTAATAGTTTATTAAGGTTTTCGTTACTAAAATGCCCAAAGACGCCGATTTTGACTAGAATTTGAAAGATATTGACATGAATATATAACTGTTTGTATCAAAAAATGATAGTTTAAACTGATATTTGCAGTTTTAATGCGGTTTTAGGTACGATATGAGTCGAAGAAGCCGATTTTGACTGGAATCTGTTTAAAATGACAAAGAAAAACCTATTATCAATTCAAGGAAGTGAATTTTTAAGTAGTTATCTGCAGTTTTAATGTAGATTTCAATTCGCTAAGTTATGAAAATGCATGTTTTGGCTATAATCTTCCGTAAATCAAGGGCGAAAACCAATTATTTGTCCCAAAAGAAGGTGTTTTAAGTATATATCTGCATTTCTAAGGTAGATTTGGGTACAATAAGAAGTGAAAAAGCAGATTCTGACTAAGATTTTATCGAAATCGGCAACTATTTGACTCAGAATGGTTGCCTTACGTCGAAATCTAATAGTTTATTAAGGTTTTCGTTACTAAAATGCCCAAAGGCGCCGATTTTGACTAGAATTTGAAAGATATTGACATGAATATATAACTGTTTGTATCAAAAAATGATAGTTTAAACTGATATTTGCAGTTTTGATGCGGTTTTAGATACGATATGAATCGAAGAAGCCGATTTTGACTGGAATCTGTTTAAAATGACAAAGAAAAACATATTATCAATTCAAGGAAGTGAATTTTTAAGTAGTTATCTGCAGTTTTAATGTAGATTTCAGTTCGCTAATTTATGAAAATGCATGTTTTGGCTATAATCTTCCGTAAATCAATGGCGAAAACCAATTATTTGTCCCAAAAGAAGGTGTTTTAAGTATATATCTGCATTTCTATTGGTAGATTTGGGTACAATAAGAGGCGAAAAAGCAGATTCTGACTAAGATTTTATCGAAATCGGCAACTATTTGACTCAGAAAGGTTGCCTTACGTCGAAATCTAATAGTTTATTAAGGTTTTCGTTACTAAAATGCCCAAAGACGCCGATTTTGACTAGAATTTGAAAGATATTGACATGAATATATAACTGTTTGTATCAAAAAATGATAGTTTAAACTAATATTTGCAGTTTTGATGCGGTTTTAGATACGATATGAATCGAAGAAGCCGATTTTGACTGGAATCTGTTTAAAATGACAAAGAAAAACCTATTATCAATTCAAGGAAGTGAATTTTTAAGTACTTATCTGCAGTTTTAATGTAGATTTCAGTTCGCTAAGTTATGAAAATGCATGTTTTGGCTATAATCTTCCGTAAATCAAGGGCGAAAACCAATTATTTGTCCCAAAAGAAGGTGTTTTAAGTATATATCTGCATTTCTAAGGTAGATTTGGGTACAATAAGAGGCGAAAAAGCAGATTCTGACTAAGATTTTATCGAAATCGGCAATTATTTGACTCAGAATGGTTGCCTTACGTCGAAATCTAATAGTTTATTAAGGTTTTCGTTACTAAAATGCCCAAAGACGCCGATTTTGACTAGAATTTGAAAGATATGGACATGAATATATAACTGTTTGTATCAAAAAATGATAGTTTAAACTGATATTTGCAGTTTTGATTCGGTTTTACGTACGATATGAGTCGAAGAAGCCGATTTTGACTGGAATCTGTTTAAAACGACAAAGAAAAACCTATTATCAATTCAAGGAAGTGAATTTTTAAGTAGTTATCTGCAGTTTTAATGTAGATTTCAGTTCGCTAAGTTATGAAAATGCATGTTTTGGCTATAATCTTCCGTAAATCAAGGGCGAAAACCAATTATTTGTCCCAAAAGAAGGTGTTTTAAGTATATATCTGCATTTCTAAGGTAGATTTGGGTACAATAAGAGGCGAAAAAGCAGATTCTGACTAAAATTTTATCGAAATCGGCAACTATTTGACTCAGAATGGTTGCCTTACGTCGAAATCTAATAGTTTATTAAGGTTTTCGTTACTAAAATGCCCAAAGACGCCGATTTTGACTAGAATTTGAAAGATATTGACATGAATATATAACTGTTTGTATCAAAAAATGATAGTTTAAACTGATATTTGCAGTTTTAATGCGGTTTTAGGTACGATATGAGTCGAAGAAGCCGATTTTGACTGGAATCTGTTTAAAATGACAAAGAAAAACCTATTATCAATTCAAGGAAGTGAATTTTTAAGTAGTTATCTGCAGTTTTAATGTAGATTTCAGTTCGCTAAGTTATGAAAATGCATGTTTTGGCTGTAATCTTCCGTAAATCAAGGGCGAAAACCATTTATTTGTCCCAAAAGAAGGTGTTTTAAGTATATATCTGCATTTCTAAGGTAGATTTGGGTACAATAAGAGGCGAAAAAGCAGATTCTGACTAAGATTTTATCGAAATCGGCAACTATTTGACTCAGAAAGGTTGCCTTACGTCGAAATCTAATAATTTATTAAGGTTTTCGTTACTAAAATGCCCAAAGACGCCGATTTTGACTAGAATTTGAAAGATATTGACATGAATATATAACTGTTTGTATCAAAAAATGATAGTTTAAACTAATATTTGCAGTTTTGATGCGGTTTTAGATACGATATGAATCGAAGAAGCCGATTTTGACTGGAATCTGTTTAAAATGACAAAGAAAAACCTATTATCAATTCAAGGAAGTGAATTTTTAAGTAGTTATCTGCAGTTTTAATGTAGATTTCAGTTCGCTAAGTTATAAAAATGCATGTTTTGGCTATAATCTTCCGTAAATCAAGGGCGAAAACCAATTATTTGTCCCAAAAGAAGGTGTTTTAAGTATATATCTGCATTTCTAAGGTAGATTTGGGTACAATAAGAGGCGAAAAAGCAGATTCTGACTAAGATTTTATCGAAATCGGCAACTATTTGACTCAGAATGGTTGCCTTACGTCGAAATCTAATAGTTTATTAAGGTTTTCGTTACTAAAATGCCCAAAGACGCCGATTTTGACTAGAATTTGAAAGATATTGACATGAATATATAACTGTTTGTATCAAAAAATGATAGTTTAAACTGATATTTGCAGTTTTGATGCTTTTTTAGGTACGATATGAGTCGAAGAAGCCGATTTTGACTGGAATCTGTTTAAAATGACAAAGAACAACCTATTATCAATTCAAGGAAGTGAATTTTTAAGTAGTTATCTGCAGTTTTAATGTAGATTTCAGTTCGCTAAGTTATGAAAATGCATGTTTTGGCTATAATCTTCCGTAAATCAAGGGCGAAAACCAATTATTTGTCCCAAAAGAAGGTGTTTTAAGTATATATCTGTATTTCTAAGGTAGATTTAGGTACAATAAGAGGCGAAAAAGCAGATTCTGTCTAGGATTTTATCGAAATCGGCAACTATTTAACTCAGAAAGGTTGCCTTACGTCGAAATCTAATAGTTTATTAAGGTTTTCGTTACTAAAATGCCCAAAGACGCCGATTTTGACTAGAATTTGAAAGATATTGACATGAATATATAACTGTTTGTATCAAAAAATGATAGTTTAAACTGATATTTGCAGTTTTGATGCGGTTTTAGATACGATATGAATCGAAGAAGCCGATTTTGACTGGAATCTGTTTAAAATGACAAAGAAAAACCTATTATCAATTCAAGGAAGTGAATTTTTAAGTAGTTATCTGCAGTTCTAATGTAGATTTCAGTTCGCTAAGTTATGAAAATGCATGTTTTGGCTATAATCTTCCGTAAATCAAGGGCGAAAACCAATTATTTGTCCCAAAAGAAGGTGTTCTAAGTATATATCTGCATTTCTAAGGTAGATTTGGGTACAATAAGAGGCGAAAAAGCAGATTCTGACTAAGATTTTATCGAAATCGGCAATTATTTGACTCAGAATGGTTGCCTTACGTCGAAATCTAATAGTTTATTAAGGTTTTCGTTACTAAAATGCCCAAAGACGCCGATTTTGACTAGAATTTGAAAGATATTGACATGAATATATAACTGTTTGTATCAAAAAATGATAGTTTAAACTGATATTTGCAGTTTTGATGCGGTTTTAGATACGATATGAATCGAAGAAGCCGATTTTGACTGGAATCTGTTTAAAATGACAAAGAAAAACCTATTATCATTCAAGGAAGTGAATTTTTAAGTAGTTATCTGCAGTTCTAATGTAGATTTCAGTTCGCTAAGTTATGAAAATGCATGTTTTGGCTATAATCTTCCGTAAATCAAGGGCGAAAACCAATTATTTGTCCAAAAAGAAGGTGTTCTAAGTATATATCTGCATTTCTAAGGTATATTTGGGTACAATAAGAGGCGAAAAAGCAGATTCTGACTAAGATTTTATCGAAATCGGCAATTATTTGACTCAGAATGGTTGCCTTACGTCGAAATCTAATAGTTTATTAAGGTTTTCGTTACTAAAATGCCCAAAGACGTCGATTTTGACTAGAATTTGAAAGATATTGACATGAACATATAACTGTTTGTATCAAAAAATGATAGTTTAAACTGATATTTGCAGTTTTGATGCGGTTTTAGGTACGATATGAGTCGAAGAAGCCGATTTTGACTGGAATCTGTTTAAAACGACAAAGAAAAACCTATTATCAATTCAAGGAAGTGAATTTTTAAGTAGTTATCTGCAGTTTTAATGTAGATTTCAGTTCGCCAAGTTACGAAAATTCATGTTTTGGCTATAATCTTCCGTAAATCAAGGGCGAAAACCAATTATTTGTCCCAAAAGAAGGTGTTTTAAGTATATATCTGCATTTCTAAGGTAGATTTGGGTACAATAAGAGGCGAAAAAGCAGATTCTGACTAAGATTTTATCGAAATCGGCAACTATTTGACTCAGAATGGTTGCCTTACGTCGAAATCTAATAGTTTATTAATGTTTTCGTTACTAAAATGCCCAAAGACGCCGATTTTGACTAGAATTTGAATGATATTGACATGAATATATAACTGTTTGTATCAAAAAATGATAGTTTAAACTGATATTTGCAGTTTTGATGCGGTTTTAGATACGATATGAATCGAAGAAGCCGATTTTGACTGGAATCTGTTTAAAATGACAACGAAAAACCTATTATCAATTCAAGGAAGTGAATTTTTAAGTAGTTATCTGCAGTTTTAATGTAGATTTCAATTCGCTAAGTTATGAAAATGCATGTTTTGGCTATAATCTTCCGTAAATCAAGGGCGAAAACCAATTATTTGTCCCAAAAGAAGATGTTTTAAGTATATATCTGCATTTCTAAGGTAGATTTGGGTACAATAAGAGGCGAAAAAGCAGATTCTGACTAGAATTTGAAAGATATTGACATGAATATATAACTGTTTGTATCAAAAAATGATAGTTTAAACTGATATTTGCAGTTTTGATGCGGTTTTAGATACGATATGAATCGAAGAAGCCGATTTTGACTGGAATCTGTTTAAAATGACAAAGAAAAACATATTATCAATTCAAGGAAGTGAATTTTTAAGTAGTTATCTGCAGTTTTAATGTAGATTTCAGTTCGCTAATTTATGAAAATGCATGTTTTGGCTATAATCTTCCGTAAATCAAGGGCGAAAACCAATTATCTGTCCCAAAAGAAGGTGTTTTAAGTATATATTTGCATTTCTATTGGTAGATTTGGGTACAATAAGAGGCGAAAAAGCAGATTCTGACTAAGATTTTATCGAAATCGGCAACTATTTGACTCAGAAAGGTTGCCTTACGTCGAAATCTAATAGTTTATTAAGGTTTTCGTTACTAAAATGCCCAAAGACGCCGATTTTGACTAGAATTTGAAAGATATTGACATGAATATATAACTGTTTGTATCAAAAAATGATAGTTTAAACTAATATTTGCAGTTTTGATGCGGTTTTAGATACGATATGAATCGAAGAAGCCGATTTTGACTGGAATCTGTTTAAAATGACAAAGAAAAACCTATTATCAATTCAAGGAAGTGAATTTTTAAGTAGTTATCTGCAGTTTTAATGTAGATTTCAGTTCGCTAAGTTATGAAAATGCATGTTTTGGCTATAATCTTAAGTAAATCAAGGGCGAAAACCAATTATTTGTCCCAAAAGAAGGTGTTTTAAGTATATATCTGCATTTCTAAGGTAGATTTGGGTACAATAAGAGGCGAAAAAGCAGATTCTGAGTAAGATTTTATCGAAATCGGCAATTATTTGACTCAGAATGGTTGCCTTACGTCGAAATCTAATAGTTTATTAAGGTTTTCGTTACTAAAATGCCCAAAGACGCCGATTTTGACTAGAATTTGAAAGATATTGACATGAATATATAACTGTTTGTATCAAAAAATGATAGTTTAAACTGATATTTGCAGTTTTGATTCGGTTTTAGGTACGATATGAGTCGAAGAAGCCGATTTTGACTGGAATCTGTTTAAAACGACAAAGAAAAACCTATTATCAATTCAAGGAAGTGAATTTTTAAGTAGTTATCTGCAGTTTTAATGTAGATTTCAGTTCGCTAAGTTACGAAAATTCATGTTTTGGCTATAATCTTCCGTAAATCAAGGGCGAAAACCAATTATTTGTCCCAAAAGAAGGTGTTTTAAGTATATATCTGCATTTCTAAGGTAGATTTGGGTACAATAAGAGGCGAAAAAGCAGATTCTGACTAAGATTTTATCGAAATCGGCAACTATTTGACTCAGAATAGTTGCCTTACGTCGAAATCTAATAGTTTATTAAGGTTTTCGTTACTAAAATGCCCAAAGACGCCGATTTTGACTAGAATTTGAAAGATATTGACATGAATATATAACTGTTTGTATCAAAAAATGATAGTTTAAACTGATATTTGCAGTTTTAATGCGGTTTTAGGTACGATATGAGTCGAAGAAGCCGATTTTGACTGGAATCTGTTTAAAATGACAAAGAAAAACCTATTATCAATTCAAGGAAGTGAATTTTTAAGTAGTTATCTGCAGTTTTAATGTAGATTTCAGTTCGCTAAGTTATGAAAATGCATGTTTTGGCTATAATCTTCCGTAAATCAAGGGCGAAAACCATTTATTTGTCCCAAAAGAAGGTGTTTTAAGTATATATCTGCATTTCTAAGGTAGATTTGGGTACAATAAGAATCGAAAAAGCAGATTCTGACTAAGATTTTATCGAAATCGGCAACTATTTGACTCAGAAAGGTTGCCTTACGTCGAAATCTAATAATTTATTAAGGTTTTCGTTACTAAAATGCCCAAAGACGCCGATTTTGACTAGAATTTGAAAGATATTGACATGAATATATAACTGTTTGTATCAAAAAATGATAGTTTAAACTGATATTTGCAGTTTTGATGCGGTTTTAGGTACGATATGAGTCGAAGAAGCCGATTTTGACTGGAATCTGTTTAAAATGACAAAGAACAACCTATTATCAATTCAAGGAAGTGAATTTTTAAGTAGTTATCTGCAGTTTTAATGTAGATTTCAGTTCGCTAAGTTATGAAAATGCATGTTTTGGCTATAATCTTCCGAAAATCAAGGGCGAAAACCAATTATTTGTCCCAAAAGAAGGTGTTTTAAGTATATATCTGCATTTCTAAGGTAGATTTAGGTACAATAAGAGGCGAAAAAGCAGATTCTGTCTAGGATTTTATCGAAATCGGCAACTATTTAACTCAGAAAGGTTGCCTTACGTCGAAATCTAATAGTTTATTAAGGTTTTCGTTACTAAAATGCCCAAAGACGCCGATTTTGACTAGAATTTGAAAGATATTGACATGAATATATAACTGTTTGTATCAAAAAATGATAGTTTAAACTGATATTTGCAGTTTTGATGCGGTTTTAGATACGATATGAATTGAAGAAGCCGATTTTGACTGGAATCTGTTTAAAATGACAAAGAAAAACCTATTATCAATTCATGGAAGTGAATTTTTAAGTAGTTATCTGCAGTTCTAATGTAGATTTCAGTTCGCTAAGTTATGAAAATGCATGTTTTGGCTATAATCTTCCGCAAATCAAGGGCGAAAACCAATTATTTGTCCCAAAAGAAGGTGTTCTAAGTATATATCTGCATTTCTAAGGTAGATTTGGGTACAATAAGAGGCGAAAAAGCAGATTCTGACTAAGATTTTATCGAAATCGGCAATTATTTGACTCAGAATGGTTGCCTTTCGTCGAAATCTAATAGTTTATTAAGGTTTTCGTTACTAAAATGCCCAAAGACGCCGATTTTGACTAGAATTTGAAAGATATTGACATGAATATATAACTGTTTGTATCAAAAAATGATAGTTTAAACTGATATTTGCAGTTTTGATGCGGTTTTAGGTACGATATGAGTCGAAGAAGCCGATTTTGACTGGAATCTGTTTAAAACGACAAAGAAAAACCTATTATCAATTCAAGGAAGTGAATTTTTAAGTAGTTATCTGCAGTTTTAATGTAGATTTCAGTTCGCTAAGTTACGAAAATTCATGTTTTGGCTATAATCTTCCGTAAATCAAGGGCGAAAACCAATTATTTGTCCCAAAAGAAGGTGTTTTAAGTATATATCTGCATTTCTAAGGTAGATTTGGGTACAATAAGAGGCGAAAAAGCAGATTCTGACTAAGATTTTATCGAAATCGGCAACTATTTGACTCAGAATGGTTGCCTTACGTCGAAATCTAATAGTTTATTAATGTTTTCGTTACTAAAATGCCCAAAGACGCCGATTTTGACTAGAATTTGAATGATATTGACATGAATATATAACTGTTTGTATCAAAAAATGATAGTTTAAACTGATATTTGCAGTTTTGATGCGGTTTTAGATACGATATGAATCGAAGAAGCCGATTTTGACTGGAATCTGTTTAAAATGACAAAGAAAAACCTATTATCAATTCAAGGAAGTGAATTTTTAAGTAGTTATCTGCAGTTTTAATGTAGATTTCAATTCGCTAAGTTATGAAAATGCATGTTTTGGCTATAATCTTCCGTAAATCAAGGGCGAAAACCAATTATTTGTCCCAAAAGAAGGTGTTTTAAGTATATATCTGCATTTCTAAGGTAGATTTGGGTACAATAAGAGGCGAAAAAGCAGATTCTGACTAAGATTTTATCGAAATCGGCAACTATTTGACTCAGAATGGTTGCCTTACGTCGAAATCTAATAGTTTATTAAGGTTTTCGTTACTAAAATGCCCAAAGACGCCGATTTTGACTAGAATTTGAAAGATATTGACATGAATATATAACTGTTTGTATCAAAAAATGATAGTTTAAACTGATATTTGCAGTTTTGATGCGGTTTTAGATACGATATGAATCGAAGAAGCCGATTTTGACTGGAATCTGTTTAAAATGACAAAGAAAAACATATTATCAATTCAAGGAAGTGAATTTTTAAGTAGTTATCTGCAGTTTTAATGTAGATTTCAGTTCGCTAATTTATGAAAATGCATGTTTTGGATATAATCTTCCGTAAATCAAGGGCTAAAACCAATTATTTGTCCCAAAAGAAGGTGTTCTAAGTATATATCTGCATTTCTAAGGTAGATTTAGGTACAATAAGAGGCGAAAAAGCAGATTCTGTCTAGGATTTTATCGAAATCGGCAACTATTTAACTCAGAAAGGTTGCCTTACGTCGAAATCTAATAGTTTATTAAGGTTTTCGTTACTAAAATGCCCAAAGACGCCGATTTTGACTAGAATTTGAAAGATATTGACATGAATATATAACTGTTTGTATCAAAAAATGATAGTTTAAACTGATATTTGCAGTTTTGATGCGGTTTTAGATACGATATGAATCGAAGAAGCCGATTTTGACTGGAATCTGTTTAAAATGACAAAGAAAAACCTATTATCAATTCATGGAAGTGAATTTTTAAGTAGTTATCTGCAGTTCTAATGTAGATTTCAGTTCGCTAAGTTATGAAAATGCATGTTTTGGCTATAATCTTCCGAAAATCAAGGGCGAAAACCAATTATTTGTCCCAAAAGAAGGTGTTTTAAGTATATATCTGCATTTCTAAGGTAGATTTAGGTACAATAAGAGGCGAAAAAGCAGATTCTGTCTAGGATTTTATCGAAATCGGCAACTATTTAACTCAGAAAGGTTGCCTTACGTCGAAATCTAATAGTTTATTAAGGTTTTCGTTACTAAAATGCCCAAAGACGCCGATTTTGACTAGAATTTGAAAGATATTGACATGAATATATAACTGTTTGTATCAAAAAATGATAGTTTAAACTGATATTTGCAGTTTTGATGCGGTTTTAGATACGATATGAATCGAAGAAGCCGATTTTGACTGGAATCTGTTTAAAATGACAAAGAAAAACCTATTATCAATTCATGGAAGTGAATTTTTAAGTAGTTATCTGCAGTTCTAATGTAGATTTCAGTTCGCTAAGTTATGAAAATGCATGTTTTGGCTATAATCTTCCGCAAATCAAGGGCGAAAACCAATTATTTGTCCCAAAAGAAGGTGTTCTAAGTATATATCTGCATTTCTAAGGTAGATTTGGGTACAATAAGAGGCGAAAAAGCAGATTCTGACTAAGATTTTATCGAAATCGGCAATTATTTGACTCAGAATGGTTGCCTTACGTCGAAATCTAATAGTTTATTAAGGTTTTCGTTACTAAAATGCCCAAAGACGCCGATTTTGACTAGAATTTGAAAGATATTGACATGAATATATAACTGTTTGTATCAAAAAATGATAGTTTAAACTGATATTTGCAGTTTTGATGCGGTTTTAGGTACGATATGAGTCGAAGAAGCCGATTTTGACTGGAATCTGTTTAAAACGACAAAGAAAAACCTATTATCAATTCAAGGAAGTGAATTTTTAAGTAGTTATCTGCAGTTTTAATGTAGATTTCAGTTCGCTAAGTTACGAAAATTCATGTTTTGGCTATAATCTTCCGTAAATCAAGGGCGAAAACCAATTATTTGTCCCAAAAGAAGGTGTTTTAAGTATATATCTGCATTTCTAAGGTAGATTTGGGTACAATAAGAGGCGAAAAAGCAGATTCTGACTAAGATTTTATCGAAATCGGCAACTATTTGACTCAGAATGGTTGCCTTACGTCGAAATCTAATAGTTTATTAATGTTTTCGTTACTAAAATGCCCAAAGACGCCGATTTTGACTAGAATTTGAATGATATTGACATGAATATATAACTGTTTGTATCAAAAAATGATAGTTTAAACTGATATTTGCAGTTTTGATGCGGTTTTAGATACGATATGAATCGAAGAAGCCGATTTTGACTGGAATCTGTTTAAAATGACAAAGAAAAACCTATTATCAATTCAAGGAAGTGAATTTTTAAGTAGTTATCTGCAGTTTTAATGTAGATTTCAATTCGCTAAGTTATGAAAATGCATGTTTTGGCTATAATCTTCCGTAAATCAAGGGCGAAAACCAATTATTTGTCCCAAAAGAAGGTGTTTTAAGTATATATCTGCATTTCTAAGGTAGATTTGGGTACAATAAGAGGCGAAAAAGCAGATTCTGACTAAGATTTTATCGAAATCGGCAACTATTTGACTCAGAATGGTTGCCTTACGTCGAAATCTAATAGTTTATTAAGGTTTTCGTTACTAAAATGCCCAAAGACGCCGATTTTGACTAGAATTTGAAAGATATTGACATGAATATATAACTGTTTGTATCAAAATATGATAGTTTAAACTGATATTTGCAGTTTTGATGCGGTTTTAGATACGATATGAATCGAAGAAGCCGATTTTGACTGGAATCTGTTTAAAATGACAAAGAAAAACATATTATCAATTCAAGGAAGTGAATTTTTAAGTAGTTATCTGCAGTTTTAATGTAGATTTCAGTTCGCTAATTTATGAAAATGCATGTTTTGGATATAATCTTCCGTAAATCAAGGGCGAAAACCAATTATTTGTCCCAAAAGAAGGTGTTCTAAGTATATATCTGCATTTCTATTGGTAGATTTGGGTACAATAAGAGGCGAAAAAGCAGATTCTGACTAAGATTTTATCGAAATCGGCAACTATTTGACTCAGAATGGTTGCCTTACGTCGAAATCTAATAGTTTATTAATGTTTTCGTTACTAAAATGCCCAAAGACGCCGATTTTGACTAGAATTTGAATGATATTGACATGAATATATAACTGTTTGTATCAAAAAATGATAGTTTAAACTGATATTTGCAGTTTTGATGCGGTTTTAGATACGATATGAATCGAAGAAGCCGATTTTGACTGGAATCTGTTTAAAATGACAAAGAAAAACCTATTATCAATTCAAGGAAGTGAATTTTTAAGTAGTTATCTGCAGTTTTAATGTAGATTTCAATTCGCTAAGTTATGAAAATGCATGTTTTGGCTATAATCTTCCGTAAATCAAGGGCGAAAACCAATTATTTGTCCCAAAAGAAGGTGTTTTAATTATATATCTGCATTTCTAAGGTAGATTTTTGTACAATAAGAGGCGAAAAAGCAGATTCTGACTAAGATTTTATCGAAATCGGCAACTATTTGACTCAGAATGGTTGCCTTACGTCGAAATCTAATAGTTTATTAAGGTTTTCGTTACTAAAATGCCCAAAGACGCCGATTTTGACTAGAATTTGAAAGATATTGACATGAATATATAACTGTTTGTATCAAAAAATGATAGTTTAAACTGATATTTGCAGTTTTGATGCGGTTTTAGATACGATATGAATCGAAGAAGCCGATTTTGACTGGAATCTGTTTAAAATGACAAAGAAAAACATATTATCAATTCAAGGAAGTGAATTTTTAAGTAGTTATCTGCAGTTTTAATGTAGATTTCAGTTCGCTAATTTATGAAAATGCATGTTTGGGCTATAATCTTCCGTAAATCAAGGGCGAAAACCAATTATTTGTCCCAAAAGAAGGTGTTTTAAGTATATATCTGCATTTCTATTGGTAGATTTGGGTACAATAAGAGGCGAAAAAGCAGATTCTGACTAAGATTTTATCGAAATCGGCAACTATTTGACTCAGAATGGTTGCCTTACGTCGAAATCTAATAGTTTATTAATGTTTTCGTTACTAAAATGCCCAAAGACGCCGATTTTGACTAGAATTTGAATGATATTGACATGAATATATAACTGTTTGTATCAAAAAATGATAGTTTAAACTGATATTTGCAGTTTTGATGCGGTTTTAGATACGATATGAATCGAAGAAGCCGATTTTGACTGGAATCTGTTTAAAATGACAAAGAAAAACCTATTATCAATTCAAGGAAGTGAATTTTTAAGTAGTTATCTGCAGTTTTAATGTAGATTTCAATTCGCTAAGTTATGAAAATGCATGTTTTGGCTATAATCTTCCGTAAATCAAGGGCGAAAACCAATTATTTGTCCCAAAAGAAGGTGTTTTAAGTATATATCTGCATTTCTAAGGTAGATTTGGGTACAATAAGAGGCGAAAAAGCAGATTCTGACTAAGATTTTATCGAAATCGGCAACTATTTGACTCAGAATGGTTGCCTTACGTCGAAATCTAATAGTTTATTAAGGTTTTCGTTACTAAAATGCCCAAAGACGCCGATTTTGACTAGAATTTGAAAGATATTGACATGAATATATAACTGTTTGTATCAAAAAATGATAGTTTAAACTGATATTTGCAGTTTTGATGCGGTTTTAGATACGATATGAATCGAAGAAGCCGATTTTGACTGGAATCTGTTTAAAATGACAAAGAAAAACATATTATCAATTCAAGGAAGTGAATTTTTAAGTAGTTATCTGCAGTTTTAATGTAGATTTCAGTTCGCTAATTTATGAAAATGCATGTTTTGGATATAATCTTCCGTAAATCAAGGGCTAAAACCAATTATTTGTCCCAAAAGAAGGTGTTCTAAGTATATATCTGCATTTCTAAGGTAGATTTAGGTACAATAAGAGGCGAAAAAGCAGATTCTGTCTAGGATTTTATCGAAATCGGCAACTATTTAACTCAGAAAGGTTGCCTTACGTCGAAATCTAATAGTTTATTAAGGTTTTCGTTACTAAAATGCCCAAAGACGCCGATTTTGACTAGAATTTGAAAGATATTGACATGAATATATAACTGTTTGTATCAAAAAATGATAGTTTAAACTGATATTTGCAGTTTTGATGCGGTTTTAGATACGATATGAATCGAAGAAGCCGATTTTGACTGGAATCTGTTTAAAATGACAAAGAAAAACCTATTATCAATTCATGGAAGTGAATTTTTAAGTAGTTATCTGCAGTTCTAATGTAGATTTCAGTTCGCTAAGTTATGAAAATGCATGTTTTGGCTATAATCTTCCGAAAATCAAGGGCGAAAACCAATTATTTGTCCCAAAAGAAGGTGTTTTAAGTATATATCTGCATTTCTAAGGTAGATTTAGGTACAATAAGAGGCGAAAAAGCAGATTCTGTCTAGGATTTTATCGAAATCGGCAACTATTTAACTCAGAAAGGTTGCCTTACGTCGAAATCTAATAGTTTATTAAGGTTTTCGTTACTAAAATGCCCAAAGACGCCGATTTTGACTAGAATTTGAAAGATATTGACATGAATATATAACTGTTTGTATCAAAAAATGATAGTTTAAACTGATATTTGCAGTTTTGATGCGGTTTTAGATACGATATGAATCGAAGAAGCCGATTTTGACTGGAATCTGTTTAAAATGACAAAGAAAAACCTATTATCAATTCATGGAAGTGAATTTTTAAGTAGTTATCTGCAGTTCTAATGTAGATTTCAGTTCGCTAAGTTATGAAAATGCATGTTTTGGCTATAATCTTCCGCAAATCAAGGGCGAAAACCAATTATTTGTCCCAAAAGAAGGTGTTCTAAGTATATATCTGCATTTCTAAGGTAGATTTGGGTACAATAAGAGGCGAAAAAGCAGATTCTGACTAAGATTTTATCGAAATCGGCAATTATTTGACTCAGAATGGTTGCCTTACGTCGAAATCTAATAGTTTATTAAGGTTTTCGTTACTAAAATGCCCAAAGACGCCGATTTTGACTAGAATTTGAAAGATATTGACATGAATATATAACTGTTTGTATCAAAAAATGATAGTTTAAACTGATATTTGCAGTTTTGATGCGGTTTTAGGTACGATATGAGTCGAAGAAGCCGATTTTGACTGGAATCTGTTTAAAACGACAAAGAAAAACCTATTATCAATTCAAGGAAGTGAATTTTTAAGTAGTTATCTGCAGTTTTAATGTAGATTTCAGTTCGCTAAGTTACGAAAATTCATGTTTTGGCTATAATCTTCCGTAAATCAAGGGCGAAAACCAATTATTTGTCCCAAAAGAAGGTGTTTTAAGTATATATCTGCATTTCTAAGGTAGATTTGGGTACAATAAGAGGCGAAAAAGCAGATTCTGACTAAGATTTTATCGAAATCGGCAACTATTTGACTCAGAATGGTTGCCTTACGTCGAAATCTAATAGTTTATTAATGTTTTCGTTACTAAAATGCCCAAAGACGCCGATTTTGACTAGAATTTGAATGATATTGACATGAATATATAACTGTTTGTATCAAAAAATGATAGTTTAAACTGATATTTGCAGTTTTGATGCGGTTTTAGATACGATATGAATCGAAGAAGCCGATTTTGACTGGAATCTGTTTAAAATGACAAAGAAAAACCTATTATCAATTCAAGGAAGTGAATTTTTAAGTAGTTATCTGCAGTTTTAATGTAGATTTCAATTCGCTAAGTTATGAAAATGCATGTTTTGGCTATAATCTTCCGTAAATCAAGGGCGAAAACCAATTATTTGTCCCAAAAGAAGGTGTTTTAAGTATATATCTGCATTTCTAAGGTAGATTTGGGTACAATAAGAGGCGAAAAAGCAGATTCTGACTAAGATTTTATCGAAATCGGCAACTATTTGACTCAGAATGGTTGCCTTACGTCGAAATCTAATAGTTTATTAAGGTTTTCGTTACTAAAATGCCCAAAGACGCCGATTTTGACTAGAATTTGAAAGATATTGACATGAATATATAACTGTTTGTATCAAAATATGATAGTTTAAACTGATATTTGCAGTTTTGATGCGGTTTTAGATACGATATGAATCGAAGAAGCCGATTTTGACTGGAATCTGTTTAAAATGACAAAGAAAAACATATTATCAATTCAAGGAAGTGAATTTTTAAGTAGTTATCTGCAGTTTTAATGTAGATTTCAGTTCGCTAATTTATGAAAATGCATGTTTTGGATATAATCTTCCGTAAATCAAGGGCGAAAACCAATTATTTGTCCCAAAAGAAGGTGTTCTAAGTATATATCTGCATTTCTATTGGTAGATTTGGGTACAATAAGAGGCGAAAAAGCAGATTCTGACTAAGATTTTATCGAAATCGGCAACTATTTGACTCAGAATGGTTGCCTTACGTCGAAATCTAATAGTTTATTAATGTTTTCGTTACTAAAATGCCCAAAGACGCCGATTTTGACTAGAATTTGAATGATATTGACATGAATATATAACTGTTTGTATCAAAAAATGATAGTTTAAACTGATATTTGCAGTTTTGATGCGGTTTTAGATACGATATGAATCGAAGAAGCCGATTTTGACTGGAATCTGTTTAAAATGACAAAGAAAAACCTATTATCAATTCAAGGAAGTGAATTTTTAAGTAGTTATCTGCAGTTTTAATGTAGATTTCAATTCGCTAAGTTATGAAAATGCATGTTTTGGCTATAATCTTCCGTAAATCAAGGGCGAAAACCAATTATTTGTCCCAAAAGAAGGTGTTTTAATTATATATCTGCATTTCTAAGGTAGATTTTTGTACAATAAGAGGCGAAAAAGCAGATTCTGACTAAGATTTTATCGAAATCGGCAACTATTTGACTCAGAATGGTTGCCTTACGTCGAAATCTAATAGTTTATTAAGGTTTTCGTTACTAAAATGCCCAAAGACGCCGATTTTGACTAGAATTTGAAAGATATTGACATGAATATATAACTGTTTGTATCAAAAAATGATAGTTTAAACTGATATTTGCAGTTTTGATGCGGTTTTAGATACGATATGAATCGAAGAAGCCGATTTTGACTGGAATCTGTTTAAAATGACAAAGAAAAACATATTATCAATTCAAGGAAGTGAATTTTTAAGTAGTTATCTGCAGTTTTAATGTAGATTTCAGTTCGCTAATTTATGAAAATGCATGTTTGGGCTATAATCTTCCGTAAATCAAGGGCGAAAACCAATTATTTGTCCCAAAAGAAGGTGTTTTAAGTATATATCTGCATTTCTATTGGTAGATTTGGGTACAATAAGAGGCGAAAAAGCTGATTCTGACTAAGATTTTATCGAAATCGGCAACTATTTGACTCAGAAAGGTTGCCTTACGTCGAAATCTAATAGTTTATTAAGGTTTTCGTTACTAAAATGCCCAAAGACGCCGATTTTGACTAGAATTTGAATGATATTGACATGAATATATAACTGTTTGTATCAAAAAATGATAGTTTAAACTAATATTTGCAGTTTTGATGCGGTTTTAGATACGATATGAATCGAAGAAGCCGATTTTGACTGGAATCTGTTTAAAATGACAAAGAAAAACCTATTATCAATTCAAGGAAGTGAATTTTTAAGTAGTTATCTGCAGTTTTAATGTAGATTTCAGTTCGCTAAGTTATGAAAATGCATGTTTTGGCTATAATCTTCCGTAAATCAAGGGCGAAAACCAATTATTTGTCCCAAAAGAAGGTGTTTTAAGTATATATCTGCATTTCTAAGGTAGATTTGGGTACAATAAGAGGCGAAAAAGCAGATTCTGACTAAGATTTTATCGAAATCGGCAACTATTTGACTCAGAATGGTTGCCTTACGTCGAAATCTAATAGTTTATTAATGTTTTCGTTACTAAAATGCCCAAAGACGCCGATTTTGACTAGAATTTGAATGATATTGACATGAATATATAACTGTTTGTATCAAAAAATGATAGTTTAAACTGATATTTGCAGTTTTGATGCGGTTTTAGATACGATATGAATCGAAGAAGCCGATTTTGACTGGAATCTGTTTAAAATGACAAAGAAAAACCTATTATCAATTCAAGGAAGTGAATTTTTAAGTAGTTATCTGCAGTTTTAATGTAGATTTCAATTCGCTAAGTTATGAAAATGCATGTTTTGGCTATAATCTTCCGTAAATCAAGGGCGAAAACCAATTATTTGTCCCAAAAGAAGGTGTTTTAAGTATATATCTGCATTTCTAAGGTAGATTTTTGTACAATAAGAGGCGAAAAAGCAGATTCTGACTAAGATTTTATCGAAATCGGCAACTATTTGACTCAGAATGGTTGCCTTACGTCGAAATCTAATAGTTTATTAAGGTTTTCGTTACTAAAATGCCCAAAGACGCCGATTTTGACTAGAATTTGAAAGATATTGACATGAATATATAACTGTTTGTATCAAAAAATGATAGTTTAAACTGATATTTGCAGTTTTGATGCGGTTTTAGATACGATATGAATCGAAGAAGCCGATTTTGACTGGAATCTGTTTAAAATGACAAAGAAAAACATATTATCAATTCAAGGAAGTGAATTTTTAAGTAGTTATCTGCAGTTTTAATGTAGATTTCAGTTCGCTAATTTATGAAAATGCATGTTTGGGCTATAATCTTCCGTAAATCAAGGGCGAAAACCAATTATTTGTCCCAAAAGAAGGTGTTTTAAGTATATATCTGCATTTCTATTGGTAGATTTGGGTACAATAAGAGGCGAAAAAGCAGATTCTGACTAAGATTTTATCGAAATCGGCAACTATTTGACTCAGAAAGGTTGCCTTACGTCGAAATCTAATAGTTTATTAAGGTTTTCGTTACTAAAATGCCCAAAGACGCCGATTTTGACTAGAATTTGAATGATATTGACATGAATATATAACTGTTTGTATCAAAAAATGATAGTTTAAACTAATATTTGCAGTTTTGATGCGGTTTTAGATACGATATGAATCGAAGAAGCCGATTTTGACTGGAATCTGTTTAAAATGACAAAGAAAAACCTATTATCAATTCAAGGAAGTGAATTTTTAAGTAGTTATCTGCAGTTTTAATGTAGATTTCAGTTCGCTAAGTTATGAAAATGCATGTTTTGGCTATAATCTTCCGTAAATCAAGGGCGAAAACCAATTATTTGTCCCAAAAGAAGGTGTTTTAAGTATATGTCTGCATTTCTAAGGTAGATTTGGGTACAATAAGAGGCGAAAAAGCAGATTCTGACTAAGATTTTATCGAAATCGGCAATTATTTGACTCAGAATGGTTGCCTTACGTCGAAATCTAATAGTTTATTAAGGTTTTCGTTACTAAAATGCCCAAAGACGCCGATTTTGACTAGAATTTGAAAGATATGGACATGAATATATAACTGTTTGTATCAAAAAATGATAGTTTAAACTGATATTTGCAGTTTTGATTCGGTTTTAGGTACGATATGAGTCGAAGAAGCCGATTTTGACTGGAATCTGTTTAAAACGACAAAGAAAAACCTATTATCAATTCAAGGAAGTGAATTTTTAAGTAGTTATCTGCAGTTTTAATGTAGATTTCAGTTCGCTAAGTTATGAAGATGCATGTTTTGGCTATAATCTTCCGCAAATCAAGGGCGAAAACCAATTATTTGTCCCAAAAGAAGGTGTTTTAAGTATATATCTGCATTTCTAAGGTAGATTTGGGTACAATAAGAGGCGAAAAAGCAGATTCTGACTAAGATTTTATCGAAATCGGCAACTATTTGACTCAGAATGGTTGCCTTACGTCGAAATCTAA
Organism: Cylas formicarius; assembly: GCF_029955315.1. Classification (NCBI taxonomy): domain Eukaryota; kingdom Metazoa; phylum Arthropoda; class Insecta; order Coleoptera; family Brentidae; genus Cylas; species Cylas formicarius. Next base: position 31,088,744 of record NW_026844214.1, on the reverse strand, counting down.
TAGTTTATTAAGGTTTTCGTTACTAAAATGCCCAAAGACGCCGATTTTGACTAGAATTTGAAAGATATTGACATGAATATATAACTGTTTGTATCAAAAAATGATAGTTTAAACTGATATTTGCAGTTTTAATGCGGTTTTAGGTACGATATGAGTCGAAGAAGCCGATTTTGACTGGAATCTGTTTAAAATGACAAAGAAAAACCTATTATCAATTCAAGGAAGTGAATTTTTAAGTAGTTATCTGCAGTTTTAATGTAGATTTCAGTTCGCTAAGTTAGGAAAATGCATGTTTTGGCTATAATCTTCCGTAAATCAAGGGCGAAAACCAATTATTTGTCCCAAAAGAAGGTGTTTTAAGTATATATCTGCATTTCTAAGGTAGATTTGGGTACAGTAAGAGGCGAAAAAGCAGATTCTGACTAAGATTTTATCGAAATCGGCAACTATTTGACTCAGAATGGTTGCCTTACGTCGAAATCTAATAGTTTATTAAGGTTTTCGTTACTAAAATGCCCAAAGACGCCGATTTTGACTAGAATTTGAAAGATATTGACATGAATATATAACTGTTTGTATCAAAAAATGATAGTTTAAACTGATATTTGCAGTTTTGATGCGGTTTTAGATACGATATGAATCGAAGAAGCCGATTTTGACTGGAATCTGTTTAAAATGACAAAGAAAAACATATTATCAATTCAAGGAAGTGAATTTTTAAGTAGTTATCTGCAGTTTTAATGTAGATTTCAGTTCGCTAATTTATGAAAATGCATGTTTGGGCTATAATCTTCCGTAAATCAAGGGCGAAAACCAATTATTTGTCCCAAAAGAAGGTGTTTTAAGTATATATCTGCATTTCTATTGGTAGATTTGGGTACAATAAGAGGCGAAAAAGCAGATTCTGACTAAGATTTTATCGAAATCGGCAACTATTTGACTCAGAAAGGTTGCCTTACGTCGAAATCTAATAGTTTATTAAGGTTTTCGTTACTAAAATGCCCAAAGACGCCGATTTTGACTAGAATTTTAATGATATTGACATGAATATATAACTGTTTGTATCAAAAAATGATAGTTTAAACTAATATTTGCAGTTTTGATGCGGTTCTAGATACGATATGAATCGAAGAAGCCGATTTTGACTGGAATCTGTTTAAAATGACAAAGAAAAACCTATTATCAATTCAAGGAAGTGAATTTTTAAGTAGTTATCTGCAGTTTTAATGTAGATTTCAGTTCGCTAAGTTATGAAAATGCATGTTTTGGCTATAATCTTCCGTAAATCAAGGGCGAAAACCAATTATTTGTCCCAAAAGAAGGTGTTTTAAGTATATATCTGCATTTCTAAGGTAGATTTGGGTACAATAAGAGGCGAAAAAGCAGATTCTGACTAAGATTTTATCGAAATCGGCAATTATTTGACTCAGAATGGTTGCCTTACGTCGAAATCTAATAGTTTATTAAGGTTTTCGTTACTAAAATGCCCAAAGACGCCGATTTTGACTAGAATTTGAAAGATATGGACATGAATATATAACTGTTTGTATCAAAAAATGATAGTTTAAACTGATATTTGCAGTTTTGATTCGGTTTTAGGTACGATATGAGTCGAAGAAGCCGATTTTGACTGGAATCTGTTTAAAACGACAAAGAAAAACCTATTATCAATTCAAGGAAGTGAATTTTTAAGTAGTTATCTGCAGTTTTAATGTAGATTTCAGTTCGCTAAGTTATGAAAATGCATGTTTTGGCTATAATCTTCCGTAAATCAAGGGCGAAAACCAATTATTTGTCCCAAAAGAAGGTGTTTTTAGTATATATCTGCATTTCTAAGGTAGATTTGGGTACAATAAGAGGCGAAAAAGCAGATTCTGACTAAGATTTTATCGAAATCGGCAACTATTTGACTCAGAATGGTTGCCTTACGTCGAAATCTAATAGTTTATTAAGGTTTTCGTTACTAAAATGCCCAAAGACGCCGATTTTGACTAGAATTTGAAAGATATTGACATGAATATATAACTGTTTGTATCAAAAAATGATAGTTTAAACTGATATTTGCAGTTTTAATGCGGTTTTAGGTACGATATGAGTCGAAGAAGCCGATTTTGACTGGAATCTGTTTAAAATGACAAAGAAAAACCTATTATCAATTCAAGGAAGTGAATTTTTAAGTAGTTATCTGCAGTTTTAATGTAGATTTCAGTTCGCTAAGTTATGAAAATGCATGTTTTGGCTATAATCTTCCGTAAATCAAGGGCGAAAACCATTTATTTGTCCCAAAAGAAGGTGTTTTAAGTATATATCTGCATTTCTAAGGTAGATTTGGGTACAATAAGAGGCGAAAAAGCAGATTCTGACTAAGATTTTATCGAAATCGGCAACTATTTGACTCAGAAAGGTTGCCTTACGTCGAAATCTAATAATTTATTAAGGTTTTCGTTACTAAAATGCCCAAAGACGCCGATTTTGACTAGAATTTGAAAGATATTGACATGAATATATAACTGTTTGTATCAAAAAATGATAGTTTAAACTAATATTTGCAGTTTTGATGCGGTTTTAGATACGATATGAATCGAAGAAGCCGATTTTGACTGGAATCTGTTTAAAATGACAAAGAAAAACCTATTATCAATTCAAGGAAGTGAATTTTTAAGTAGTTATTTGCAGTTTTAATGTAGATTTCAGTTCGCTAAGTTATAAAAATGCATGTTTTGGCTATAATCTTCCGTAAATCAAGGGCGAAAACCAATTATTTGTCCCAAAAGAAGGTGTTTTAAGTATATATCTGCATTTCTAAGGTAGATTTGGGTACAATAAGAGGCGAAAAAGCAGATTCTGACTAAGATTTTATCGAAATCGGCAACTATTTGACTCAGAATGGTTGCCTTACGTCGAAATCTAATAGTTTATTAAGGTTTTCGTTACTAAAATGCCCAAAGACGCCGATTTTGACTAGAATTTGAAAGATATGGACATGAATATATAACTGTTTGTATCAAAAAATGATAGTTTAAACTGATATTTGCAGTTTTGATTCGGTTTTAGGTACGATATGAGTCGAAGAAGCCGATTTTGACTGGAATCTGTTTAAAACGACAAAGAAAAACCTATTATCAATTCAAGGAAGTGAATTTTTAAGTAGTTATCTGCAGTTTTAATGTAGATTTCAGTTCGCTAAGTTATGAAGATGCATGTTTTGGCTATAATCTTCCGTAAATCAAGGGCGAAAACCAATTATTTGTCCCAAAAGAAGGTGTTTTAAGTATATATCTGCATTTCTAAGGTAGATTTGGGTACAATAAGAGGCGAAAAAGCAGATTCTGACTAAGATTTTATCGAAATCGGCAACTATTTGACTCAGAATGGTTGCCTTACGTCGAAATCTAATAGTTTATTAAGGTTTTCGTTACTAAAATGCCCAAAGACGCCGATTTTGACTAGAATTTGAAAGATATTGACATGAATATATAACTGTTTGTATCAAAAAATGATAGTTTAAACTGATATTTGCAGTTTTAATGCGGTTTTAGGTACGATATGAGTCGAAGAAGCCGATTTTGACTGGAATCTGTTTAAAATGACAAAGAAAAACCTATTATCAATTCAAGGAAGTGAATTTTTAAGTAGTTATCTGCAGTTTTAATGTAGATTTCAGTTCGCTAAGTTATGAAAATGCATGTTTTGGCTATAATCTTCCGTAAATCAAGGGCGAAAACCATTTATTTGTCCCAAAAGAAGGTGTTTTAAGTATATATCTGCATTTCTAAGGTAGATTTGGGTACAATAAGAGGCGAAAAAGCAGATTCTGACTAAGATTTTATCGAAATCGACAACTATTTGACTCAGAAAGGTTGCCTTACGTCGAAATCTAATAATTTATTAAGGTTTTCGTTACTAAAATGCCCAAAGACGCCGATTTTGACTAGAATTTGAAAGATATTGACATGAATATATAACTGTTTGTATCAAAAAATGATAGTTTAAACTAATATTTGCAGTTTTGATGCGGTTTTAGATACGATATGAATCGAAGAAGCCGATTTTGACTGGAATCTGTTTAAAATGACAAAGAAAAACCTATTATCAATTCAAGGAAGTGAATTTTTAAGTAGTTATCTGCAGTTTTAATGTAGATTTCAGTTCGCTAAGTTATAAAAATGCATGTTTTGGCTATAATCTTCCGTAAATCAAGGGCGAAAACCAATTATTTGTCCCAAAAGAAGGTGTTTTAAGTATATATCTGCATTTCTAAGGTAGATTTGGGTACAATAAGAGGCGAAAAAGCAGATTCTGACTAAGATTTTATCGAAATCGGCAACTATTTGACTCAGAATGGTTGCCTTACGTCGAAATCTAATAGTTTATTAAGGTTTTCGTTACTAAAATGCCCAAAGACGCCGATTTTGACTAGAATTTGAAAGATATTGACATGAATATATAACTGTTTGTATCAAAAAATGATAGTTTAAACTGATATTTGCAGTTTTGATGCGGTTTTAGATACGATATGAATCGAAGAAGCCGATTTTGACTGGAATCTGTTTAAAATGACAAAGAAAAACCTATTATCAATTCAAGGAAGTGAATTTTTAAGTAGTTATCTGCAGTTCTAATGTAGATTTCAGTTCGCTAAGTTATGAAAATGCATGTTTTGGCTATAATCTTCCGTAAATCAAGGGCGAAAACCAATTATTTGTCCCAAAAGAAGGTGTTCTAAGTATATATCTGCATTTCTAAGGTAGATTTGGGTACAATAAGAGGCGAAAAAGCAGATTCTGACTAAGATTTTATCGAAATCGGCAATTATTTGACTCAGCATGGTTGCCTTACGTCGAAATCTAATAGTTTATTAAGGTTTTCGTTACTAAAATGCCCAAAGACGCCGATTTTGACTAGAATTTGAAAGATATTGACATGAATATATAACTGTTTGTATCAAAAAATGATAGTTTAAACTGATATTTGCAGTTTTGATGCGGTTTTAGATACGATATGAATCGAAGAAGCCGATTTTGACTGGAATCTGTTTAAAATGACAAAGAAAAACCTACTATCAATTCAAGGAAGTGAATTTTTAAGTAGTTATCTGCAGTTCTAATGTAGATTTCAGTTCGCTAAGTTATGAAAATGCATGTTTTGGCTATAATCTTCCGTAAATCAAGTGCGAAAACCAATTATTTGTCCCAAAAGAAGGTGTTCTAAGTATATATCTGCATTTCTAAGGTAGATTTGGGTACAATAAGAGGCGAAAAAGCAGATTCTGACTAGGATTTTATCGAAATCGGCAACTATTTAACTCAGAAAGGTTGCCTTACGTCGAAATCTAATAGTTTATTAAGGTTTTCGTTACTAAAATGCCCAAAGACGCCGATTTTGACTAGAATTTGAAAGATATTGACATGAATATATAACTGTTTGTATCAAAAAATGATAGTTTAAACTGATATTTGCAGTTTTGATGCGGTTTTAGATACGATATGAATCGAAGAAGCCGATTTTGACTGGAATCTGTTTAAAATGACAAAGAAAAACCTATTATCAATTCAAGGAAGTGAATTTTTAAGTAGTTATATGCAGTTCTAATGTAGATTTCAGTTCGCTAAGTTATGAAAATGCATGTTTTGGCTATAATCTTCCGTAAATCAAGGGCGAAAACCAATTATTTGTCCCAAAAGAAGGTGTTCTAAGTATATATCTGCATTTCTAAGGTAGATTTGGGTACAATAAGAGGCGAAAAAGCAGATTCTGACTAAGATTTTATCGAAATCGGCAATTATTTGACTCAGAATGGTTGCCTTACGTCGAAATCTAATAGTTTATTAAGGTTTTCGTTACTAAAATGCCCAAAGACGCCGATTTTGACTAGAATTTTAAAGATATTGACATGAATATATAACTGTTTGTATCAAAAAATGATAGTTTAAACTGATATTTGCAGTTTTGATGCGGTTTTAGGTACGATATGAGTCGAAGAAGCCGATTTTGACTGGAATCTGTTTAAAACGACAAAGAAAAACCTATTATCAATTCAAGGAAGTGAATTTTTAAGTAGTTATCGGCAGTTTTAATGTAGATTTCAGTTCGCTAAGTTACGAAAATTCATGTTTTGGCTATAATCTTCCGTAAATCAAGGGCGAAAACCAATTATTTGTCCCAAAAGAAGGTGTTTTAAGTATATATCTGCATTTCTAAGGTAGATTTGGGTACAATAAGAGGCGAAAAAGCAGATTCTGACTAAGATTTTATCGAAATCGGCAACTATTTGACTCAGAATGGTTGCCTTACGTCGAAATCTAATAGTTTATTAATGTTTTCGTTACTAAAATGCCCAAAGACGCCGATTTTGACTAGAATTTGAATGATATTGACATGAATATATAACTGTTTGTATCAAAAAATGATAGTTTAAACTGATATTTGCAGTTTTGATGCGGTTTTAGATACGATATGAATCGAAGAAGCCGATTTTGACTGGAATCTGTTTAAAATGACAAAGAAAAACCTATTATCAATTCAAGGAAGTGAATTTTTAAGTAGTTATCTGCAGTTTTAATGTAGATTTCAATTCGCTAAGTTATGAAAATGCATGTTTTGGCTATAATCTTCCGTAAATCAAGGGCGAAAACCAATTATTTGTCCCAAAAGAAGGTGTTTTAAGTATATATCTGCATTTCTAAGGTAGATTTGGGTACAATAAGAAGTGAAAAAGCAGATTCTGACTAAGATTTTATCGAAATCGGCAACTATTTGACTCAGAATGGTTGCCTTACGTCGAAATCTAATAGTTTATTAAGGTTTTCGTTACTAAAATGCCCAAAGGCGCCGATTTTGACTAGAATTTGAAAGATATTGACATGAATATATAACTGTTTGTATCAAAAAATGATAGTTTAAACTGATATTTGCAGTTTTGATGCGGTTTTAGATACGATATGAATCGAAGAAGCCGATTTTGACTGGAATCTGTTTAAAATGACAAAGAAAAACATATTATCAATTCAAGGAAGTGAATTTTTAAGTAGTTATCTGCAGTTTTAATGTAGATTTCAGTTCGCTAATTTATGAAAATGCATGTTTTGGCTATAATCTTCCGTAAATCAAGGGCGAAAACCAATTATTTGTCCCAAAAGAAGGTGTTTTAAGTATATATCTGCATTTCTATTGGTAGATTTGGGTACAATAAGAGGCGAAAAAGCAGATTCTGACTAAGATTTTATCGAAATCGGCAACTATTTGACTCAGAAAGGTTGCCTTACGTCGAAATCTAATAGTTTATTAAGGTTTTCGTTACTAAAATGCCCAAAGACGCCGATTTTGACTAGAATTTGAAAGATATTGACATGAATATATAACTGTTTGTATCAAAAAATGATAGTTTAAACTAATATTTGCAGTTTTGATGCGGTTTTAGATACGATATGAATCGAAGAAGCCGATTTTGACTGGAATCTGTTTAAAATGACAAAGAAAAACCTATTATCAATTCAAGGAAGTGAATTTTTAAGTACTTATCTGCAGTTTTAATGTAGATTTCAGTTCGCTAAGTTATGAAAATGCATGTTTTGGCTATAATCTTCCGTAAATCAAGGGCGAAAACCAATTATTTGTCCCAAAAGAAGGTGTTTTAAGTATATATCTGCATTTCTAAGGTAGATTTGGGTACAATAAGAGGCGAAAAAGCAGATTCTGACTAAGATTTTATCGAAATCGGCAATTATTTGACTCAGAATGGTTGCCTTACGTCGAAATCTAATAGTTTATTAAGGTTTTCGTTACTAAAATGCCCAAAGACGCCGATTTTGACTAGAATTTGAAAGATATGGACATGAATATATAACTGTTTGTATCAAAAAATGATAGTTTAAACTGATATTTGCAGTTTTGATTCGGTTTTACGTACGATATGAGTCGAAGAAGCCGATTTTGACTGGAATCTGTTTAAAACGACAAAGAAAAACCTATTATCAATTCAAGGAAGTGAATTTTTAAGTAGTTATCTGCAGTTTTAATGTAGATTTCAGTTCGCTAAGTTATGAAAATGCATGTTTTGGCTATAATCTTCCGTAAATCAAGGGCGAAAACCAATTATTTGTCCCAAAAGAAGGTGTTTTAAGTATATATCTGCATTTCTAAGGTAGATTTGGGTACAATAAGAGGCGAAAAAGCAGATTCTGACTAAAATTTTATCGAAATCGGCAACTATTTGACTCAGAATGGTTGCCTTACGTCGAAATCTAATAGTTTATTAAGGTTTTCGTTACTAAAATGCCCAAAGACGCCGATTTTGACTAGAATTTGAAAGATATTGACATGAATATATAACTGTTTGTATCAAAAAATGATAGTTTAAACTGATATTTGCAGTTTTAATGCGGTTTTAGGTACGATATTAGTCGAAGAAGCCGATTTTGACTGGAATCTGTTTAAAATGACAAAGAAAAACCTATTATCAATTCAAGGAAGTGAATTTTTAAGTAGTTATCTGCAGTTTTAATGTAGATTTCAGTTCGCTAAGTTATGAAAATGCATGTTTTGGCTGTAATCTTCCGTAAATCAAGGGCGAAAACCATTTATTTGTCCCAAAAGAAGGTGTTTTAAGTATATATCTGCATTTCTAAGGTAGATTTGGGTACAATAAGAGGCGAAAAAGCAGATTCTGACTAAGATTTTATCGAAATCGGCAACTATTTGACTCAGAAAGGTTGCCTTACGTCGAAATCTAATAATTTATTAAGGTTTTCGTTACTAAAATGCCCAAAGACGCCGATTTTGACTAGAATTTGAAAGATATTGACATGAATATATAACTGTTTGTATCAAAAAATGATAGTTTAAACTAATATTTGCAGTTTTGATGCGGTTTTAGATACGATATGAATCGAAGAAGCCGATTTTGACTGGAATCTGTTTAAAATGACAAAGAAAAACCTATTATCAATTCAAGGAAGTGAATTTTTAAGTAGTTATCTGCAGTTTTAATGTAGATTTCAGTTCGCTAAGTTATAAAAATGCATGTTTTGGCTATAATCTTCCGTAAATCAATGGCGAAAACCAATTATTTGTCCCAAAAGAAGGTGTTTTAAGTATATATCTGCATTTCTAAGGTAGATTTGGGTACAATAAGAGGCGAAAAAGCAGATTCTGACTAAGATTTTATCGAAATCGGCAACTATTTGACTCAGAATGGTTGCCTTACGTCGAAATCTAATAGTTTATTAAGGTTTTCGTTACTAAAATGCCCAAAGACGCCGATTTTGACTAGAATTTGAAAGATATTGACATGAATATATAACTGTTTGTATCAAAAAATGATAGTTTAAACTGATATTTGCAGTTTTGATGCTTTTTTAGGTACGATATGAGTCGAAGAAGCCGATTTTGACTGGAATCTGTTTAAAATGACAAAGAAAAACCTACTATCAATTCAAGGAAGTGAATTTTTAAGTAGTTATCTGCAGTTCTAATGTAGATTTCAGTTCGCTAAGTTATGAAAATGCATGTTTTGGCTATAATCTTCCGTAAATCAAGGGCGAAAACCAATTATTTGTCCCAAAAGAAGGTGTTCTAAGTATATATCTGCATTTCTAAGGTAGATTTGGGTACAATAAGAGGCGAAAAAGCAGATTCTGACTAAGATTTTATCGAAATCGGCAATTATTTGACTCAGAATGGTTGCCTTACGTCGAAATCTAATAGTTTATTAAGGTTTTCGTTACTAAAATGCCCAAAGACGCCGATTTTGACTAGAATTTTAAAGATATTGACATGAATATATAACTGTTTGTATCAAAAAATGATAGTTTAAACTGATATTTGCAGTTTTGATGCGGTTTTAGGTACGATATGAGTCGAAGAAGCCGATTTTGACTGGAATCTGTTTAAAACGACAAAGAAAAACCTATTATCAATTCAAGGAAGTGAATTTTTAAGTAGTTATCGGCAGTTTTAATGTAGATTTCAGTTCGCTAAGTTACGAAAATTCATGTTTTGGCTATAATCTTCCGTAAATCAAGGGCGAAAACCAATTATTTGTCCCAAAAGAAGGTGTTTTAAGTATATATCTGCATTTCTAAGGTAGATTTGGGTACAATAAGAGGCGAAAAAGCAGATTCTGACTAAGATTTTATCGAAATCGGCAACTATTTGACTCAGAATGGTTGCCTTACGTCGAAATCTAATAGTTTATTAATGTTTTCGTTACTAAAATGCCCAAAGACGCCGATTTTGACTAGAATTTGAATGATATTGACATGAATATATAACTGTTTGTATCAAAAAATGATAGTTTAAACTGATATTTGCAGTTTTGATGCGGTTTTAGATACGATATGAATCGAAGAAGCCGATTTTGACTGGAATCTGTTTAAAATGACAAAGAAAAACCTATTATCAATTCAAGGAAGTGAATTTTTAAGTAGTTATCTGCAGTTTTAATGTAGATTTCAATTCGCTAAGTTATGAAAATGCATGTTTTGGCTATAATCTTCCGTAAATCAAGGGCGAAAACCAATTATTTGTCCCAAAAGAAGGTGTTTTAAGTATATATCTGCATTTCTAAGGTAGATTTGGGTACAATAAGAAGTGAAAAAGCAGATTCTGACTAAGATTTTATCGAAATCGGCAACTATTTGACTCAGAATGGTTGCCTTACGTCGAAATCTAATAGTTTATTAAGGTTTTCGTTACTAAAATGCCCAAAGGCGCCGATTTTGACTAGAATTTGAAAGATATTGACATGAATATATAACTGTTTGTATCAAAAAATGATAGTTTAAACTGATATTTGCAGTTTTGATGCGGTTTTAGATACGATATGAATCGAAGAAGCCGATTTTGACTGGAATCTGTTTAAAATGACAAAGAAAAACATATTATCAATTCAAGGAAGTGAATTTTTAAGTAGTTATCTGCAGTTTTAATGTAGATTTCAGTTCGCTAATTTATGAAAATGCATGTTTTGGCTATAATCTTCCGTAAATCAAGGGCGAAAACCAATTATTTGTCCCAAAAGAAGGTGTTTTAAGTATATATCTGCATTTCTATTGGTAGATTTGGGTACAATAAGAGGCGAAAAAGCAGATTCTGACTAAGATTTTATCGAAATCGGCAACTATTTGACTCAGAAAGGTTGCCTTACGTCGAAATCTAATAGTTTATTAAGGTTTTCGTTACTAAAATGCCCAAAGACGCCGATTTTGACTAGAATTTGAAAGATATTGACATGAATATATAACTGTTTGTATCAAAAAATGATAGTTTAAACTAATATTTGCAGTTTTGATGCGGTTTTAGATACGATATGAATCGAAGAAGCCGATTTTGACTGGAATCTGTTTAAAATGACAAAGAAAAACCTATTATCAATTCAAGGAAGTGAATTTTTAAGTACTTATCTGCAGTTTTAATGTAGATTTCAGTTCGCTAAGTTATGAAAATGCATGTTTTGGCTATAATCTTCCGTAAATCAAGGGCGAAAACCAATTATTTGTCCCAAAAGAAGGTGTTTTAAGTATATATCTGCATTTCTAAGGTAGATTTGGGTACAATAAGAGGCGAAAAAGCAGATTCTGACTAAGATTTTATCGAAATCGGCAATTATTTGACTCAGAATGGTTGCCTTACGTCGAAATCTAATAGTTTATTAAGGTTTTCGTTACTAAAATGCCCAAAGACGCCGATTTTGACTAGAATTTGAAAGATATGGACATGAATATATAACTGTTTGTATCAAAAAATGATAGTTTAAACTGATATTTGCAGTTTTGATTCGGTTTTACGTACGATATGAGTCGAAGAAGCCGATTTTGACTGGAATCTGTTTAAAACGACAAAGAAAAACCTATTATCAATTCAAGGAAGTGAATTTTTAAGTAGTTATCTGCAGTTTTAATGTAGATTTCAGTTCGCTAAGTTATGAAAATGCATGTTTTGGCTATAATCTTCCGTAAATCAAGGGCGAAAACCAATTATTTGTCCCAAAAGAAGGTGTTTTAAGTATATATCTGCATTTCTAAGGTAGATTTGGGTACAATAAGAGGCGAAAAAGCAGATTCTGACTAAAATTTTATCGAAATCGGCAACTATTTGACTCAGAATGGTTGCCTTACGTCGAAATCTAATAGTTTATTAAGGTTTTCGTTACTAAAATGCCCAAAGACGCCGATTTTGACTAGAATTTGAAAGATATTGACATGAATATATAACTGTTTGTATCAAAAAATGATAGTTTAAACTGATATTTGCAGTTTTAATGCGGTTTTAGGTACGATATGAGTCGAAGAAGCCGATTTTGACTGGAATCTGTTTAAAATGACAAAGAAAAACCTATTATCAATTCAAGGAAGTGAATTTTTAAGTAGTTATCTGCAGTTTTAATGTAGATTTCAGTTCGCTAAGTTATGAAAATGCATGTTTTGGCTGTAATCTTCCGTAAATCAAGGGCGAAAACCATTTATTTGTCCCAAAAGAAGGTGTTTTAAGTATATATCTGCATTTCTAAGGTAGATTTGGGTACAATAAGAGGCGAAAAAGCAGATTCTGACTAAGATTTTATCGAAATCGGCAACTATTTGACTCAGAAAGGTTGCCTTACGTCGAAATCTAATAATTTATTAAGGTTTTCGTTACTAAAATGCCCAAAGACGCCGATTTTGACTAGAATTTGAAAGATATTGACATGAATATATAACTGTTTGTATCAAAAAATGATAGTTTAAACTAATATTTGCAGTTTTGATGCGGTTTTAGATACGATATGAATCGAAGAAGCCGATTTTGACTGGAATCTGTTTAAAATGACAAAGAAAAACCTATTATCAATTCAAGGAAGTGAATTTTTAAGTAGTTATCTGCAGTTTTAATGTAGATTTCAGTTCGCTAAGTTATAAAAATGCATGTTTTGGCTATAATCTTCCGTAAATCAAGGGCGAAAACCAATTATTTGTCCCAAAAGAAGGTGTTTTAAGTATATATCTGCATTTCTAAGGTAGATTTGGGTACAATAAGAGGCGAAAAAGCAGATTCTGACTAAGATTTTATCGAAATCGGCAACTATTTGACTCAGAATGGTTGCCTTACGTCGAAATCTAATAGTTTATTAAGGTTTTCGTTACTAAAATGCCCAAAGACGCCGATTTTGACTAGAATTTGAAAGATATTGACATGAATATATAACTGTTTGTATCAAAAAATGATAGTTTAAACTGATATTTGCAGTTTTGATGCTTTTTTAGGTACGATATGAGTCGAAGAAGCCGATTTTGACTGGAATCTGTTTAAAATGACAAAGAACAACCTATTATCAATTCAAGGAAGTGAATTTTTAAGTAGTTATCTGCAGTTTTAATGTAGATTTCAGTTCGCTAAGTTATGAAAATGCATGTTTTGGCTATAATCTTCCGTAAATCAAGGGCGAAAACCAATTATTTGTCCCAAAAGAAGGTGTTTTAAGTATATATCTGTATTTCTAAGGTAGATTTAGGTACAATAAGAGGCGAAAAAGCAGATTCTGTCTAGGATTTTATCGAAATCGGCAACTATTTAACTCAGAAAGGTTGCCTTACGTCGAAATCTAATAGTTTATTAAGGTTTTCGTTACTAAAATGCCCAAAGACGCCGATTTTGACTAGAATTTGAAAGATATTGACATGAATATATAACTGTTTGTATCAAAAAATGATAGTTTAAACTGATATTTGCAGTTTTGATGCGGTTTTAGATACGATATGAATCGAAGAAGCCGATTTTGACTGGAATCTGTTTAAAATGACAAAGAAAAACCTATTATCAATTCAAGGAAGTGAATTTTTAAGTAGTTATCTGCAGTTCTAATGTAGATTTCAGTTCGCTAAGTTATGAAAATGCATGTTTTGGCTATAATCTTCCGTAAATCAAGGGCGAAAACCAATTATTTGTCCCAAAAGAAGGTGTTCTAAGTATATATCTGCATTTCTAAGGTAGATTTGGGTACAATAAGAGGCGAAAAAGCAGATTCTGACTAAGATTTTATCGAAATCGGCAATTATTTGACTCAGAATGGTTGCCTTACGTCGAAATCTAATAGTTTATTAAGGTTTTCGTTACTAAAATGCCCAAAGACGCCGATTTTGACTAGAATTTGAAAGATATTGACATGAATATATAACTGTTTGTATCAAAAAATGATAGTTTAAACTGATATTTGCAGTTTTGATGCGGTTTTAGATACGATATGAATCGAAGAAGCCGATTTTGACTGGAATCTGTTTAAAATGACAAAGAAAAACCTATTATCAATTCAAGGAAGTGAATTTTTAAGTAGTTATCTGCAGTTCTAATGTAGATTTCAGTTCGCTAAGTTATGAAAATGCATGTTTTGGCTATAATCTTCCGTAAATCAAGGGCGAAAACCAATTATTTGTCCAAAAAGAAGGTGTTCTAAGTATATATCTGCATTTCTAAGGTAGATTTGGGTACAATAAGAGGCGAAAAAGCAGATTCTGACTAAGATTTTATCGAAATCGGCAATTATTTGACTCAGAATGGTTGCCTTACGTCGAAATCTAATAGTTTATTAAGGTTTTCGTTACTAAAATGCCCAAAGACGCCGATTTTGACTAGAATTTGAAAGATATTGACATGAACATATAACTGTTTGTATCAAAAAATGATAGTTTAAACTGATATTTGCAGTTTTGATGCGGTTTTAGGTACGATATGAGTCGAAGAAGCCGATTTTGACTGGAATCTGTTTAAAACGACAAAGAAAAACCTATTATCAATTCAAGGAAGTGAATTTTTAAGTAGTTATCTGCAGTTTTAATGTAGATTTCAGTTCGCCAAGTTACGAAAATTCATGTTTTGGCTATAATCTTCCGTAAATCAAGGGCGAAAACCAATTATTTGTCCCAAAAGAAGGTGTTTTAAGTATATATCTGCATTTCTAAGGTAGATTTGGGTACAATAAGAGGCGAAAAAGCAGATTCTGACTAAGATTTTATCGAAATCGGCAACTATTTGACTCAGAATGGTTGCCTTACGTCGAAATCTAATAGTTTATTAATGTTTTCGTTACTAAAATGCCCAAAGACGCCGATTTTGACTAGAATTTGAATGATATTGACATGAATATATAACTGTTTGTATCAAAAAATGATAGTTTAAACTGATATTTGCAGTTTTGATGCGGTTTTAGATACGATATGAATCGAAGAAGCCGATTTTGACTGGAATCTGTTTAAAATGACAACGAAAAACCTATTATCAATTCAAGGAAGTGAATTTTTAAGTAGTTATCTGCAGTTTTAATGTAGATTTCAATTCGCTAAGTTATGAAAATGCATGTTTTGGCTATAATCTTCCGTAAATCAAGGGCGAAAACCAATTATTTGTCCCAAAAGAAGATGTTTTAAGTATATATCTGCATTTCTAAGGTAGATTTGGGTACAATAAGAGGCGAAAAAGCAGATTCTGACTAGAATTTGAAAGATATTGACATGAATATATAACTGTTTGTATCAAAAAATGATAGTTTAAACTGATATTTGCAGTTTTGATGCGGTTTTAGATACGATATGAATCGAAGAAGCCGATTTTGACTGGAATCTGTTTAAAATGACAAAGAAAAACATATTATCAATTCAAGGAAGTGAATTTTTAAGTAGTTATCTGCAGTTTTAATGTAGATTTCAGTTCGCTAATTTATGAAAATGCATGTTTTGGCTATAATCTTCCGTAAATCAAGGGCGAAAACCAATTATCTGTCCCAAAAGAAGGTGTTTTAATTATATATTTGCATTTCTATTGGTAGATTTGGGTACAATAAGAGGCGAAAAAGCAGATTCTGACTAAGATTTTATCGAAATCGGCAACTATTTGACTCAGAAAGGTTGCCTTACGTCGAAATCTAATAGTTTATTAAGGTTTTCGTTACTAAAATGCCCAAAGACGCCGATTTTGACTAGAATTTGAAAGATATGGACATGAATATATAACTGTTTGTATCAAAAAATGATAGTTTAAACTGATATTTGCAGTTTTGATTCGGTTTTACGTACGATATGAGTCGAAGAAGCCGATTTTGACTGGAATCTGTTTAAAACGACAAAGAAAAACCTATTATCAATTCAAGGAAGTGAATTTTTAAGTAGTTATCTGCAGTTTTAATGTAGATTTCAGTTCGCTAAGTTATGAAAATGCATGTTTTGGCTATAATCTTCCGTAAATCAAGGGCGAAAACCAATTATTTGTCCCAAAAGAAGGTGTTTTAAGTATATATCTGCATTTCTAAGGTAGATTTGGGTACAATAAGAGGCGAAAAAGCAGATTCTGACTAAAATTTTATCGAAATCGGCAACTATTTGACTCAGAATGGTTGCCTTACGTCGAAATCTAATAGTTTATTAAGGTTTTCGTTACTAAAATGCCCAAAGACGCCGATTTTGACTAGAATTTGAAAGATATTGACATGAATATATAACTGTTTGTATCAAAAAATGATAGTTTAAACTGATATTTGCAGTTTTAATGCGGTTTTAGGTACGATATTAGTCGAAGAAGCCGATTTTGACTGGAATCTGTTTAAAATGACAAAGAAAAACCTATTATCAATTCAAGGAAGTGAATTTTTAAGTAGTTATCTGCAGTTTTAATGTAGATTTCAGTTCGCTAAGTTATGAAAATGCATGTTTTGGCTGTAATCTTCCGTAAATCAAGGGCGAAAACCATTTATTTGTCCCAAAAGAAGGTGTTTTAAGTATATATCTGCATTTCTAAGGTAGATTTGGGTACAATAAGAGGCGAAAAAGCAGATTCTGACTAAGATTTTATCGAAATCGGCAACTATTTGACTCAGAAAGGTTGCCTTACGTCGAAATCTAATAATTTATTAAGGTTTTCGTTACTAAAATGCCCAAAGACGCCGATTTTGACTAGAATTTGAAAGATATTGACATGAATATATAACTGTTTGTATCAAAAAATGATAGTTTAAACTAATATTTGCAGTTTTGATGCGGTTTTAGATACGATATGAATCGAAGAAGCCGATTTTGACTGGAATCTGTTTAAAATGACAAAGAAAAACCTATTATCAATTCAAGGAAGTGAATTTTTAAGTAGTTATCTGCAGTTTTAATGTAGATTTCAGTTCGCTAAGTTATAAAAATGCATGTTTTGGCTATAATCTTCCGTAAATCAATGGCGAAAACCAATTATTTGTCCCAAAAGAAGGTGTTTTAAGTATATATCTGCATTTCTAAGGTAGATTTGGGTACAATAAGAGGCGAAAAAGCAGATTCTGACTAAGATTTTATCGAAATCGGCAACTATTTGACTCAGAATGGTTGCCTTACGTCGAAATCTAATAGTTTATTAAGGTTTTCGTTACTAAAATGCCCAAAGACGCCGATTTTGACTAGAATTTGAAAGATATTGACATGAATATATAACTGTTTGTATCAAAAAATGATAGTTTAAACTGATATTTGCAGTTTTGATGCTTTTTTAGGTACGATATGAGTCGAAGAAGCCGATTTTGACTGGAATCTGTTTAAAATGACAAAGAAAAACCTACTATCAATTCAAGGAAGTGAATTTTTAAGTAGTTATCTGCAGTTCTAATGTAGATTTCAGTTCGCTAAGTTATGAAAATGCATGTTTTGGCTATAATCTTCCGTAAATCAAGGGCGAAAACCAATTATTTGTCCCAAAAGAAGGTGTTCTAAGTATATATCTGCATTTCTAAGGTAGATTTGGGTACAATAAGAGGCGAAAAAGCAGATTCTGACTAGGATTTTATCGAAATCGGCAACTATTTAACTCAGAAAGGTTGCCTTACGTCGAAATCTAATAGTTTATTAAGGTTTTCGTTACTAAAATGCCCAAAGACGCCGATTTTGACTAGAATTTGAAAGATATTGACATGAATATATAACTGTTTGTATCAAAAAATGATAGTTTAAACTGATATTTGCAGTTTTGATGCGGTTTTAGATACGATATGAATCGAAGAAGCCGATTTTGACTGGAATCTGTTTAAAATGACAAAGAAAAACCTATTATCAATTCAAGGAAGTGAATTTTTAAGTAGTTATATGCAGTTCTAATGTAGATTTCAGTTCGCTAAGTTATGAAAATGCATGTTTTGGCTATAATCTTCCGTAAATCAAGGGCGAAAACCAATTATTTGTCCCAAAAGAAGGTGTTCTAAGTATATATCTGCATTTCTAAGGTAGATTTGGGTACAATAAGAGGCGAAAAAGCAGATTCTGACTAAGATTTTATCGAAATCGGCAATTATTTGACTCAGAATGGTTGCCTTACGTCGAAATCTAATAGTTTATTAAGGTTTTCGTTACTAAAATGCCCAAAGACGCCGATTTTGACTAGAATTTTAAAGATATTGACATGAATATATAACTGTTTGTATCAAAAAATGATAGTTTAAACTGATATTTGCAGTTTTGATGCGGTTTTAGGTACGATATGAGTCGAAGAAGCCGATTTTGACTGGAATCTGTTTAAAACGACAAAGAAAAACCTATTATCAATTCAAGGAAGTGAATTTTTAAGTAGTTATCGGCAGTTTTAATGTAGATTTCAGTTCGCTAAGTTACGAAAATTCATGTTTTGGCTATAATCTTCCGTAAATCAAGGGCGAAAACCAATTATTTGTCCCAAAAGAAGGTGTTTTAAGTATATATCTGCATTTCTAAGGTAGATTTGGGTACAATAAGAGGCGAAAAAGCAGATTCTGACTAAGATTTTATCGAAATCGGCAACTATTTGACTCAGAATGGTTGCCTTACGTCGAAATCTAATAGTTTATTAATGTTTTCGTTACTAAAATGCCCAAAGACGCCGATTTTGACTAGAATTTGAATGATATTGACATGAATATATAACTGTTTGTATCAAAAAATGATAGTTTAAACTGATATTTGCAGTTTTGATGCGGTTTTAGATACGATATGAATCGAAGAAGCCGATTTTGACTGGAATCTGTTTAAAATGACAAAGAAAAACCTATTATCAATTCAAGGAAGTGAATTTTTAAGTAGTTATCTGCAGTTTTAATGTAGATTTCAATTCGCTAAGTTATGAAAATGCATGTTTTGGCTATAATCTTCCGTAAATCAAGGGCGAAAACCAATTATTTGTCCCAAAAGAAGGTGTTTTAAGTATATATCTGCATTTCTAAGGTAGATTTGGGTACAATAAGAAGTGAAAAAGCAGATTCTGACTAAGATTTTATCGAAATCGGCAACTATTTGACTCAGAATGGTTGCCTTACGTCGAAATCTAATAGTTTATTAAGGTTTTCGTTACTAAAATGCCCAAAGGCGCCGATTTTGACTAGAATTTGAAAGATATTGACATGAATATATAACTGTTTGTATCAAAAAATGATAGTTTAAACTGATATTTGCAGTTTTGATGCGGTTTTAGATACGATATGAATCGAAGAAGCCGATTTTGACTGGAATCTGTTTAAAATGACAAAGAAAAACATATTATCAATTCAAGGAAGTGAATTTTTAAGTAGTTATCTGCAGTTTTAATGTAGATTTCAGTTCGCTAATTTATGAAAATGCATGTTTTGGCTATAATCTTCCGTAAATCAAGGGCGAAAACCAATTATTTGTCCCAAAAGAAGGTGTTTTAAGTATATATCTGCATTTCTATTGGTAGATTTGGGTACAATAAGAGGCGAAAAAGCAGATTCTGACTAAGATTTTATCGAAATCGGCAACTATTTGACTCAGAAAGGTTGCCTTACGTCGAAATCTAATAGTTTATTAAGGTTTTCGTTACTAAAATGCCCAAAGACGCCGATTTTGACTAGAATTTGAAAGATATTGACATGAATATATAACTGTTTGTATCAAAAAATGATAGTTTAAACTAATATTTGCAGTTTTGATGCGGTTTTAGATACGATATGAATCGAAGAAGCCGATTTTGACTGGAATCTGTTTAAAATGACAAAGAAAAACCTATTATCAATTCAAGGAAGTGAATTTTTAAGTACTTATCTGCAGTTTTAATGTAGATTTCAGTTCGCTAAGTTATGAAAATGCATGTTTTGGCTATAATCTTCCGTAAATCAAGGGCGAAAACCAATTATTTGTCCCAAAAGAAGGTGTTTTAAGTATATATCTGCATTTCTAAGGTAGATTTGGGTACAATAAGAGGCGAAAAAGCAGATTCTGACTAAGATTTTATCGAAATCGGCAATTATTTGACTCAGAATGGTTGCCTTACGTCGAAATCTAATAGTTTATTAAGGTTTTCGTTACTAAAATGCCCAAAGACGCCGATTTTGACTAGAATTTGAAAGATATGGACATGAATATATAACTGTTTGTATCAAAAAATGATAGTTTAAACTGATATTTGCAGTTTTGATTCGGTTTTACGTACGATATGAGTCGAAGAAGCCGATTTTGACTGGAATCTGTTTAAAACGACAAAGAAAAACCTATTATCAATTCAAGGAAGTGAATTTTTAAGTAGTTATCTGCAGTTTTAATGTAGATTTCAGTTCGCTAAGTTATGAAAATGCATGTTTTGGCTATAATCTTCCGTAAATCAAGGGCGAAAACCAATTATTTGTCCCAAAAGAAGGTGTTTTAAGTATATATCTGCATTTCTAAGGTAGATTTGGGTACAATAAGAGGCGAAAAAGCAGATTCTGACTAAAATTTTATCGAAATCGGCAACTATTTGACTCAGAATGGTTGCCTTACGTCGAAATCTAATAGTTTATTAAGGTTTTCGTTACTAAAATGCCCAAAGACGCCGATTTTGACTAGAATTTGAAAGATATTGACATGAATATATAACTGTTTGTATCAAAAAATGATAGTTTAAACTGATATTTGCAGTTTTAATGCGGTTTTAGGTACGATATGAGTCGAAGAAGCCGATTTTGACTGGAATCTGTTTAAAATGACAAAGAAAAACCTATTATCAATTCAAGGAAGTGAATTTTTAAGTAGTTATCTGCAGTTTTAATGTAGATTTCAGTTCGCTAAGTTATGAAAATGCATGTTTTGGCTGTAATCTTCCGTAAATCAAGGGCGAAAACCATTTATTTGTCCCAAAAGAAGGTGTTTTAAGTATATATCTGCATTTCTAAGGTAGATTTGGGTACAATAAGAGGCGAAAAAGCAGATTCTGACTAAGATTTTATCGAAATCGGCAACTATTTGACTCAGAAAGGTTGCCTTACGTCGAAATCTAATAATTTATTAAGGTTTTCGTTACTAAAATGCCCAAAGACGCCGATTTTGACTAGAATTTGAAAGATATTGACATGAATATATAACTGTTTGTATCAAAAAATGATAGTTTAAACTAATATTTGCAGTTTTGATGCGGTTTTAGATACGATATGAATCGAAGAAGCCGATTTTGACTGGAATCTGTTTAAAATGACAAAGAAAAACCTATTATCAATTCAAGGAAGTGAATTTTTAAGTAGTTATCTGCAGTTTTAATGTAGATTTCAGTTCGCTAAGTTATAAAAATGCATGTTTTGGCTATAATCTTCCGTAAATCAAGGGCGAAAACCAATTATTTGTCCCAAAAGAAGGTGTTTTAAGTATATATCTGCATTTCTAAGGTAGATTTGGGTACAATAAGAGGCGAAAAAGCAGATTCTGACTAAGATTTTATCGAAATCGGCAACTATTTGACTCAGAATGGTTGCCTTACGTCGAAATCTAATAGTTTATTAAGGTTTTCGTTACTAAAATGCCCAAAGACGCCGATTTTGACTAGAATTTGAAAGATATTGACATGAATATATAACTGTTTGTATCAAAAAATGATAGTTTAAACTGATATTTGCAGTTTTGATGCTTTTTTAGGTACGATATGAGTCGAAGAAGCCGATTTTGACTGGAATCTGTTTAAAATGACAAAGAACAACCTATTATCAATTCAAGGAAGTGAATTTTTAAGTAGTTATCTGCAGTTTTAATGTAGATTTCAGTTCGCTAAGTTATGAAAATGCATGTTTTGGCTATAATCTTCCGTAAATCAAGGGCGAAAACCAATTATTTGTCCCAAAAGAAGGTGTTTTAAGTATATATCTGTATTTCTAAGGTAGATTTAGGTACAATAAGAGGCGAAAAAGCAGATTCTGTCTAGGATTTTATCGAAATCGGCAACTATTTAACTCAGAAAGGTTGCCTTACGTCGAAATCTAATAGTTTATTAAGGTTTTCGTTACTAAAATGCCCAAAGACGCCGATTTTGACTAGAATTTGAAAGATATTGACATGAATATATAACTGTTTGTATCAAAAAATGATAGTTTAAACTGATATTTGCAGTTTTGATGCGGTTTTAGATACGATATGAATCGAAGAAGCCGATTTTGACTGGAATCTGTTTAAAATGACAAAGAAAAACCTATTATCAATTCAAGGAAGTGAATTTTTAAGTAGTTATCTGCAGTTCTAATGTAGATTTCAGTTCGCTAAGTTATGAAAATGCATGTTTTGGCTATAATCTTCCGTAAATCAAGGGCGAAAACCAATTATTTGTCCCAAAAGAAGGTGTTCTAAGTATATATCTGCATTTCTAAGGTAGATTTGGGTACAATAAGAGGCGAAAAAGCAGATTCTGACTAAGATTTTATCGAAATCGGCAATTATTTGACTCAGAATGGTTGCCTTACGTCGAAATCTAATAGTTTATTAAGGTTTTCGTTACTAAAATGCCCAAAGACGCCGATTTTGACTAGAATTTGAAAGATATTGACATGAATATATAACTGTTTGTATCAAAAAATGATAGTTTAAACTGATATTTGCAGTTTTGATGCGGTTTTAGATACGATATGAATCGAAGAAGCCGATTTTGACTGGAATCTGTTTAAAATGACAAAGAAAAACCTATTATCAATTCAAGGAAGTGAATTTTTAAGTAGTTATCTGCAGTTCTAATGTAGATTTCAGTTCGCTAAGTTATGAAAATGCATGTTTTGGCTATAATCTTCCGTAAATCAAGGGCGAAAACCAATTATTTGTCCAAAAAGAAGGTGTTCTAAGTATATATCTGCATTTCTAAGGTAGATTTGGGTACAATAAGAGGCGAAAAAGCAGATTCTGACTAAGATTTTATCGAAATCGGCAATTATTTGACTCAGAATGGTTGCCTTACGTCGAAATCTAATAGTTTATTAAGGTTTTCGTTACTAAAATGCCCAAAGACGCCGATTTTGACTAGAATTTGAAAGATATTGACATGAACATATAACTGTTTGTATCAAAAAATGATAGTTTAAACTGATATTTGCAGTTTTGATGCGGTTTTAGGTACGATATGAGTCGAAGAAGCCGATTTTGACTGGAATCTGTTTAAAACGACAAAGAAAAACCTATTATCAATTCAAGGAAGTGAATTTTTAAGTAGTTATCTGCAGTTTTAATGTAGATTTCAGTTCGCCAAGTTACGAAAATTCATGTTTTGGCTATAATCTTCCGTAAATCAAGGGCGAAAACCAATTATTTGTCCCAAAAGAAGGTGTTTTAAGTATATATCTGCATTTCTAAGGTAGATTTGGGTACAATAAGAGGCGAAAAAGCAGATTCTGACTAAGATTTTATCGAAATCGGCAACTATTTGACTCAGAATGGTTGCCTTACGTCGAAATCTAATAGTTTATTAATGTTTTCGTTACTAAAATGCCCAAAGACGCCGATTTTGACTAGAATTTGAATGATATTGACATGAATATATAACTGTTTGTATCAAAAAATGATAGTTTAAACTGATATTTGCAGTTTTGATGCGGTTTTAGATACGATATGAATCGAAGAAGCCGATTTTGACTGGAATCTGTTTAAAATGACAACGAAAAACCTATTATCAATTCAAGGAAGTGAATTTTTAAGTAGTTATCTGCAGTTTTAATGTAGATTTCAATTCGCTAAGTTATGAAAATGCATGTTTTGGCTATAATCTTCCGTAAATCAAGGGCGAAAACCAATTATTTGTCCCAAAAGAAGATGTTTTAAGTATATATCTGCATTTCTAAGGTAGATTTGGGTACAATAAGAGGCGAAAAAGCAGATTCTGACTAGAATTTGAAAGATATTGACATGAATATATAACTGTTTGTATCAAAAAATGATAGTTTAAACTGATATTTGCAGTTTTGATGCGGTTTTAGATACGATATGAATCGAAGAAGCCGATTTTGACTGGAATCTGTTTAAAATGACAAAGAAAAACATATTATCAATTCAAGGAAGTGAATTTTTAAGTAGTTATCTGCAGTTTTAATGTAGATTTCAGTTCGCTAATTTATGAAAATGCATGTTTTGGCTATAATCTTCCGTAAATCAAGGGCGAAAACCAATTATCTGTCCCAAAAGAAGGTGTTTTAAGTATATATTTGCATTTCTATTGGTAGATTTGGGTACAATAAGAGGCGAAAAAGCAGATTCTGACTAAGATTTTATCGAAATCGGCAACTATTTGACTCAGAAAGGTTGCCTTACGTCGAAATCTAATAGTTTATTAAGGTTTTCGTTACTAAAATGCCCAAAGACGCCGATTTTGACTAGAATTTGAAAGATATTGACATGAATATATAACTGTTTGTATCAAAAAATGATAGTTTAAACTAATATTTGCAGTTTTGATGCGGTTTTAGATACGATATGAATCGAAGAAGCCGATTTTGACTGGAATCTGTTTAAAATGACAAAGAAAAACCTATTATCAATTCAAGGAAGTGAATTTTTAAGTAGTTATCTGCAGTTTTAATGTAGATTTCAGTTCGCTAAGTTATGAAAATGCATGTTTTGGCTATAATCTTAAGTAAATCAAGGGCGAAAACCAATTATTTGTCCCAAAAGAAGGTGTTTTAAGTATATATCTGCATTTCTAAGGTAGATTTGGGTACAATAAGAGGCGAAAAAGCAGATTCTGAGTAAGATTTTATCGAAATCGGCAATTATTTGACTCAGAATGGTTGCCTTACGTCGAAATCTAATAGTTTATTAAGGTTTTCGTTACTAAAATGCCCAAAGACGCCGATTTTGACTAGAATTTGAAAGATATTGACATGAATATATAACTGTTTGTATCAAAAAATGATAGTTTAAACTGATATTTGCAGTTTTGATTCGGTTTTAGGTACGATATGAGTCGAAGAAGCCGATTTTGACTGGAATCTGTTTAAAACGACAAAGAAAAACCTATTATCAATTCAAGGAAGTGAATTTTTAAGTAGTTATCTGCAGTTTTAATGTAGATTTCAGTTCGCTAAGTTACGAAAATTCATGTTTTGGCTATAATCTTCCGTAAATCAAGGGCGAAAACCAATTATTTGTCCCAAAAGAAGGTGTTTTAAGTATATATCTGCATTTCTAAGGTAGATTTGGGTACAATAAGAGGCGAAAAAGCAGATTCTGACTAAGATTTTATCGAAATCGGCAACTATTTGACTCAGAATAGTTGCCTTACGTCGAAATCTAATAGTTTATTAAGGTTTTCGTTACTAAAATGCCCAAAGACGCCGATTTTGACTAGAATTTGAAAGATATTGACATGAATATATAACTGTTTGTATCAAAAAATGATAGTTTAAACTGATATTTGCAGTTTTAATGCGGTTTTAGGTACGATATGAGTCGAAGAAGCCGATTTTGACTGGAATCTGTTTAAAATGACAAAGAAAAACCTATTATCAATTCAAGGAAGTGAATTTTTAAGTAGTTATCTGCAGTTTTAATGTAGATTTCAATTCGCTAAGTTATGAAAATGCATGTTTTGGCTATAATCTTCCGTAAATCAAGGGCGAAAACCAATTATTTGTCCCAAAAGAAGGTGTTTTAAGTATATATCTGCATTTCTAAGGTAGATTTGGGTACAATAAGAGGCGAAAAAGCAGATTCTGACTAAGATTTTATCGAAATCGGCAACTATTTGACTCAGAAAGGTTGCCTTACGTCGAAATCTAATAATTTATTAAGGTTTTCGTTACTAAAATGCCCAAAGACGCCGATTTTGACTAGAATTTGAAAGATATTGACATGAATATATAACTGTTTGTATCAAAAAATGATAGTTTAAACTAATATTTGCAGTTTTGATGCGGTTTTAGATACGATATGAATCGAAGAAGCCGATTTTGACTGGAATCTGTTTAAAATGACAAAGAAAAACCTATTATCAATTCAAGGAAGTGAATTTTTAAGTAGTTATCTGCAGTTTTAATGTAGATTTCAGTTCGCTAAGTTATAAAAATGCATGTTTTGGCTATAATCTTCCGTAAATCAAGGGCGAAAACCAATTATTTGTCCCAAAAGAAGGTGTTTTAAGTATATATCTGCATTTCTAAGGTAGATTTGGGTACAATAAGAGGCGAAAAAGCAGATTCTGACTAAGATTTTATCGAAATCGGCAACTATTTGACTCAGAATGGTTGCCTTACGTCGAAATCTAATAGTTTATTAAGGTTTTCGTTACTAAAATGCCCAAAGACGCCGATTTTGACTAGAATTTGAAAGATATTGACATGAATATATAACTGTTTGTATCAAAAAATGATAGTTTAAACTGATATTTGCAGTTTTGATGCTTTTTTAGGTACGATATGAGTCGAAGAAGCCGATTTTGACTGGAATCTGTTTAAAATGACAAAGAACAACCTATTATCAATTCAAGGAAGTGAATTTTTAAGTAGTTATCTGCAGTTTTAATGTAGATTTCAGTTCGCTAAGTTATGAAAATGCATGTTTTGGCTATAATCTTCCGTAAATCAAGGGCGAAAACCAATTATTTGTCCCAAAAGAAGGTGTTTTAAGTATATATCTGTATTTCTAAGGTAGATTTAGGTACAATAAGAGGCGAAAAAGCAGATTCTGTCTAGGATTTTATCGAAATCGGCAACTATTTAACTCAGAAAGGTTGCCTTACGTCGAAATCTAATAGTTTATTAAGGTTTTCGTTACTAAAATGCCCAAAGACGCCGATTTTGACTAGAATTTGAAAGATATTGACATGAATATATAACTGTTTGTATCAAAAAATGATAGTTTAAACTGATATTTGCAGTTTTGATGCGGTTTTAGATACGATATGAATCGAAGAAGCCGATTTTGACTGGAATCTGTTTAAAATGACAAAGAAAAACCTATTATCAATTCAAGGAAGTGAATTTTTAAGTAGTTATCTGCAGTTCTAATGTAGATTTCAGTTCGCTAAGTTATGAAAATGCATGTTTTGGCTATAATCTTCCGTAAATCAAGGGCGAAAACCAATTATTTGTCCCAAAAGAAGGTGTTCTAAGTATATATCTGCATTTCTAAGGTAGATTTGGGTACAATAAGAGGCGAAAAAGCAGATTCTGACTAAGATTTTATCGAAATCGGCAATTATTTGACTCAGAATGGTTGCCTTACGTCGAAATCTAATAGTTTATTAAGGTTTTCGTTACTAAAATGCCCAAAGACGCCGATTTTGACTAGAATTTGAAAGATATTGACATGAATATATAACTGTTTGTATCAAAAAATGATAGTTTAAACTGATATTTGCAGTTTTGATGCGGTTTTAGATACGATATGAATCGAAGAAGCCGATTTTGACTGGAATCTGTTTAAAATGACAAAGAAAAACCTATTATCAATTCAAGGAAGTGAATTTTTAAGTAGTTATCTGCAGTTTTAATGTAGATTTCAGTTCGCCAAGTTACGAAAATTCATGTTTTGGCTATAATCTTCCGTAAATCAAGGGCGAAAACCAATTATTTGTCCCAAAAGAAGGTGTTTTAAGTATATATCTGCATTTCTAAGGTAGATTTGGGTACAATAAGAGGCGAAAAAGCAGATTCTGACTAAGATTTTATCGAAATCGGCAACTATTTGACTCAGAATGGTTGCCTTACGTCGAAATCTAATAGTTTATTAATGTTTTCGTTACTAAAATGCCCAAAGACGCCGATTTTGACTAGAATTTGAATGATATTGACATGAATATATAACTGTTTGTATCAAAAAATGATAGTTTAAACTGATATTTGCAGTTTTGATGCGGTTTTAGATACGATATGAATCGAAGAAGCCGATTTTGACTGGAATCTGTTTAAAATGACAACGAAAAACCTATTATCAATTCAAGGAAGTGAATTTTTAAGTAGTTATCTGCAGTTTTAATGTAGATTTCAATTCGCTAAGTTATGAAAATGCATGTTTTGGCTATAATCTTCCGTAAATCAAGGGCGAAAACCAATTATTTGTCCCAAAAGAAGATGTTTTAAGTATATATCTGCATTTCTAAGGTAGATTTGGGTACAATAAGAGGCGAAAAAGCAGATTCTGACTAGAATTTGAAAGATATTGACATGAATATATAACTGTTTGTATCAAAAAATGATAGTTTAAACTGATATTTGCAGTTTTGATGCGGTTTTAGATACGATATGAATCGAAGAAGCCGATTTTGACTGGAATCTGTTTAAAATGACAAAGAAAAACATATTATCAATTCAAGGAAGTGAATTTTTAAGTAGTTATCTGCAGTTTTAATGTAGATTTCAGTTCGCTAATTTATGAAAATGCATGTTTTGGCTATAATCTTCCGTAAATCAAGGGCGAAAACCAATTATCTGTCCCAAAAGAAGGTGTTTTAAGTATATATTTGCATTTCTATTGGTAGATTTGGGTACAATAAGAGGCGAAAAAGCAGATTCTGACTAAGATTTTATCGAAATCGGCAACTATTTGACTCAGAAAGGTTGCCTTACGTCGAAATCTAATAGTTTATTAAGGTTTTCGTTACTAAAATGCCCAAAGACGCCGATTTTGACTAGAATTTGAAAGATATTGACATGAATATATAACTGTTTGTATCAAAAAATGATAGTTTAAACTAATATTTGCAGTTTTGATGCGGTTTTAGATACGATATGAATCGAAGAAGCCGATTTTGACTGGAATCTGTTTAAAATGACAAAGAAAAACCTATTATCAATTCAAGGAAGTGAATTTTTAAGTAGTTATCTGCAGTTTTAATGTAGATTTCAGTTCGCTAAGTTATGAAAATGCATGTTTTGGCTATAATCTTAAGTAAATCAAGGGCGAAAACCAATTATTTGTCCCAAAAGAAGGTGTTTTAAGTATATATCTGCATTTCTAAGGTAGATTTGGGTACAATAAGAGGCGAAAAAGCAGATTCTGAGTAAGATTTTATCGAAATCGGCAATTATTTGACTCAGAATGGTTGCCTTACGTCGAAATCTAATAGTTTATTAAGGTTTTCGTTACTAAAATGCCCAAAGACGCCGATTTTGACTAGAATTTGAAAGATATTGACATGAATATATAACTGTTTGTATCAAAAAATGATAGTTTAAACTGATATTTGCAGTTTTGATTCGGTTTTAGGTACGATATGAGTCGAAGAAGCCGATTTTGACTGGAATCTGTTTAAAACGACAAAGAAAAACCTATTATCAATTCAAGGAAGTGAATTTTTAAGTAGTTATCTGCAGTTTTAATGTAGATTTCAGTTCGCTAAGTTACGAAAATTCATGTTTTGGCTATAATCTTCCGTAAATCAAGGGCGAAAACCAATTATTTGTCCCAAAAGAAGGTGTTTTAAGTATATATCTGCATTTCTAAGGTAGATTTGGGTACAATAAGAGGCGAAAAAGCAGATTCTGACTAAGATTTTATCGAAATCGGCAACTATTTGACTCAGAATAGTTGCCTTACGTCGAAATCTAATAGTTTATTAAGGTTTTCGTTACTAAAATGCCCAAAGACGCCGATTTTGACTAGAATTTGAAAGATATTGACATGAATATATAACTGTTTGTATCAAAAAATGATAGTTTAAACTGATATTTGCAGTTTTAATGCGGTTTTAGGTACGATATGAGTCGAAGAAGCCGATTTTGACTGGAATCTGTTTAAAATGACAAAGAAAAACCTATTATCAATTCAAGGAAGTGAATTTTTAAGTAGTTATCTGCAGTTTTAATGTAGATTTCAATTCGCTAAGTTATGAAAATGCATGTTTTGGCTATAATCTTCCGTAAATCAAGGGCGAAAACCAATTATTTGTCCCAAAAGAAGGTGTTTTAAGTATATATCTGCATTTCTAAGGTAGATTTGGGTACAATAAGAAGTGAAAAAGCAGATTCTGACTAAGATTTTATCGAAATCGGCAACTATTTGACTCAGAATGGTTGCCTTACGTCGAAATCTAATAGTTTATTAAGGTTTTCGTTACTAAAATGCCCAAAGGCGCCGATTTTGACTAGAATTTGAAAGATATTGACATGAATATATAACTGTTTGTATCAAAAAATGATAGTTTAAACTGATATTTGCAGTTTTGATGCGGTTTTAGATACGATATGAATCGAAGAAGCCGATTTTGACTGGAATCTGTTTAAAATGACAAAGAAAAACATATTATCAATTCAAGGAAGTGAATTTTTAAGTAGTTATCTGCAGTTTTAATGTAGATTTCAGTTCGCTAATTTATGAAAATGCATGTTTTGGCTATAATCTTCCGTAAATCAAGGGCGAAAACCAATTATTTGTCCCAAAAGAAGGTGTTTTAAGTATATATCTGCATTTCTATTGGTAGATTTGGGTACAATAAGAGGCGAAAAAGCAGATTCTGACTAAGATTTTATCGAAATCGGCAACTATTTGACTCAGAAAGGTTGCCTTACGTCGAAATCTAATAGTTTATTAAGGTTTTCGTTACTAAAATGCCCAAAGACGCCGATTTTGACTAGAATTTGAAAGATATTGACATGAATATATAACTGTTTGTATCAAAAAATGATAGTTTAAACTGATATTTGCAGTTTTGATGCGGTTTTAGATACGATATGAATCGAAGAAGCCGATTTTGACTGGAATCTGTTTAAAATGACAAAGAAAAACCTATTATCAATTCAAGGAAGTGAATTTTTAAGTAGTTATCTGCAGTTCTAATGTAGATTTCAGTTCGCTAAGTTATGAAAATGCATGTTTTGGCTATAATCTTCCGTAAATCAAGGGCGAAAACCAATTATTTGTCCAAAAAGAAGGTGTTCTAAGTATATATCTGCATTTCTAAGGTAGATTTGGGTACAATAAGAGGCGAAAAAGCAGATTCTGACTAAGATTTTATCGAAATCGGCAATTATTTGACTCAGAATGGTTGCCTTACGTCGAAATCTAATAGTTTATTAAGGTTTTCGTTACTAAAATGCCCAAAGACGCCGATTTTGACTAGAATTTGAAAGATATTGACATGAACATATAACTGTTTGTATCAAAAAATGATAGTTTAAACTGATATTTGCAGTTTTGATGCGGTTTTAGATACGATATGAATCGAAGAAGCCGATTTTGACTGGAATCTGTTTAAAATGACAACGAAAAACCTATTATCAATTCAAGGAAGTGAATTTTTAAGTAGTTATCTGCAGTTTTAATGTAGATTTCAATTCGCTAAGTTATGAAAATGCATGTTTTGGCTATAATCTTCCGTAAATCAAGGGCGAAAACCAATTATTTGTCCCAAAAGAAGATGTTTTAAGTATATATCTGCATTTCTAAGGTAGATTTGGGTACAATAAGAGGCGAAAAAGCAGATTCTGACTAGAATTTGAAAGATATTGACATGAATATATAACTGTTTGTATCAAAAAATGATAGTTTAAACTGATATTTGCAGTTTTGATGCGGTTTTAGATACGATATGAATCGAAGAAGCCGATTTTGACTGGAATCTGTTTAAAATGACAAAGAAAAACATATTATCAATTCAAGGAAGTGAATTTTTAAGTAGTTATCTGCAGTTTTAATGTAGATTTCAGTTCGCTAATTTATGAAAATGCATGTTTTGGCTATAATCTTCCGTAAATCAAGGGCGAAAACCAATTATCTGTCCCAAAAGAAGGTGTTTTAAGTATATATTTGCATTTCTATTGGTAGATTTGGGTACAATAAGAGGCGAAAAAGCAGATTCTGACTAAGATTTTATCGAAATCGGCAACTATTTGACTCAGAAAGGTTGCCTTACGTCGAAATCTAATAGTTTATTAAGGTTTTCGTTACTAAAATGCCCAAAGACGCCGATTTTGACTAGAATTTGAAAGATATTGACATGAATATATAACTGTTTGTATCAAAAAATGATAGTTTAAACTAATATTTGCAGTTTTGATGCGGTTTTAGATACGATATGAATCGAAGAAGCCGATTTTGACTGGAATCTGTTTAAAATGACAAAGAAAAACCTATTATCAATTCAAGGAAGTGAATTTTTAAGTAGTTATCTGCAGTTTTAATGTAGATTTCAGTTCGCTAAGTTATGAAAATGCATGTTTTGGCTATAATCTTAAGTAAATCAAGGGCGAAAACCAATTATTTGTCCCAAAAGAAGGTGTTTTAAGTATATATCTGCATTTCTAAGGTAGATTTGGGTACAATAAGAGGCGAAAAAGCAGATTCTGAGTAAGATTTTATCGAAATCGGCAATTATTTGACTCAGAATGGTTGCCTTACGTCGAAATCTAATAGTTTATTAAGGTTTTCGTTACTAAAATGCCCAAAGACGCCGATTTTGACTAGAATTTGAAAGATATTGACATGAATATATAACTGTTTGTATCAAAAAATGATAGTTTAAACTGATATTTGCAGTTTTGATTCGGTTTTAGGTACGATATGAGTCGAAGAAGCCGATTTTGACTGGAATCTGTTTAAAACGACAAAGAAAAACCTATTATCAATTCAAGGAAGTGAATTTTTAAGTAGTTATCTGCAGTTTTAATGTAGATTTCAGTTCGCTAAGTTACGAAAATTCATGTTTTGGCTATAATCTTCCGTAAATCAAGGGCGAAAACCAATTATTTGTCCCAAAAGAAGGTGTTTTAAGTATATATCTGCATTTCTAAGGTAGATTTGGGTACAATAAGAGGCGAAAAAGCAGATTCTGACTAAGATTTTATCGAAATCGGCAACTATTTGACTCAGAATAGTTGCCTTACGTCGAAATCTAATAGTTTATTAAGGTTTTCGTTACTAAAATGCCCAAAGACGCCGATTTTGACTAGAATTTGAAAGATATTGACATGAATATATAACTGTTTGTATCAAAAAATGATAGTTTAAACTGATATTTGCAGTTTTAATGCGGTTTTAGGTACGATATGAGTCGAAGAAGCCGATTTTGACTGGAATCTGTTTAAAATGACAAAGAAAAACCTATTATCAATTCAAGGAAGTGAATTTTTAAGTAGTTATCTGCAGTTTTAATGTAGATTTCAATTCGCTAAGTTATGAAAATGCATGTTTTGGCTATAATCTTCCGTAAATCAAGGGCGAAAACCAATTATTTGTCCCAAAAGAAGGTGTTTTAAGTATATATCTGCATTTCTAAGGTAGATTTGGGTACAATAAGAAGTGAAAAAGCAGATTCTGACTAAGATTTTATCGAAATCGGCAACTATTTGACTCAGAATGGTTGCCTTACGTCGAAATCTAATAGTTTATTAAGGTTTTCGTTACTAAAATGCCCAAAGGCGCCGATTTTGACTAGAATTTGAAAGATATTGACATGAATATATAACTGTTTGTATCAAAAAATGATAGTTTAAACTGATATTTGCAGTTTTGATGCGGTTTTAGATACGATATGAATCGAAGAAGCCGATTTTGACTGGAATCTGTTTAAAATGACAAAGAAAAACATATTATCAATTCAAGGAAGTGAATTTTTAAGTAGTTATCTGCAGTTTTAATGTAGATTACAGTTCGCTAATTTATGAAAATGCATGTTTTGGCTATAATCTTCCGTAAATCAAGGGCGAAAACCAATTATTTGTCCCAAAAGAAGGTGTTTTAAGTATATATCTGCATTTCTATTGGTAGATTTGGGTACAATAAGAGGCGAAAAAGCAGATTCTGACTAAGATTTTATCGAAATCGGCAACTATTTGACTCAGAAAGGTTGCCTTACGTCGAAATCTAATAGTTTATTAAGGTTTTCGTTACTAAAATGCCCAAAGACGCCGATTTTGACTAGAATTTGAAAGATATTGACATGAATATATAACTGTTTGTATCAAAAAATGATAGTTTAAACTAATATTTGCAGTTTTGATGCGGTTTTAGATACGATATGAATCGAAGAAGCCGATTTTGACTGGAATCTGTTTAAAATGACAAAGAAAAACCTATTATCAATTCAAGGAAGTGAATTTTTAAGTACTTATCTGCAGTTTTAATGTAGATTTCAGTTCGCTAAGTTATGAAAATGCATGTTTTGGCTATAATCTTCCGTAAATCAAGGGCGAAAACCAATTATTTGTCCAAAAGAAGGTGTTTTAAGTATATATCTGCATTTCTAAGGTAGATTTGGGTACAATAAGAGGCGAAAAAGCAGATTCTGACTAAGATTTTATCGAAATCGGCAATTATTTGACTCAGAATGGTTGCCTTACGTCGAAATCTAATAGTTTATTAAGGTTTTCGTTACTAAAATGCCCAAAGACGCCGATTTTGACTAGAATTTGAAAGATATGGACATGAATATATAACTGTTTGTATCAAAAAATGATAGTTTAAACTGATATTTGCAGTTTTGATTCGGTTTTACGTACGATATGAGTCGAAGAAGCCGATTTTGACTGGAATCTGTTTAAAACGACAAAGAAAAACCTATTATCAATTCAAGGAAGTGAATTTTTAAGTAGTTATCTGCAGTTTTAATGTAGATTTCAGTTCGCTAAGTTATGAAAATGCATGTTTTGGCTATAATCTTCCGTAAATCAAGGGCGAAAACCAATTATTTGTCCCAAAAGAAGGTGTTTTAAGTATATATCTGCATTTCTAAGGTAGATTTGGGTACAATAAGAGGCGAAAAAGCAGATTCTGACTAAAATTTTATCGAAATCGGCAACTATTTGACTCAGAATGGTTGCCTTACGTCGAAATCTAATAGTTTATTAAGGTTTTCGTTACTAAAATGCCCAAAGACGCCGATTTTGACTAGAATTTGAAAGATATTGACATGAATATATAACTGTTTGTATCAAAAAATGATAGTTTAAACTGATATTTGCAGTTTTAATGCGGTTTTAGGTACGATATGAGTCGAAGAAGCCGATTTTGACTGGAATCTGTTTAAAATGACAAAGAAAAACCTATTATCAATTCAAGGAAGTGAATTTTTAAGTAGTTATCTGCAGTTTTAATGTAGATTTCAGTTCGCTAAGTTATGAAAATGCATGTTTTGGCTGTAATCTTCCGTAAATCAAGGGCGAAAACCATTTATTTGTCCCAAAAGAAGGTGTTTTAAGTATATATCTGCATTTCTAAGGTAGATTTGGGTACAATAAGAGGCGAAAAAGCAGATTCTGACTAAGATTTTATCGAAATCGGCAACTATTTGACTCAGAAAGGTTGCCTTACGTCGAAATCTAATAATTTATTAAGGTTTTCGTTACTAAAATGCCCAAAGACGCCGATTTTGACTAGAATTTGAAAGATATTGACATGAATATATAACTGTTTGTATCAAAAAATGATAGTTTAAACTAATATTTGCAGTTTTGATGCGGTTTTAGATACGATATGAATCGAAGAAGCCGATTTTGACTGGAATCTGTTTAAAATGACAAAGAAAAACCTATTATCAATTCAAGGAAGTGAATTTTTAAGTAGTTATCTGCAGTTTTAATGTAGATTTCAGTTCGCTAAGTTATAAAAATGCATGTTTTGGCTATAATCTTCCGTAAATCAAGGGCGAAAACCAATTATTTGTCCCAAAAGAAGGTGTTTTAAGTATATATCTGCATTTCTAAGGTAGATTTGGGTACAATAAGAGGCGAAAAAGCAGATTCTGACTAAGATTTTATCGAAATCGGCAACTATTTGACTCAGAATGGTTGCCTTACGTCGAAATCTAATAGTTTATTAAGGTTTTCGTTACTAAAATGCCCAAAGACGCCGATTTTGACTAGAATTTGAAAGATATTGACATGAATATATAACTGTTTGTATCAAAAAATGATAGTTTAAACTGATATTTGCAGTTTTGATGCTTTTTTAGGTACGATATGAGTCGAAGAAGCCGATTTTGACTGGAATCTGTTTAAAATGACAAAGAACAACCTATTATCAATTCAAGGAAGTGAATTTTTAAGTAGTTATCTGCAGTTTTAATGTAGATTTCAGTTCGCTAAGTTATGAAAATGCATGTTTTGGCTATAATCTTCCGTAAATCAAGGGCGAAAACCAATTATTTGTCCCAAAAGAAGGTGTTTTAAGTATATATCTGTATTTCTAAGGTAGATTTAGGTACAATAAGAGGCGAAAAAGCAGATTCTGTCTAGGATTTTATCGAAATCGGCAACTATTTAACTCAGAAAGGTTGCCTTACGTCGAAATCTAATAGTTTATTAAGGTTTTCGTTACTAAAATGCCCAAAGACGCCGATTTTGACTAGAATTTGAAAGATATTGACATGAATATATAACTGTTTGTATCAAAAAATGATAGTTTAAACTGATATTTGCAGTTTTGATGCGGTTTTAGATACGATATGAATCGAAGAAGCCGATTTTGACTGGAATCTGTTTAAAATGACAAAGAAAAACCTATTATCAATTCAAGGAAGTGAATTTTTAAGTAGTTATCTGCAGTTCTAATGTAGATTTCAGTTCGCTAAGTTATGAAAATGCATGTTTTGGCTATAATCTTCCGTAAATCAAGGGCGAAAACCAATTATTTGTCCCAAAAGAAGGTGTTCTAAGTATATATCTGCATTTCTAAGGTAGATTTGGGTACAATAAGAGGCGAAAAAGCAGATTCTGACTAAGATTTTATCGAAATCGGCAATTATTTGACTCAGAATGGTTGCCTTACGTCGAAATCTAATAGTTTATTAAGGTTTTCGTTACTAAAATGCCCAAAGACGCCGATTTTGACTAGAATTTGAAAGATATTGACATGAATATATAACTGTTTGTATCAAAAAATGATAGTTTAAACTGATATTTGCAGTTTTGATGCGGTTTTAGATACGATATGAATCGAAGAAGCCGATTTTGACTGGAATCTGTTTAAAATGACAAAGAAAAACCTATTATCAATTCAAGGAAGTGAATTTTTAAGTAGTTATCTGCAGTTCTAATGTAGATTTCAGTTCGCTAAGTTATGAAAATGCATGTTTTGGCTATAATCTTCCGTAAATCAAGGGCGAAAACCAATTATTTGTCCAAAAAGAAGGTGTTCTAAGTATATATCTGCATTTCTAAGGTAGATTTGGGTACAATAAGAGGCGAAAAAGCAGATTCTGACTAAGATTTTATCGAAATCGGCAATTATTTGACTCAGAATGGTTGCCTTACGTCGAAATCTAATAGTTTATTAAGGTTTTCGTTACTAAAATGCCCAAAGACGCCGATTTTGACTAGAATTTGAAAGATATTGACATGAACATATAACTGTTTGTATCAAAAAATGATAGTTTAAACTGATATTTGCAGTTTTGATGCGGTTTTAGGTACGATATGAGTCGAAGAAGCCGATTTTGACTGGAATCTGTTTAAAACGACAAAGAAAAACCTATTATCAATTCAAGGAAGTGAATTTTTAAGTAGTTATCTGCAGTTTTAATGTAGATTTCAGTTCGCCAAGTTACGAAAATTCATGTTTTGGCTATAATCTTCCGTAAATCAAGGGCGAAAACCAATTATTTGTCCCAAAAGAAGGTGTTTTAAGTATATATCTGCATTTCTAAGGTAGATTTGGGTACAATAAGAGGCGAAAAAGCAGATTCTGACTAAGATTTTATCGAAATCGGCAACTATTTGACTCAGAATGGTTGCCTTACGTCGAAATCTAATAGTTTATTAATGTTTTCGTTACTAAAATGCCCAAAGACGCCGATTTTGACTAGAATTTGAATGATATTGACATGAATATATAACTGTTTGTATCAAAAAATGATAGTTTAAACTGATATTTGCAGTTTTGATGCGGTTTTAGATACGATATGAATCGAAGAAGCCGATTTTGACTGGAATCTGTTTAAAATGACAAAGAAAAACATATTATCAATTCAAGGAAGTGAATTTTTAAGTAGTTATCTGCAGTTTTAATGTAGATTTCAGTTCGCTAATTTATGAAAATGCATGTTTTGGCTATAATCTTCCGTAAATCAAGGGCGAAAACCAATTATCTGTCCCAAAAGAAGGTGTTTTAAGTATATATTTGCATTTCTATTGGTAGATTTGGGTACAATAAGAGGCGAAAAAGCAGATTCTGACTAAGATTTTATCGAAATCGGCAACTATTTGACTCAGAAAGGTTGCCTTACGTCGAAATCTAATAGTTTATTAAGGTTTTCGTTACTAAAATGCCCAAAGACGCCGATTTTGACTAGAATTTGAAAGATATTGACATGAATATATAACTGTTTGTATCAAAAAATGATAGTTTAAACTAATATTTGCAGTTTTGATGCGGTTTTAGATACGATATGAATCGAAGAAGCCGATTTTGACTGGAATCTGTTTAAAATGACAAAGAAAAACCTATTATCAATTCAAGGAAGTGAATTTTTAAGTAGTTATCTGCAGTTTTAATGTAGATTTCAGTTCGCTAAGTTATGAAAATGCATGTTTTGGCTATAATCTTAAGTAAATCAAGGGCGAAAACCAATTATTTGTCCCAAAAGAAGGTGTTTTAAGTATATATCTGCATTTCTAAGGTAGATTTGGGTACAATAAGAGGCGAAAAAGCAGATTCTGAGTAAGATTTTATCGAAATCGGCAATTATTTGACTCAGAATGGTTGCCTTACGTCGAAATCTAATAGTTTATTAAGGTTTTCGTTACTAAAATGCCCAAAGACGCCGATTTTGACTAGAATTTGAAAGATATTGACATGAATATATAACTGTTTGTATCAAAAAATGATAGTTTAAACTGATATTTGCAGTTTTGATTCGGTTTTAGGTACGATATGAGTCGAAGAAGCCGATTTTGACTGGAATCTGTTTAAAACGACAAAGAAAAACCTATTATCAATTCAAGGAAGTGAATTTTTAAGTAGTTATCTGCAGTTTTAATGTAGATTTCAGTTCGCTAAGTTACGAAAATTCATGTTTTGGCTATAATCTTCCGTAAATCAAGGGCGAAAACCAATTATTTGTCCCAAAAGAAGGTGTTTTAAGTATATATCTGCATTTCTAAGGTAGATTTGGGTACAATAAGAGGCGAAAAAGCAGATTCTGACTAAGATTTTATCGAAATCGGCAACTATTTGACTCAGAATAGTTGCCTTACGTCGAAATCTAATAGTTTATTAAGGTTTTCGTTACTAAAATGCCCAAAGACGCCGATTTTGACTAGAATTTGAAAGATATTGACATGAATATATAACTGTTTGTATCAAAAAATGATAGTTTAAACTGATATTTGCAGTTTTAATGCGGTTTTAGGTACGATATGAGTCGAAGAAGCCGATTTTGACTGGAATCTGTTTAAAATGACAAAGAAAAACCTATTATCAATTCAAGGAAGTGAATTTTTAAGTAGTTATCTGCAGTTTTAATGTAGATTTCAGTTCGCTAAGTTATGAAAATGCATGTTTTGGCTATAATCTTCCGTAAATCAAGGGCGAAAACCATTTATTTGTCCCAAAAGAAGGTGTTTTAAGTATATATATCTGCATTTCTAAGGTAGATTTGGGTACAATAAGAATCGAAAAAGCAGATTCTGACTAAGATTTTATCGAAATCGGCAACTATTTGACTCAGAAAGGTTGCCTTACGTCGAAATCTAATAATTTATTAAGGTTTTCGTTACTAAAATGCCCAAAGACGCCGATTTTGACTAGAATTTGAAAGATATTGACATGAATATATAACTGTTTGTATCA
Organism: Cylas formicarius; assembly: GCF_029955315.1. Taxonomy (NCBI): domain Eukaryota; kingdom Metazoa; phylum Arthropoda; class Insecta; order Coleoptera; family Brentidae; genus Cylas; species Cylas formicarius. The sequence goes on along the minus strand of NW_026844214.1, from coordinate 31,048,833 downwards.
AAAAATGATAATTTAAACTAATATTTGCAGTTTTGATGCGGTTTTAGATACGATATGAATCGAAGAAGCCGATTTTGACTGGAATCTGTTTAAAATGACAAAGAAAAACCTATTATCAATTTAAGGAAGTGAATTTTTAAGTAGTTATCTGCAGTTTTAATGTAGATTTCAGTTCGCTAAGTTATAAAAATGCATGTTTTGGCTACAATCTTCGGTAAATCAATGGCGAAAACCAATTATTTGTCCCAAAAGAAGGTGTTTTAAGTATATATCTGCATTTCTAAGGTAGATTTGGGTACAATAAGAGGCGAAAAAGCAGATTCTGACTAAGATTTTATCGAAATCGGCAACTATTTGACTCAGAATGGTTGCCTTACGTCGAAATCTAATAGTTTATTAAGGTTTTCGTTACTAAAATGCCCAAAGACGCAGATTTTGACTAGAATTTGAAAGATATTGACATGAATATATAACTGTTTGTATCAAAAAATGATAGTTTAAACTGATATTTGCAGTTTTGATGCGGTTTTAGGTACGATATGAGTCGAAGAAGCCGATTTTGACTGGAATCTGTTTAAAATGACAAAGAACAACCTATTATCAATTCAAGGAAGTGAATTTTTAAGTAGTTATCTGCAGTTTTAATGTAGATTTCAGTTCGCTAAGTTATGAAAATGCATGTTTTGGCTATAATCTTCCGAAAATCAAGGGCGAAAACCAATTATTTGTCCCAAAAGAAGGTGTTTTAAGTATATATCTGCATTTCTAAGGTAGATTTAGGTACAATAAGAGGCGAAAAAGCAGATTCTGTCTAGGATTTTATCGAAATCGGCAACTATTTAACTCAGAAAGGTTGCCTTACGTCGAAATCTAATAGTTTATTAAGGTTTTCGTTACTAAAATGCCCAAAGACGCCGATTTTGACTAGAATTTGAAAGATATTGACATGAATATATAACTGTTTGTATCAAAAAATGATAGTTTAAACTGATATTTGCAGTTTTGATGCGGTTTTAGATACGATATGAATTGAAGAAGCCGATTTTGACTGGAATCTGTTTAAAATGACAAAGAAAAACCTATTATCAATTCATGGAAGTGAATTTTTAAGTAGTTATCTGCAGTTCTAATGTAGATTTCAGTTCGCTAAGTTATGAAAATGCATGTTTTGGCTATAATCTTCCGCAAATCAAGGGCGAAAACCAATTATTTGTCCCAAAAGAAGGTGTTCTAAGTATATATCTGCATTTCTAAGGTAGATTTGGGTACAATAAGAGGCGAAAAAGCAGATTCTGACTAAGATTTTATCGAAATCGGCAATTATTTGACTCAGAATGGTTGCCTTTCGTCGAAATCTAATAGTTTATTAAGGTTTTCGTTACTAAAATGCCCAAAGACGCCGATTTTGACTAGAATTTGAAAGATATTGACATGAATATATAACTGTTTGTATCAAAAAATGATAGTTTAAACTGATATTTGCAGTTTTGATGCGGTTTTAGGTACGATATGAGTCGAAGAAGCCGATTTTGACTGGAATCTGTTTAAAACGACAAAGAAAAACCTATTATCAATTCAAGGAAGTGAATTTTTAAGTAGTTATCTGCAGTTTTAATGTAGATTTCAGTTCGCTAAGTTACGAAAATTCATGTTTTGGCTATAATCTTCCGCAAATCAAGGGCGAAAACCAATTATTTGTCCCAAAAGAAGGTGTTCTAAGTATATATCTGCATTTCTAAGGTAGATTTGGGTACAATAAGAGGCGAAAAAGCAGATTCTGACTAAGATTTTATCGAAATCGGCAATTATTTGACTCAGAATGGTTGCCTTTCGTCGAAATCTAATAGTTTATTAAGGTTTTCGTTACTAAAATGCCCAAAGACGCCGATTTTGACTAGAATTTGAAAGATATTGACATGAATATATAACTGTTTGTATCAAAAAATGATAGTTTAAACTGATATTTGCAGTTTTGATGCGGTTTTAGGTACGATATGAGTCGAAGAAGCCGATTTTGACTGGAATCTGTTTAAAACGACAAAGAAAAACCTATTATCAATTCAAGGAAGTGAATTTTTAAGTAGTTATCTGCAGTTTTAATGTAGATTTCAGTTCGCTAAGTTACGAAAATTCATGTTTTGGCTATAATCTTCCGTAAATCAAGGGCGAAAACCAATTATTTGTCCCAAAAGAAGGTGTTTTAAGTATATATCTGCATTTCTAAGGTAGATTTGGGTACAATAAGAGGCGAAAAAGCAGATTCTGACTAAGATTTTATCGAAATCGGCAACTATTTGACTCAGAATGGTTGCCTTACGTCGAAATCTAATAGTTTATTAATGTTTTCGTTACTAAAATGCCCAAAGACGCCGATTTTGACTAGAATTTGAATGATATTGACATGAATATATAACTGTTTGTATCAAAAAATGATAGTTTAAACTGATATTTGCAGTTTTGATGCGGTTTTAGATACGATATGAATCGAAGAAGCCGATTTTGACTGGAATCTGTTTAAAATGACAAAGAAAAACCTATTATCAATTCATGGAAGTGAATTTTTAAGTAGTTATCTGCAGTTCTAATGTAGATTTCAGTTCGCTAAGTTATGAAAATGCATGTTTTGGCTATAATCTTCCGCAAATCAAGGGCGAAAACCAATTATTTGTCCCAAAAGAAGGTGTTCTAAGTATATATCTGCATTTCTAAGGTAGATTTGGGTACAATAAGAGGCGAAAAAGCAGATTCTGACTAAGATTTTATCGAAATCGGCAATTATTTGACTCAGAATGGTTGCCTTACGTCGAAATCTAATAGTTTATTAAGGTTTTCGTTACTAAAATGCCCAAAGACGCCGATTTTGACTAGAATTTGAAAGATATTGACATGAATATATAACTGTTTGTATCAAAAAATGATAGTTTAAACTGATATTTGCAGTTTTGATGCGGTTTTAGGTACGATATGAGTCGAAGAAGCCGATTTTGACTGGAATCTGTTTAAAACGACAAAGAAAAACCTATTATCAATTCAAGGAAGTGAATTTTTAAGTAGTTATCTGCAGTTTTAATGTAGATTTCAGTTCGCTAAGTTACGAAAATTCATGTTTTGGCTATAATCTTCCGTAAATCAAGGGCGAAAACCAATTATTTGTCCCAAAAGAAGGTGTTTTAAGTATATATCTGCATTTCTAAGGTAGATTTGGGTACAATAAGAGGCGAAAAAGCAGATTCTGACTAAGATTTTATCGAAATCGGCAACTATTTGACTCAGAATGGTTGCCTTACGTCGAAATCTAATAGTTTATTAATGTTTTCGTTACTAAAATGCCCAAAGACGCCGATTTTGACTAGAATTTGAATGATATTGACATGAATATATAACTGTTTGTATCAAAAAATGATAGTTTAAACTGATATTTGCAGTTTTGATGCGGTTTTAGATACGATATGAATCGAAGAAGCCGATTTTGACTGGAATCTGTTTAAAATGACAAAGAAAAACCTATTATCAATTCAAGGAAGTGAATTTTTAAGTAGTTATCTGCAGTTTTAATGTAGATTTCAATTCGCTAAGTTATGAAAATGCATGTTTTGGCTATAATCTTCCGTAAATCAAGGGCGAAAACCAATTATTTGTCCCAAAAGAAGGTGTTTTAAGTATATATCTGCATTTCTAAGGTAGATTTGGGTACAATAAGAGGCGAAAAAGCAGATTCTGACTAAGATTTTATCGAAATCGGCAACTATATGACTCAGAATGGTTGCCTTACGTCGAAATCTAATAGTTTATTAAGGTTTTCGTTACTAAAATGCCCAAAGACGCCGATTTTGACTAGAATTTGAAAGATATTGACATGAATATATAACTGTTTGTATCAAAAAATGATAGTTTAAACTAATATTTGCAGTTTTGATGCGGTTTTAGATACGATATGAATCGAAGAAGCCGATTTTGACTGGAATCTGTTTAAAATGACAAAGAAAAACCTATTATCAATTCAAGGAAGTGAATTTTTAAGTAGTTATCTGCAGTTTTAATGTAGATTTCAGTTCGCTAATTTATGAAAATGCATGTTTTGGCTATAATCTTCCGTAAATCAAGGGCGAAAACCAATTATCTGTCCCAAAAGAAGGTGTTTTAAGTATATATTTGCATTTCTATTGGTAGATTTGGGTACAATAAGAGGCGAAAAAGCAGATTCTGACTAAGATTTTATCGAAATCGGCAACTATTTGACTCAGAAAGGTTGCCTTACGTCGAAATCTAATAGTTTATTAAGGTTTTCGTTACTAAAATGCCCAAAGACGCCGATTTTGACTAGAATTTGAAAGATATTGACATGAATATATAACTGTTTGTATCAAAAAATGATAGTTTAAACTAATATTTGCAGTTTTGATGCGGTTTTAGATACGATATGAATCGAAGAAGCCGATTTTGACTGGAATCTGTTTAAAATGACAAAGAAAAACCTATTATCAATTCAAGGAAGTGAATTTTTAAGTAGTTATCTGCAGTTTTAATGTAGATTTCAGTTCGCTAAGTTATGAAAATGCATGTTTTGGCTATAATCTTAAGTAAATCAAGGGCGAAAACCAATTATTTGTCCCAAAAGAAGGTGTTTTAAGTATATATCTGCATTTCTAAGGTAGATTTGGGTACAATAAGAGGCGAAAAAGCAGATTCTGAGTAAGATTTTATCGAAATCGGCAATTATTTGACTCAGAATGGTTGCCTTACGTCGAAATCTAATAGTTTATTAAGGTTTTCGTTACTAAAATGCCCAAAGACGCCGATTTTGACTAGAATTTGAAAGATATTGACATGAATATATAACTGTTTGTATCAAAAAATGATAGTTTAAACTGATATTTGCAGTTTTGATTCGGTTTTAGGTACGATATGAGTCGAAGAAGCCGATTTTGACTGGAATCTGTTTAAAACGACAAAGAAAAACCTATTATCAATTCAAGGAAGTGAATTTTTAAGTAGTTATCTGCAGTTTTAATGTAGATTTCAGTTCGCTAAGTTACGAAAATTCATGTTTTGGCTATAATCTTCCGTAAATCAAGGGCGAAAACCAATTATTTGTCCCAAAAGAAGGTGTTTTAAGTATATATCTGCATTTCTAAGGTAGATTTGGGTACAATAAGAGGCGAAAAAGCAGATTCTGACTAAGATTTTATCGAAATCGGCAACTATTTGACTCAGAATAGTTGCCTTACGTCGAAATCTAATAGTTTATTAAGGTTTTCGTTACTAAAATGCCCAAAGACGCCGATTTTGACTAGAATTTGAAAGATATTGACATGAATATATAACTGTTTGTATCAAAAAATGATAGTTTAAACTGATATTTGCAGTTTTAATGCGGTTTTAGGTACGATATGAGTCGAAGAAGCCGATTTTGACTGGAATCTGTTTAAAATGACAAAGAAAAACCTATTATCAATTCAAGGAAGTGAATTTTTAAGTAGTTATCTGCAGTTTTAATGTAGATTTCAGTTCGCTAAGTTATGAAAATGCATGTTTTGGCTATAATCTTCCGTAAATCAAGGGCGAAAACCATTTATTTGTCCCAAAAGAAGGTGTTTTAAGTATATATCTGCATTTCTAAGGTAGATTTGGGTACAATAAGAATCGAAAAAGCAGATTCTGACTAAGATTTTATCGAAATCGGCAACTATTTGACTCAGAAAGGTTGCCTTACGTCGAAATCTAATAATTTATTAAGGTTTTCGTTACTAAAATGCCCAAAGACGCCGATTTTGACTAGAATTTGAAAGATATTGACATGAATATATAACTGTTTGTATCAAAAAATGATAATTTAAACTAATATTTGCAGTTTTGATGCGGTTTTAGATACGATATGAATCGAAGAAGCCGATTTTGACTGGAATCTGTTTAAAATGACAAAGAAAAACCTATTATCAATTTAAGGAAGTGAATTTTTAAGTAGTTATCTGCAGTTTTAATGTAGATTTCAGTTCGCTAAGTTATAAAAATGCATGTTTTGGCTACAATCTTCGGTAAATCAATGGCGAAAACCAATTATTTGTCCCAAAAGAAGGTGTTTTAAGTATATATCTGCATTTCTAAGGTAGATTTGGGTACAATAAGAGGCGAAAAAGCAGATTCTGACTAAGATTTTATCGAAATCGGCAACTATTTGACTCAGAATGGTTGCCTTACGTCGAAATCTAATAGTTTATTAAGGTTTTCGTTACTAAAATGCCCAAAGACGCAGATTTTGACTAGAATTTGAAAGATATTGACATGAATATATAACTGTTTGTATCAAAAAATGATAGTTTAAACTGATATTTGCAGTTTTGATGCGGTTTTAGGTACGATATGAGTCGAAGAAGCCGATTTTGACTGGAATCTGTTTAAAATGACAAAGAACAACCTATTATCAATTCAAGGAAGTGAATTTTTAAGTAATTATCTGCAGTTTTAATGTAGATTTCAGTTCGCTAAGTTATGAAAATGCATGTTTTGGCTATAATCTTCCGAAAATCAAGGGCGAAAACCAATTATTTGTCCCAAAAGAAGGTGTTTTAAGTATATATCTGCATTTCTAAGGTAGATTTAGGTACAATAAGAGGCGAAAAAGCAGATTCTGTCTAGGATTTTATCGAAATCGGCAACTATTTAACTCAGAAAGGTTGCCTTACGTCGAAATCTAATAGTTTATTAAGGTTTTCGTTACTAAAATGCCCAAAGACGCCGATTTTGACTAGAATTTGAAAGATATTGACATGAATATATAACTGTTTGTATCAAAAAATGATAGTTTAAACTGATATTTGCAGTTTTGATGCGGTTTTAGATACGATATGAATTGAAGAAGCCGATTTTGACTGGAATCTGTTTAAAATGACAAAGAAAAACCTATTATCAATTCATGGAAGTGAATTTTTAAGTAGTTATCTGCAGTTCTAATGTAGATTTCAGTTCGCTAAGTTATGAAAATGCATGTTTTGGCTATAATCTTCCGCAAATCAAGGGCGAAAACCAATTATTTGTCCCAAAAGAAGGTGTTCTAAGTATATATCTGCATTTCTAAGGTAGATTTGGGTACAATAAGAGGCGAAAAAGCAGATTCTGACTAAGATTTTATCGAAATCGGCAATTATTTGACTCAGAATGGTTGCCTTTCGTCGAAATCTAATAGTTTATTAAGGTTTTCGTTACTAAAATGCCCAAAGACGCCGATTTTGACTAGAATTTGAAAGATATTGACATGAATATATAACTGTTTGTATCAAAAAATGATAGTTTAAACTGATATTTGCAGTTTTGATGCGGTTTTAGGTACGATATGAGTCGAAGAAGCCGATTTTGACTGGAATCTGTTTAAAACGACAAAGAAAAACCTATTATCAATTCAAGGAAGTGAATTTTTAAGTAGTTATCTGCAGTTTTAATGTAGATTTCAGTTCGCTAAGTTACGAAAATTCATGTTTTGGCTATAATCTTCCGCAAATCAAGGGCGAAAACCAATTATTTGTCCCAAAAGAAGGTGTTCTAAGTATATATCTGCATTTCTAAGGTAGATTTGGGTACAATAAGAGGCGAAAAAGCAGATTCTGACTAAGATTTTATCGAAATCGGCAATTATTTGACTCAGAATGGTTGCCTTTCGTCGAAATCTAATAGTTTATTAAGGTTTTCGTTACTAAAATGCCCAAAGACGCCGATTTTGACTAGAATTTGAAAGATATTGACATGAATATATAACTGTTTGTATCAAAAAATGATAGTTTAAACTGATATTTGCAGTTTTGATGCGGTTTTAGGTACGATATGAGTCGAAGAAGCCGATTTTGACTGGAATCTGTTTAAAACGACAAAGAAAAACCTATTATCAATTCAAGGAAGTGAATTTTTAAGTAGTTATCTGCAGTTTTAATGTAGATTTCAGTTCGCTAAGTTACGAAAATTCATGTTTTGGCTATAATCTTCCGTAAATCAAGGGCGAAAACCAATTATTTGTCCCAAAAGAAGGTGTTTTAAGTATATATCTGCATTTCTAAGGTAGATTTGGGTACAATAAGAGGCGAAAAAGCAGATTCTGACTAAGATTTTATCGAAATCGGCAACTATTTGACTCAGAATGGTTGCCTTACGTCGAAATCTAATAGTTTATTAATGTTTTCGTTACTAAAATGCCCAAAGACGCCGATTTTGACTAGAATTTGAATGATATTGACATGAATATATAACTGTTTGTATCAAAAAATGATAGTTTAAACTGATATTTGCAGTTTTGATGCGGTTTTAGATACGATATGAATCGAAGAAGCCGATTTTGACTGGAATCTGTTTAAAATGACAAAGAAAAACCTATTATCAATTCATGGAAGTGAATTTTTAAGTAGTTATCTGCAGTTCTAATGTAGATTTCAGTTCGCTAAGTTATGAAAATGCATGTTTTGGCTATAATCTTCCGCAAATCAAGGGCGAAAACCAATTATTTGTCCCAAAAGAAGGTGTTCTAAGTATATATCTGCATTTCTAAGGTAGATTTGGGTACAATAAGAGGCGAAAAAGCAGATTCTGACTAAGATTTTATCGAAATCGGCAATTATTTGACTCAGAATGGTTGCCTTACGTCGAAATCTAATAGTTTATTAAGGTTTTCGTTACTAAAATGCCCAAAGACGCCGATTTTGACTAGAATTTGAAAGATATTGACATGAATATATAACTGTTTGTATCAAAAAATGATAGTTTAAACTGATATTTGCAGTTTTGATGCGGTTTTAGGTACGATATGAGTCGAAGAAGCCGATTTTGACTGGAATCTGTTTAAAACGACAAAGAAAAACCTATTATCAATTCAAGGAAGTGAATTTTTAAGTAGTTATCTGCAGTTTTAATGTAGATTTCAGTTCGCTAAGTTACGAAAATTCATGTTTTGGCTATAATCTTCCGTAAATCAAGGGCGAAAACCAATTATTTGTCCCAAAAGAAGGTGTTTTAAGTATATATCTGCATTTCTAAGGTAGATTTGGGTACAATAAGAGGCGAAAAAGCAGATTCTGACTAAGATTTTATCGAAATCGGCAACTATTTGACTCAGAATGGTTGCCTTACGTCGAAATCTAATAGTTTATTAATGTTTTCGTTACTAAAATGCCCAAAGACGCCGATTTTGACTAGAATTTGAATGATATTGACATGAATATATAACTGTTTGTATCAAAAAATGATAGTTTAAACTGATATTTGCAGTTTTGATGCGGTTTTAGATACGATATGAATCGAAGAAGCCGATTTTGACTGGAATCTGTTTAAAATGACAAAGAAAAACCTATTATCAATTCAAGGAAGTGAATTTTTAAGTAGTTATCTGCAGTTTTAATGTAGATTTCAATTCGCTAAGTTATGAAAATGCATGTTTTGGCTATAATCTTCCGTAAATCAAGGGCGAAAACCAATTATTTGTCCCAAAAGAAGGTGTTTTAAGTATATATCTGCATTTCTAAGGTAGATTTGGGTACAATAAGAGGCGAAAAAGCAGATTCTGACTAAGATTTTATCGAAATCGGCAACTATATGACTCAGAATGGTTGCCTTACGTCGAAATCTAATAGTTTATTAAGGTTTTCGTTACTAAAATGCCCAAAGACGCCGATTTTGACTAGAATTTGAAAGATATTGACATGAATATATAACTGTTTGTATCAAAATATGATAGTTTAAACTGATATTTGCAGTTTTGATGCGGTTTTAGATACGATATGAATCGAAGAAGCCGATTTTGACTGGAATCTGTTTAAAATGACAAAGAAAAACATATTATCAATTCAAGGAAGTGAATTTTTAAGTAGTTATCTGCAGTTTTAATGTAGATTTCAGTTCGCTAATTTATGAAAATGCATGTTTTGGATATAATCTTCCGTAAATCAAGGGCGAAAACCAATTATTTGTCCCAAAAGAAGGTGTTCTAAGTATATATCTGCATTTCTATTGGTAGATTTGGGTACAATAAGAGGCGAAAAAGCAGATTCTGACTAAGATTTTATCGAAATCGGCAACTATTTGACTCAGAAAGGTTGCCTTACGTCGAAATCTAATAGTTTATTAAGGTTTTCGTTACTAAAATGCCCAAAGACGCCGATTTTGACTAGAATTTGAAAGATATTGACATGAATATATAACTGTTTGTATCAAAAAATGATAGTTTAAACTAATATTTGCAGTTTTGATGCGGTTTTAGATACGATATGAATCGAAGAAGCCGATTTTGACTGGAATCTGTTTAAAATGACAAAGAAAAACCTATTATCAATTCAAGGAAGTGAATTTTTAAGTAGTTATCTGCAGTTTTAATGTAGATTTCAGTTCGCTAAGTTATGAAAATGCATGTTTTGGCTATAATCTTCCGTAAATCAAGGTCGAAAACCAATTATTTGTCCCAAAAGAAGGTGTTTTAAGTATATATCTGCATTTCTAAGGTAGATTTGATTACAATAAGAGGCGAAAAAGCAGATTCTGACTAAGATTTTATCGAAATCGGCAATTATTTGACTCAGAATGGTTGCCTTACGTCGAAATCTAATAGTTTATTAAGGTTTTCGTTACTAAAATGCCCAAAGACGCCGATTTTGACTAGAATTTGAAAGATATTGACATGAATATATAACTGTTTGTATCAAAAAATGATAGTTTAAACTGATATTTGCAGTTTTGATTCGGTTTTAGGTACGATATGAGTCGAAGAAGCCGATTTTGACTGGAATCTGTTTAAAACGACAAAGAAAAACCTATTATCAATTCAAGGAAGTGAATTTTTAAGTAGTTATCTGCAGTTTTAATGTAGATTTCAGTTCGCTAAGTTACGAAAATTCATGTTTTGGCTATAATCTTCCGTAAATCAAGGGCGAAAAAAAATTATTTGTCCCAAAAGAAGGTGTTTTAAGTATATATCTGCATTTCTAAGGTAGATTTGGGTTCAATAAGAGGCGAAAAAGCAGATTCTGACTAAGATTTTATCGAAATCGGCAACTATTTGACTCAGAATGGTTGCCTTACGTCGAAATCTAATAGTTTATTAATGTTTTCGTTACTAAAATGCCCAAAGACGCCGATTTTGACTAGAATTTGAATGATATTGACATGAATATATAACTGTTTGTATCAAAAAATGATAGTTTAAACTGATATTTGCAGTTTTGATGCGGTTTTAGATACGATATGAATCGAAGAAGCCGATTTTGACTGGAATCTGTATAAAATGACAAAGAAAAACCTATTATCAATTCAAGGAAGTGAATTTTTAAGTAGTTATCTGCAGTTTTAATGTAGATTTAAGTTCGCTAAGTTATGAAAATGCATGTTTTGGCTATAATCTTCCGTAAATCAAGGGCGAAAACCAATTATTTGTCCCAAAAGAAGGTGTTTTAAGTATGTATCTGCATTTCTAAGGTAGATTTGGGTACAATAAGAGGCGAAAAAGCAGATTCTGACTAAGATTTTATCGAAATCGGCAACTATTTGACTCAGAATGGTTGCCTTACGTCGAAATCTAATAGTTTATTAAGGTTTTCGTTACTAAAATGCCCAAAGACGCCGATTTTGACTAGAATTTGAAAGATATTGACATGAATATATAACTGTTTCTTTCAAAAAATGATAGTTTAAACTGATATTTGCAGTTTTAATGCGGTTTTAGGTACGATATGAGTCGAAGAAGCCGATTTTGACTGGAATCTGTTTAAAATGACAAAGAAAAACCTATTATCAATTCAAGGAAGTGAATTTTTAAGTAGTTATCTGCAGTTTTAATGTAGATTTCAGTTCGCTAAGTTATGAAAATGCATGTTTTGGCTATAATCTTCCGTAAATCAAGGGCGAAAACCATTTATTTGTCCCAAAAGAAGGTGTTTTAAGTATATATCTGCATTTCTAAGGTAGATTTGGATACAATAAGAGGCGAAAAAGCAGATTCTGACTAAGATTTTATCGAAATCGGCAACTATTTGACTCAGAAAGGTTGCCTTACGTCGAAATCTAATAATTTATTAAGGTTTTCGTTACTAAAATGCCCAAAGACGCCGATTTTGACTAGAATTTGAAAGATATTGACATGAATATATAACTGTTTGTATCAAAAAATGATAGTTTAAACTGATATTTGCAGTTTTGATGCGGTTTTAGATACGATATGAATCGAAGAAGCCGATTTTGACTGGAATCTGTTTAAAATGACAAAGAAAAACCTATTATCAATTCAAGGAAGTGAATTTTTAAGTAGTTATCTGCAGTTTTAATGTAGATTTCAATTCGCTAAGTTATGAAAATGCATGTTTTGGCTATAATCTTCCGTAAATCAAGGGCGAAAACCAATTATTTGTCCCAAAAGAAGGTGTTTTAAGTATATATCTGCATTTCTAAGGTAGATTTGGGTACAATAAGAGGCGAAAAAGCAGATTCTGACTAAGATTTTATCGAAATCGGCAACTATTTGACTCAGAATGGTTGCCTTACGTCGAAATCTAATAGTTTATTAAGGTTTTCGTTACTAAAATGCCCAAAGACGCCGATTTTGACTAGAATTTGAAAGATATTGACATGAATATATAACTGTTTGTATCAAAAAATGATAGTTTAAACTGATATTTGCAGTTTTGATGCGGTTTTAGATACGATATGAATCGAAGAAGCCGATTTTGACTGGAATCTGTTTAAAATGACAAAGAAAAACATATTATCAATTCAAGGAAGTGAATTTTTAAGTAGTTATCTGCAGTTTTAATGTAGATTTCAGTTCGCTAATTTATGAAAATGCATGTTTTGGATATAATCTTCCGTAAATCAAGGGCGAAAACCAATTATTTGTCCCAAAAGAAGGTGTTCTAAGTATATATCTGCATTTCTATTGGTAGATTTGGGTACAATAAGAGGCGAAAAAGCAGATTCTGACTAAGATTTTATCGAAATCGGCAACTATTTGACTCAGAAAGGTTGCCTTACGTCGAAATCTAATAGTTTATTAAGGTTTTCGTTACTAAAATGCCCAAAGACGCCGATTTTGACTAGAATTTGAAAGATATTGACATGAATATATAACTGTTTGTATCAAAAAATGATAGTTTAAACTAATATTTGCAGTTTTGATGCGGTTTTAGATACGATATGAATCGAAGAAGCCGATTTTGACTGGAATCTGTTTAAAATGACAAAGAAAAACCTATTATCAATTGAAGGAAGTGAATTTTTAAGTAGTTATCTGCAGTTTTAATGTAGATTTCAGTTCGCTAAGTTATGAAAATGCATGTTTTGGCTATAATCTTCCGTAAATCAAGGTCGAAAACCAATTATTTGTCCCAAAAGAAGGTGTTTTAAGTATATATCTGCATTTCTAAGGTAGATTTGGGTACAATAAGAGGCGAAAAAGCAGATTCTGACTAAGATTTTATCGAAATCGGCAATTATTTGACTCAGAATGGTTGCCTTACGTCGAAATCTAATAGTTTATTAAGGCTTTCGTTACTAAAATGCCCAAAGACGCCGATTTTGACTAGAATTTGAAAGATATTGACATGAATATATAACTGTTTGTATCAAAAAATGATAGTTTAAACTGATATTTGCAGTTTTGATTCGGTTTTAGGTACGATATGAGTCGAAGAAGCCGATTTTGACTGGAATCTGTTTAAAACGACAAAGAAAAACCTATTATCAATTCAAGGAAGTGAATTTTTAAGTAGTTATCTGCAGTTTTAATGTAGATTTCAGTTCGCTAAGTTACGAAAATTCATGTTTTGGCTATAATCTTCCGTAAATCAAGGGCGAAAAAAAATTATTTGTCCCAAAAGAAGGTGTTTTAAGTATATATCTGCATTTCTAAGGTAGATTTGGGTTCAATAAGAGGCGAAAAAGATTTCAGTTCGCCAAGTTACGAAAATTCATGTTTTGGCTATAATCTTCCGTAAATCAAGGGCGAAAACCAATTATTTGTCCCAAAAGAAGGTGTTTTAAGTATATATCTGCATTTCTAAGGTAGATTTGGGTACAATAAGAGGCGAAAAAGCAGATTCTGACTAAGATTTTATCGAAATCGGCAACTATTTGACTCAGAATGGTTGCCTTACGTCGAAATCTAATAGTTTATTAATGTTTTCGTTACTAAAATGCCCAAAGACGCCGATTTTGACTAGAATTTGAATGATATTGACATGAATATATAACTGTTTGTATCAAAAAATGATAGTTTAAACTGATATTTGCAGTTTTGATGCGGTTTTAGATACGATATGAATCGAAGAAGCCGATTTTGACTGGAATCTGTTTAAAATGACAACGAAAAACCTATTATCAATTCAAGGAAGTGAATTTTTAAGTAGTTATCTGCAGTTTTAATGTAGATTTCAATTCGCTAAGTTATGAAAATGCATGTTTTGGCTATAATCTTCCGTAAATCAAGGGCGAAAACCAATTATTTGTCCCAAAAGAAGATGTTTTAAGTATATATCTGCATTTCTAAGGTAGATTTGGGTACAATAAGAGGCGAAAAAGCAGATTCTGACTAGAATTTGAAAGATATTGACATGAATATATAACTGTTTGTATCAAAAAATGATAGTTTAAACTGATATTTGCAGTTTTGATGCGGTTTTAGATACGATATGAATCGAAGAAGCCGATTTTGACTGGAATCTGTTTAAAATGACAAAGAAAAACATATTATCAATTCAAGGAAGTGAATTTTTAAGTAGTTATCTGCAGTTTTAATGTAGATTTCAGTTCGCTAATTTATGAAAATGCATGTTTTGGCTATAATCTTCCGTAAATCAAGGGCGAAAACCAATTATCTGTCCCAAAAGAAGGTGTTTTAAGTATATATTTGCATTTCTATTGGTAGATTTGGGTACAATAAGAGGCGAAAAAGCAGATTCTGACTAAGATTTTATCGAAATCGGCAACTATTTGACTCAGAAAGGTTGCCTTACGTCGAAATCTAATAGTTTATTAAGGTTTTCGTTACTAAAATGCCCAAAGACGCCGATTTTGACTAGAATTTGAAAGATATTGACATGAATATATAACTGTTTGTATCAAAAAATGATAGTTTAAACTAATATTTGCAGTTTTGATGCGGTTTTAGATACGATATGAATCGAAGAAGCCGATTTTGACTGGAATCTGTTTAAAATGACAAAGAAAAACCTATTATCAATTCAAGGAAGTGAATTTTTAAGTAGTTATCTGCAGTTTTAATGTAGATTTCAGTTCGCTAAGTTATGAAAATGCATGTTTTGGCTATAATCTTAAGTAAATCAAGGGCGAAAACCAATTATTTGTCCCAAAAGAAGGTGTTTTAAGTATATATCTGCATTTCTAAGGTAGATTTGGGTACAATAAGAGGCGAAAAAGCAGATTCTGAGTAAGATTTTATCGAAATCGGCAATTATTTGACTCAGAATGGT
This sequence comes from Cylas formicarius, assembly GCF_029955315.1. Taxonomy (NCBI): domain Eukaryota; kingdom Metazoa; phylum Arthropoda; class Insecta; order Coleoptera; family Brentidae; genus Cylas; species Cylas formicarius. The sequence goes on along the minus strand of NW_026844214.1, from coordinate 31,033,387 downwards.
TGCCTTACGTCGAAATCTAATAGTTTATTAAGGTTTTCGTTACTAAAATGCCCAAAGACGCCGATTTTGACTAGAATTTGAAAGATATTGACATGAATATATAACTGTTTGTATCAAAAAATGATAGTTTAAACTGATATTTGCAGTTTTGATTCGGTTTTAGGTACGATATGAGTCGAAGAAGCCGATTTTGACTGGAATCTGTTTAAAACGACAAAGAAAAACCTATTATCAATTCAAGGAAGTGAATTTTTAAGTAGTTATCTGCAGTTTTAATGTAGATTTCAGTTCGCTAAGTTACGAAAATTCATGTTTTGGCTATAATCTTCCGTAAATCAAGGGCGAAAACCAATTATTTGTCCCAAAAGAAGGTGTTTTAAGTATATATCTGCATTTCTAAGGTAGATTTGGGTACAATAAGAGGCGAAAAAGCAGATTCTGACTAAGATTTTATCGAAATCGGCAACTATTTGACTCAGAATAGTTGCCTTACGTCGAAATCTAATAGTTTATTAAGGTTTTCGTTACTAAAATGCCCAAAGACGCCGATTTTGACTAGAATTTGAAAGATATTGACATGAATATATAACTGTTTGTATCAAAAAATGATAGTTTAAACTGATATTTGCAGTTTTAATGCGGTTTTAGGTACGATATGAGTCGAAGAAGCCGATTTTGACTGGAATCTGTTTAAAATGACAAAGAAAAACCTATTATCAATTCAAGGAAGTGAATTTTTAAGTAGTTATCTGCAGTTTTAATGTAGATTTCAATTCGCTAAGTTATGAAAATGCATGTTTTGGCTATAATCTTCCGTAAATCAAGGGCGAAAACCAATTATTTGTCCCAAAAGAAGGTGTTTTAAGTATATATCTGCATTTCTAAGGTAGATTTGGGTACAATAAGAAGTGAAAAAGCAGATTCTGACTAAGATTTTATCGAAATCGGCAACTATTTGACTCAGAATGGTTGCCTTACGTCGAAATCTAATAGTTTATTAAGGTTTTCGTTACTAAAATGCCCAAAGGCGCCGATTTTGACTAGAATTTGAAAGATATTGACATGAATATATAACTGTTTGTATCAAAAAATGATAGTTTAAACTGATATTTGCAGTTTTGATGCGGTTTTAGATACGATATGAATCGAAGAAGCCGATTTTGACTGGAATCTGTTTAAAATGACAAAGAAAAACATATTATCAATTCAAGGAAGTGAATTTTTAAGTAGTTATCTGCAGTTTTAATGTAGATTTCAGTTCGCTAGTTTATGAAAATGCATGTTTTGGCTATAATCTTCCGTAAATCAAGGGCGAAAACCAATTATTTGTCCCAAAAGAAGGTGTTTTAAGTATATATCTGCATTTCTATTGGTAGATTTGGGTACAATAAGAGGCGAAAAAGCAGATTCTGACTAAGATTTTATCGAAATCGGCAACTATTTGACTCAGAAAGGTTGCCTTACGTCGAAATCTAATAGTTTATTAAGGTTTTCGTTACTAAAATGCCCAAAGACGCCGATTTTGACTAGAATTTGAAAGATATTGACATGAATATATAACTGTTTGTATCAAAAAATGATAGTTTAAACTGATATTTGCAGTTTTGATGCGGTTTTAGATACGATATGAATCGAAGAAGCCGATTTTGACTGGAATCTGTTTAAAATGACAAAGAAAAACCTATTATCAATTCAAGGAAGTGAATTTTTAAGTAGTTATCTGCAGTTCTAATGTAGATTTCAGTTCGCTAAGTTATGAAAATGCATGTTTTGGCTATAATCTTCCGTAAATCAAGGGCGAAAACCAATTATTTGTCCAAAAAGAAGGTGTTCTAAGTATATATCTGCATTTCTAAGGTAGATTTGGGTACAATAAGAGGCGAAAAAGCAGATTCTGACTAAGATTTTATCGAAATCGGCAATTATTTGACTCAGAATGGTTGCCTTACGTCGAAATCTAATAGTTTATTAAGGTTTTCGTTACTAAAATGCCCAAAGACGCCGATTTTGACTAGAATTTGAAAGATATTGACATGAACATATAACTGTTTGTATCAAAAAATGATAGTTTAAACTGATATTTGCAGTTTTGATGCGGTTTTAGATACGATATGAATCGAAGAAGCCGATTTTGACTGGAATCTGTTTAAAATGACAACGAAAAACCTATTATCAATTCAAGGAAGTGAATTTTTAAGTAGTTATCTGCAGTTTTAATGTAGATTTCAATTCGCTAAGTTATGAAAATGCATGTTTTGGCTATAATCTTCCGTAAATCAAGGGCGAAAACCAATTATTTGTCCCAAAAGAAGATGTTTTAAGTATATATCTGCATTTCTAAGGTAGATTTGGGTACAATAAGAGGCGAAAAAGCAGATTCTGACTAGAATTTGAAAGATATTGACATGAATATATAACTGTTTGTATCAAAAAATGATAGTTTAAACTGATATTTGCAGTTTTGATGCGGTTTTAGATACGATATGAATCGAAGAAGCCGATTTTGACTGGAATCTGTTTAAAATGACAAAGAAAAACATATTATCAATTCAAGGAAGTGAATTTTTAAGTAGTTATCTGCAGTTTTAATGTAGATTTCAGTTCGCTAATTTATGAAAATGCATGTTTTGGCTATAATCTTCCGTAAATCAAGGGCGAAAACCAATTATCTGTCCCAAAAGAAGGTGTTTTAAGTATATATTTGCATTTCTATTGGTAGATTTGGGTACAATAAGAGGCGAAAAAGCAGATTCTGACTAAGATTTTATCGAAATCGGCAACTATTTGACTCAGAAAGGTTGCCTTACGTCGAAATCTAATAGTTTATTAAGGTTTTCGTTACTAAAATGCCCAAAGACGCCGATTTTGACTAGAATTTGAAAGATATTGACATGAATATATAACTGTTTGTATCAAAAAATGATAGTTTAAACTAATATTTGCAGTTTTGATGCGGTTTTAGATACGATATGAATCGAAGAAGCCGATTTTGACTGGAATCTGTTTAAAATGACAAAGAAAAACCTATTATCAATTCAAGGAAGTGAATTTTTAAGTAGTTATCTGCAGTTTTAATGTAGATTTCAGTTCGCTAAGTTATGAAAATGCATGTTTTGGCTATAATCTTAAGTAAATCAAGGGCGAAAACCAATTATTTGTCCCAAAAGAAGGTGTTTTAAGTATATATCTGCATTTCTAAGGTAGATTTGGGTACAATAAGAGGCGAAAAAGCAGATTCTGAGTAAGATTTTATCGAAATCGGCAATTATTTGACTCAGAATGGTTGCCTTACGTCGAAATCTAATAGTTTATTAAGGTTTTCGTTACTAAAATGCCCAAAGACGCCGATTTTGACTAGAATTTGAAAGATATTGACATGAATATATAACTGTTTGTATCAAAAAATGATAGTTTAAACTGATATTTGCAGTTTTGATTCGGTTTTAGGTACGATATGAGTCGAAGAAGCCGATTTTGACTGGAATCTGTTTAAAACGACAAAGAAAAACCTATTATCAATTCAAGGAAGTGAATTTTTAAGTAGTTATCTGCAGTTTTAATGTAGATTTCAGTTCGCTAAGTTACGAAAATTCATGTTTTGGCTATAATCTTCCGTAAATCAAGGGCGAAAACCAATTATTTGTCCCAAAAGAAGGTGTTTTAAGTATATATCTGCATTTCTAAGGTAGATTTGGGTACAATAAGAGGCGAAAAAGCAGATTCTGACTAAGATTTTATCGAAATCGGCAACTATTTGACTCAGAATAGTTGCCTTACGTCGAAATCTAATAGTTTATTAAGGTTTTCGTTACTAAAATGCCCAAAGACGCCGATTTTGACTAGAATTTGAAAGATATTGACATGAATATATAACTGTTTGTATCAAAAAATGATAGTTTAAACTGATATTTGCAGTTTTAATGCGGTTTTAGGTACGATATGAGTCGAAGAAGCCGATTTTGACTGGAATCTGTTTAAAATGACAAAGAAAAACCTATTATCAATTCAAGGAAGTGAATTTTTAAGTAGTTATCTGCAGTTTTAATGTAGATTTCAATTCGCTAAGTTATGAAAATGCATGTTTTGGCTATAATCTTCCGTAAATCAAGGGCGAAAACCAATTATTTGTCCCAAAAGAAGGTGTTTTAAGTATATATCTGCATTTCTAAGGTAGATTTGGGTACAATAAGAAGTGAAAAAGCAGATTCTGACTAAGATTTTATCGAAATCGGCAACTATTTGACTCAGAATGGTTGCCTTACGTCGAAATCTAATAGTTTATTAAGGTTTTCGTTACTAAAATGCCCAAAGGCGCCGATTTTGACTAGAATTTGAAAGATATTGACATGAATATATAACTGTTTGTATCAAAAAATGATAGTTTAAACTGATATTTGCAGTTTTGATGCGGTTTTAGATACGATATGAATCGAAGAAGCCGATTTTGACTGGAATCTGTTTAAAATGACAAAGAAAAACATATTATCAATTCAAGGAAGTGAATTTTTAAGTAGTTATCTGCAGTTTTAATGTAGATTTCAGTTCGCTAATTTATGAAAATGCATGTTTTGGCTATAATCTTCCGTAAATCAAGGGCGAAAACCAATTATTTGTCCCAAAAGAAGGTGTTTTAAGTATATATCTGCATTTCTATTGGTAGATTTGGGTACAATAAGAGGCGAAAAAGCAGATTCTGACTAAGATTTTATCGAAATCGGCAACTATTTGACTCAGAAAGGTTGCCTTACGTCGAAATCTAATAGTTTATTAAGGTTTTCGTTACTAAAATGCCCAAAGACGCCGATTTTGACTAGAATTTGAAAGATATTGACATGAATATATAACTGTTTGTATCAAAAAATGATAGTTTAAACTAATATTTGCAGTTTTGATGCGGTTTTAGATACGATATGAATCGAAGAAGCCGATTTTGACTGGAATCTGTTTAAAATGACAAAGAAAAACCTATTATCAATTCAAGGAAGTGAATTTTTAAGTACTTATCTGCAGTTTTAATGTAGATTTCAGTTCGCTAAGTTATGAAAATGCATGTTTTGGCTATAATCTTCCGTAAATCAAGGGCGAAAACCAATTATTTGTCCAAAAGAAGGTGTTTTAAGTATATATCTGCATTTCTAAGGTAGATTTGGGTACAATAAGAGGCGAAAAAGCAGATTCTGACTAAGATTTTATCGAAATCGGCAATTATTTGACTCAGAATGGTTGCCTTACGTCGAAATCTAATAGTTTATTAAGGTTTTCGTTACTAAAATGCCCAAAGACGCCGATTTTGACTAGAATTTGAAAGATATGGACATGAATATATAACTGTTTGTATCAAAAAATGATAGTTTAAACTGATATTTGCAGTTTTGATTCGGTTTTACGTACGATATGAGTCGAAGAAGCCGATTTTGACTGGAATCTGTTTAAAACGACAAAGAAAAACCTATTATCAATTCAAGGAAGTGAATTTTTAAGTAGTTATCTGCAGTTTTAATGTAGATTTCAGTTCGCTAAGTTATGAAAATGCATGTTTTGGCTATAATCTTCCGTAAATCAAGGGCGAAAACCAATTATTTGTCCCAAAAGAAGGTGTTTTAAGTATATATCTGCATTTCTAAGGTAGATTTGGGTACAATAAGAGGCGAAAAAGCAGATTCTGACTAAAATTTTATCGAAATCGGCAACTATTTGACTCAGAATGGTTGCCTTACGTCGAAATCTAATAGTTTATTAAGGTTTTCGTTACTAAAATGCCCAAAGACGCCGATTTTGACTAGAATTTGAAAGATATTGACATGAATATATAACTGTTTGTATCAAAAAATGATAGTTTAAACTGATATTTGCAGTTTTAATGCGGTTTTAGGTACGATATGAGTCGAAGAAGCCGATTTTGACTGGAATCTGTTTAAAATGACAAAGAAAAACCTATTATCAATTCAAGGAAGTGAATTTTTAAGTAGTTATCTGCAGTTTTAATGTAGATTTCAGTTCGCTAAGTTATGAAAATGCATGTTTTGGCTGTAATCTTCCGTAAATCAAGGGCGAAAACCATTTATTTGTCCCAAAAGAAGGTGTTTTAAGTATATATCTGCATTTCTAAGGTAGATTTGGGTACAATAAGAGGCGAAAAAGCAGATTCTGACTAAGATTTTATCGAAATCGGCAACTATTTGACTCAGAAAGGTTGCCTTACGTCGAAATCTAATAATTTATTAAGGTTTTCGTTACTAAAATGCCCAAAGACGCCGATTTTGACTAGAATTTGAAAGATATTGACATGAATATATAACTGTTTGTATCAAAAAATGATAGTTTAAACTAATATTTGCAGTTTTGATGCGGTTTTAGATACGATATGAATCGAAGAAGCCGATTTTGACTGGAATCTGTTTAAAATGACAAAGAAAAACCTATTATCAATTCAAGGAAGTGAATTTTTAAGTAGTTATCTGCAGTTTTAATGTAGATTTCAGTTCGCTAAGTTATAAAAATGCATGTTTTGGCTATAATCTTCCGTAAATCAAGGGCGAAAACCAATTATTTGTCCCAAAAGAAGGTGTTTTAAGTATATATCTGCATTTCTAAGGTAGATTTGGGTACAATAAGAGGCGAAAAAGCAGATTCTGACTAAGATTTTATCGAAATCGGCAACTATTTGACTCAGAATGGTTGCCTTACGTCGAAATCTAATAGTTTATTAAGGTTTTCGTTACTAAAATGCCCAAAGACGCCGATTTTGACTAGAATTTGAAAGATATTGACATGAATATATAACTGTTTGTATCAAAAAATGATAGTTTAAACTGATATTTGCAGTTTTGATGCTTTTTTAGGTACGATATGAGTCGAAGAAGCCGATTTTGACTGGAATCTGTTTAAAATGACAAAGAACAACCTATTATCAATTCAAGGAAGTGAATTTTTAAGTAGTTATCTGCAGTTTTAATGTAGATTTCAGTTCGCTAAGTTATGAAAATGCATGTTTTGGCTATAATCTTCCGTAAATCAAGGGCGAAAACCAATTATTTGTCCCAAAAGAAGGTGTTTTAAGTATATATCTGTATTTCTAAGGTAGATTTAGGTACAATAAGAGGCGAAAAAGCAGATTCTGTCTAGGATTTTATCGAAATCGGCAACTATTTAACTCAGAAAGGTTGCCTTACGTCGAAATCTAATAGTTTATTAAGGTTTTCGTTACTAAAATGCCCAAAGACGCCGATTTTGACTAGAATTTGAAAGATATTGACATGAATATATAACTGTTTGTATCAAAAAATGATAGTTTAAACTGATATTTGCAGTTTTGATGCGGTTTTAGATACGATATGAATCGAAGAAGCCGATTTTGACTGGAATCTGTTTAAAATGACAAAGAAAAACCTATTATCAATTCAAGGAAGTGAATTTTTAAGTAGTTATCTGCAGTTCTAATGTAGATTTCAGTTCGCTAAGTTATGAAAATGCATGTTTTGGCTATAATCTTCCGTAAATCAAGGGCGAAAACCAATTATTTGTCCCAAAAGAAGGTGTTCTAAGTATATATCTGCATTTCTAAGGTAGATTTGGGTACAATAAGAGGCGAAAAAGCAGATTCTGACTAAGATTTTATCGAAATCGGCAATTATTTGACTCAGAATGGTTGCCTTACGTCGAAATCTAATAGTTTATTAAGGTTTTCGTTACTAAAATGCCCAAAGACGCCGATTTTGACTAGAATTTGAAAGATATTGACATGAATATATAACTGTTTGTATCAAAAAATGATAGTTTAAACTGATATTTGCAGTTTTGATGCGGTTTTAGATACGATATGAATCGAAGAAGCCGATTTTGACTGGAATCTGTTTAAAATGACAAAGAAAAACCTATTATCAATTCAAGGAAGTGAATTTTTAAGTAGTTATCTGCAGTTCTAATGTAGATTTCAGTTCGCTAAGTTATGAAAATGCATGTTTTGGCTATAATCTTCCGTAAATCAAGGGCGAAAACCAATTATTTGTCCAAAAAGAAGGTGTTCTAAGTATATATCTGCATTTCTAAGGTAGATTTGGGTACAATAAGAGGCGAAAAAGCAGATTCTGACTAAGATTTTATCGAAATCGGCAATTATTTGACTCAGAATGGTTGCCTTACGTCGAAATCTAATAGTTTATTAAGGTTTTCGTTACTAAAATGCCCAAAGACGCCGATTTTGACTAGAATTTGAAAGATATTGACATGAACATATAACTGTTTGTATCAAAAAATGATAGTTTAAACTGATATTTGCAGTTTTGATGCGGTTTTAGGTACGATATGAGTCGAAGAAGCCGATTTTGACTGGAATCTGTTTAAAACGACAAAGAAAAACCTATTATCAATTCAAGGAAGTGAATTTTTAAGTAGTTATCTGCAGTTTTAATGTAGATTTCAGTTCGCCAAGTTACGAAAATTCATGTTTTGGCTATAATCTTCCGTAAATCAAGGGCGAAAACCAATTATTTGTCCCAAAAGAAGGTGTTTTAAGTATATATCTGCATTTCTAAGGTAGATTTGGGTACAATAAGAGGCGAAAAAGCAGATACTGACTAAGATTTTATCGAAATCGGCAACTATTTGACTCAGAATGGTTGCCTTACGTCGAAATCTAATAGTTTATTAATGTTTTCGTTACTAAAATGCCCAAAGACGCCGATTTTGACTAGAATTTGAATGATATTGACATGAATATATAACTGTTTGTATCAAAAAATGATAGTTTAAACTGATATTTGCAGTTTTGATGCGGTTTTAGATACGATATGAATCGAAGAAGCCGATTTTGACTGGAATCTGTTTAAAATGACAAAGAAAAACATATTATCAATTCAAGGAAGTGAATTTTTAAGTAGTTATCTGCAGTTTTAATGTAGATTTCAGTTCGCTAATTTATGAAAATGCATGTTTTGGCTATAATCTTCCGTAAATCAAGGGCGAAAACCAATTATCTGTCCCAAAAGAAGGTGTTTTAAGTATATATTTGCATTTCTATTGGTAGATTTGGGTACAATAAGAGGCGAAAAAGCAGATTCTGACTAAGATTTTATCGAAATCGGCAACTATTTGACTCAGAAAGGTTGCCTTACGTCGAAATCTAATAGTTTATTAAGGTTTTCGTTACTAAAATGCCCAAAGACGCCGATTTTGACTAGAATTTGAAAGATATTGACATGAATATATAACTGTTTGTATCAAAAAATGATAGTTTAAACTAATATTTGCAGTTTTGATGCGGTTTTAGATACGATATGAATCGAAGAAGCCGATTTTGACTGGAATCTGTTTAAAATGACAAAGAAAAACCTATTATCAATTCAAGGAAGTGAATTTTTAAGTAGTTATCTGCAGTTTTAATGTAGATTTCAGTTCGCTAAGTTATGAAAATGCATGTTTTGGCTATAATCTTAAGTAAATCAAGGGCGAAAACCAATTATTTGTCCCAAAAGAAGGTGTTTTAAGTATATATCTGCATTTCTAAGGTAGATTTGGGTACAATAAGAGGCGAAAAAGCAGATTCTGAGTAAGATTTTATCGAAATCGGCAATTATTTGACTCAGAATGGTTGCCTTACGTCGAAATCTAATAGTTTATTAAGGTTTTCGTTACTAAAATGCCCAAAGACGCCGATTTTGACTAGAATTTGAAAGATATTGACATGAATATATAACTGTTTGTATCAAAAAATGATAGTTTAAACTGATATTTGCAGTTTTGATTCGGTTTTAGGTACGATATGAGTCGAAGAAGCCGATTTTGACTGGAATCTGTTTAAAACGACAAAGAAAAACCTATTATCAATTCAAGGAAGTGAATTTTTAAGTAGTTATCTGCAGTTTTAATGTAGATTTCAGTTCGCTAAGTTACGAAAATTCATGTTTTGGCTATAATCTTCCGTAAATCAAGGGCGAAAACCAATTATTTGTCCCAAAAGAAGGTGTTTTAAGTATATATCTGCATTTCTAAGGTAGATTTGGGTACAATAAGAGGCGAAAAAGCAGATTCTGACTAAGATTTTATCGAAATCGGCAACTATTTGACTCAGAATAGTTGCCTTACGTCGAAATCTAATAGTTTATTAAGGTTTTCGTTACTAAAATGCCCAAAGACGCCGATTTTGACTAGAATTTGAAAGATATTGACATGAATATATAACTGTTTGTATCAAAAAATGATAGTTTAAACTGATATTTGCAGTTTTAATGCGGTTTTAGGTACGATATGAGTCGAAGAAGCCGATTTTGACTGGAATCTGTTTAAAATGACAAAGAAAAACCTATTATCAATTCAAGGAAGTGAATTTTTAAGTAGTTATCTGCAGTTTTAATGTAGATTTCAGTTCGCTAAGTTATGAAAATGCATGTTTTGGCTATAATCTTCCGTAAATCAAGGGCGAAAACCATTTATTTGTCCCAAAAGAAGGTGTTTTAAGTATATATCTGCATTTCTAAGGTAGATTTGGGTACAATAAGAATCGAAAAAGCAGATTCTGACTAAGATTTTATCGAAATCGGCAACTATTTGACTCAGAAAGGTTGCCTTACGTCGAAATCTAATAATTTATTAAGGTTTTCGTTACTAAAATGCCCAAAGACGCCGATTTTGACTAGAATTTGAAAGATATTGACATGAATATATAACTGTTTGTATCAAAAAATGATAATTTAAACTAATATTTGCAGTTTTGATGCGGTTTTAGATACGATATGAATCGAAGAAGCCGATTTTGACTGGAATCTGTTTAAAATGACAAAGAAAAACCTATTATCAATTTAAGGAAGTGAATTTTTAAGTAGTTATCTGCAGTTTTAATGTAGATTTCAGTTCGCTAAGTTATAAAAATGCATGTTTTGGCTACAATCTTCGGTAAATCAATGGCGAAAACCAATTATTTGTCCCAAAAGAAGGTGTTTTAAGTATATATCTGCATTTCTAAGGTAGATTTGGGTACAATAAGAGGCGAAAAAGCAGATTCTGACTAAGATTTTATCGAAATCGGCAACTATTTGACTCAGAATGGTTGCCTTACGTCGAAATCTAATAGTTTATTAAGGTTTTCGTTACTAAAATGCCCAAAGACGCAGATTTTGACTAGAATTTGAAAGATATTGACATGAATATATAACTGTTTGTATCAAAAAATGATAGTTTAAACTGATATTTGCAGTTTTGATGCGGTTTTAGGTACGATATGAGTCGAAGAAGCCGATTTTGACTGGAATCTGTTTAAAATGACAAAGAACAACCTATTATCAATTCAAGGAAGTGAATTTTTAAGTAGTTATCTGCAGTTTTAATGTAGATTTCAGTTCGCTAAGTTATGAAAATGCATGTTTTGGCTATAATCTTCCGAAAATCAAGGGCGAAAACCAATTATTTGTCCCAAAAGAAGGTGTTTTAAGTATATATCTGCATTTCTAAGGTAGATTTAGGTACAATAAGAGGCGAAAAAGCAGATTCTGTCTAGGATTTTATCGAAATCGGCAACTATTTAACTCAGAAAGGTTGCCTTACGTCGAAATCTAATAGTTTATTAAGGTTTTCGTTACTAAAATGCCCAAAGACGCCGATTTTGACTAGAATTTGAAAGATATTGACATGAATATATAACTGTTTGTATCAAAAAATGATAGTTTAAACTGATATTTGCAGTTTTGATGCGGTTTTAGATACGATATGAATTGAAGAAGCCGATTTTGACTGGAATCTGTTTAAAATGACAAAGAAAAACCTATTATCAATTCATGGAAGTGAATTTTTAAGTAGTTATCTGCAGTTCTAATGTAGATTTCAGTTCGCTAAGTTATGAAAATGCATGTTTTGGCTATAATCTTCCGCAAATCAAGGGCGAAAACCAATTATTTGTCCCAAAAGAAGGTGTTCTAAGTATATATCTGCATTTCTAAGGTAGATTTGGGTACAATAAGAGGCGAAAAAGCAGATTCTGACTAAGATTTTATCGAAATCGGCAATTATTTGACTCAGAATGGTTGCCTTTCGTCGAAATCTAATAGTTTATTAAGGTTTTCGTTACTAAAATGCCCAAAGACGCCGATTTTGACTAGAATTTGAAAGATATTGACATGAATATATAACTGTTTGTATCAAAAAATGATAGTTTAAACTGATATTTGCAGTTTTGATGCGGTTTTAGGTACGATATGAGTCGAAGAAGCCGATTTTGACTGGAATCTGTTTAAAACGACAAAGAAAAACCTATTATCAATTCAAGGAAGTGAATTTTTAAGTAGTTATCTGCAGTTTTAATGTAGATTTCAGTTCGCTAAGTTACGAAAATTCATGTTTTGGCTATAATCTTCCGCAAATCAAGGGCGAAAACCAATTATTTGTCCCAAAAGAAGGTGTTCTAAGTATATATCTGCATTTCTAAGGTAGATTTGGGTACAATAAGAGGCGAAAAAGCAGATTCTGACTAAGATTTTATCGAAATCGGCAATTATTTGACTCAGAATGGTTGCCTTTCGTCGAAATCTAATAGTTTATTAAGGTTTTCGTTACTAAAATGCCCAAAGACGCCGATTTTGACTAGAATTTGAAAGATATTGACATGAATATATAACTGTTTGTATCAAAAAATGATAGTTTAAACTGATATTTGCAGTTTTGATGCGGTTTTAGGTACGATATGAGTCGAAGAAGCCGATTTTGACTGGAATCTGTTTAAAACGACAAAGAAAAACCTATTATCAATTCAAGGAAGTGAATTTTTAAGTAGTTATCTGCAGTTTTAATGTAGATTTCAGTTCGCTAAGTTACGAAAATTCATGTTTTGGCTATAATCTTCCGTAAATCAAGGGCGAAAACCAATTATTTGTCCCAAAAGAAGGTGTTTTAAGTATATATCTGCATTTCTAAGGTAGATTTGGGTACAATAAGAGGCGAAAAAGCAGATTCTGACTAAGATTTTATCGAAATCGGCAACTATTTGACTCAGAATGGTTGCCTTACGTCGAAATCTAATAGTTTATTAATGTTTTCGTTACTAAAATGCCCAAAGACGCCGATTTTGACTAGAATTTGAATGATATTGACATGAATATATAACTGTTTGTATCAAAAAATGATAGTTTAAACTGATATTTGCAGTTTTGATGCGGTTTTAGATACGATATGAATCGAAGAAGCCGATTTTGACTGGAATCTGTTTAAAATGACAAAGAAAAACCTATTATCAATTCATGGAAGTGAATTTTTAAGTAGTTATCTGCAGTTCTAATGTAGATTTCAGTTCGCTAAGTTATGAAAATGCATGTTTTGGCTATAATCTTCCGCAAATCAAGGGCGAAAACCAATTATTTGTCCCAAAAGAAGGTGTTCTAAGTATATATCTGCATTTCTAAGGTAGATTTGGGTACAATAAGAGGCGAAAAAGCAGATTCTGACTAAGATTTTATCGAAATCGGCAATTATTTGACTCAGAATGGTTGCCTTACGTCGAAATCTAATAGTTTATTAAGGTTTTCGTTACTAAAATGCCCAAAGACGCCGATTTTGACTAGAATTTGAAAGATATTGACATGAATATATAACTGTTTGTATCAAAAAATGATAGTTTAAACTGATATTTGCAGTTTTGATGCGGTTTTAGGTACGATATGAGTCGAAGAAGCCGATTTTGACTGGAATCTGTTTAAAACGACAAAGAAAAACCTATTATCAATTCAAGGAAGTGAATTTTTAAGTAGTTATCTGCAGTTTTAATGTAGATTTCAGTTCGCTAAGTTACGAAAATTCATGTTTTGGCTATAATCTTCCGTAAATCAAGGGCGAAAACCAATTATTTGTCCCAAAAGAAGGTGTTTTAAGTATATATCTGCATTTCTAAGGTAGATTTGGGTACAATAAGAGGCGAAAAAGCAGATTCTGACTAAGATTTTATCGAAATCGGCAACTATTTGACTCAGAATGGTTGCCTTACGTCGAAATCTAATAGTTTATTAATGTTTTCGTTACTAAAATGCCCAAAGACGCCGATTTTGACTAGAATTTGAATGATATTGACATGAATATATAACTGTTTGTATCAAAAAATGATAGTTTAAACTGATATTTGCAGTTTTGATGCGGTTTTAGATACGATATGAATCGAAGAAGCCGATTTTGACTGGAATCTGTTTAAAATGACAAAGAAAAACCTATTATCAATTCAAGGAAGTGAATTTTTAAGTAGTTATCTGCAGTTTTAATGTAGATTTCAATTCGCTAAGTTATGAAAATGCATGTTTTGGCTATAATCTTCCGTAAATCAAGGGCGAAAACCAATTATTTGTCCCAAAAGAAGGTGTTTTAAGTATATATCTGCATTTCTAAGGTAGATTTGGGTACAATAAGAGGCGAAAAAGCAGATTCTGACTAAGATTTTATCGAAATCGGCAACTATTTGACTCAGAATGGTTGCCTTACGTCGAAATCTAATAGTTTATTAAGGTTTTCGTTACTAAAATGCCCAAAGACGCCGATTTTGACTAGAATTTGAAAGATATTGACATGAATATATAACTGTTTGTATCAAAATATGATAGTTTAAACTGATATTTGCAGTTTTGATGCGGTTTTAGATACGATATGAATCGAAGAAGCCGATTTTGACTGGAATCTGTTTAAAATGACAAAGAAAAACATATTATCAATTCAAGGAAGTGAATTTTTAAGTAGTTATCTGCAGTTTTAATGTAGATTTCAGTTCGCTAATTTATGAAAATGCATGTTTTGGATATAATCTTCCGTAAATCAAGGGCGAAAACCAATTATTTGTCCCAAAAGAAGGTGTTCTAAGTATATATCTGCATTTCTATTGGTAGATTTGGGTACAATAAGAGGCGAAAAAGCAGATTCTGACTAAGATTTTATCGAAATCGGCAACTATTTGACTCAGAAAGGTTGCCTTACGTCGAAATCTAATAGTTTATTAAGGTTTTCGTTACTAAAATGCCCAAAGACGCCGATTTTGACTAGAATTTGAAAGATATTGACATGAATATATAACTGTTTGTATCAAAAAATGATAGTTTAAACTAATATTTGCAGTTTTGATGCGGTTTTAGATACGATATGAATCGAAGAAGCCGATTTTGACTGGAATCTGTTTAAAATGACAAAGAAAAACCTATTATCAATTCAAGGAAGTGAATTTTTAAGTAGTTATCTGCAGTTTTAATGTAGATTTCAGTTCGCTAAGTTATGAAAATGCATGTTTTGGCTATAATCTTCCGTAAATCAAGGTCGAAAACCAATTATTTGTCCCAAAAGAAGGTGTTTTAAGTATATATCTGCATTTCTAAGGTAGATTTGATTACAATAAGAGGCGAAAAAGCAGATTCTGACTAAGATTTTATCGAAATCGGCAATTATTTGACTCAGAATGGTTGCCTTACGTCGAAATCTAATAGTTTATTAAGGTTTTCGTTACTAAAATGCCCAAAGACGCCGATTTTGACTAGAATTTGAAAGATATTGACATGAATATATAACTGTTTGTATCAAAAAATGATAGTTTAAACTGATATTTGCAGTTTTGATTCGGTTTTAGGTACGATATGAGTCGAAGAAGCCGATTTTGACTGGAATCTGTTTAAAACGACAAAGAAAAACCTATTATCAATTCAAGGAAGTGAATTTTTAAGTAGTTATCTGCAGTTTTAATGTAGATTTCAGTTCGCTAAGTTACGAAAATTCATGTTTTGGCTATAATCTTCCGTAAATCAAGGGCGAAAAAAAATTATTTGTCCCAAAAGAAGGTGTTTTAAGTATATATCTGCATTTCTAAGGTAGATTTGGGTTCAATAAGAGGCGAAAAAGCAGATTCTGACTAAGATTTTATCGAAATCGGCAACTATTTGACTCAGAATGGTTGCCTTACGTCGAAATCTAATAGTTTATTAATGTTTTCGTTACTAAAATGCCCAAAGACGCCGATTTTGACTAGAATTTGAATGATATTGACATGAATATATAACTGTTTGTATCAAAAAATGATAGTTTAAACTGATATTTGCAGTTTTGATGCGGTTTTAGATACGATATGAATCGAAGAAGCCGATTTTGACTGGAATCTGTATAAAATGACAAAGAAAAACCTATTATCAATTCAAGGAAGTGAATTTTTAAGTAGTTATCTGCAGTTTTAATGTAGATTTAAGTTCGCTAAGTTATGAAAATGCATGTTTTGGCTATAATCTTCCGTAAATCAAGGGCGAAAACCAATTATTTGTCCCAAAAGAAGGTGTTTTAAGTATGTATCTGCATTTCTAAGGTAGATTTGGGTACAATAAGAGGCGAAAAAGCAGATTCTGACTAAGATTTTATCGAAATCGGCAACTATTTGACTCAGAATGGTTGCCTTACGTCGAAATCTAATAGTTTATTAAGGTTTTCGTTACTAAAATGCCCAAAGACGCCGATTTTGACTAGAATTTGAAAGATATTGACATGAATATATAACTGTTTCTTTCAAAAAATGATAGTTTAAACTGATATTTGCAGTTTTAATGCGGTTTTAGGTACGATATGAGTCGAAGAAGCCGATTTTGACTGGAATCTGTTTAAAATGACAAAGAAAAACCTATTATCAATTCAAGGAAGTGAATTTTTAAGTAGTTATCTGCAGTTTTAATGTAGATTTCAGTTCGCTAAGTTATGAAAATGCATGTTTTGGCTATAATCTTCCGTAAATCAAGGGCGAAAACCATTTATTTGTCCCAAAAGAAGGTGTTTTAAGTATATATCTGCATTTCTAAGGTAGATTTGGATACAATAAGAGGCGAAAAAGCAGATTCTGACTAAGATTTTATCGAAATCGGCAACTATTTGACTCAGAAAGGTTGCCTTACGTCGAAATCTAATAATTTATTAAGGTTTTCGTTACTAAAATGCCCAAAGACGCCGATTTTGACTAGAATTTGAAAGATATTGACATGAATATATAACTGTTTGTATCAAAAAATGATAGTTTAAACTGATATTTGCAGTTTTGATGCGGTTTTAGATACGATATGAATCGAAGAAGCCGATTTTGACTGGAATCTGTTTAAAATGACAAAGAAAAACCTATTATCAATTCAAGGAAGTGAATTTTTAAGTAGTTATCTGCAGTTTTAATGTAGATTTCAATTCGCTAAGTTATGAAAATGCATGTTTTGGCTATAATCTTCCGTAAATCAAGGGCGAAAACCAATTATTTGTCCCAAAAGAAGGTGTTTTAAGTATATATCTGCATTTCTAAGGTAGATTTGGGTACAATAAGGGGCGAAAAAGCAGATTCTGACTAAGATTTTATCGAAATCGGCAACTATTTGACTCAGAATGGTTGCCTTACGTCGAAATCTAATAGTTTATTAAGGTTTTCGTTACTAAAATGCCCAAAGACGCCGATTTTGACTAGAATTTGAAAGATATTGACATGAATATATAACTGTTTGTATCAAAAAATGATAGTTTAAACTGATATTTGCAGTTTTGATGCGGTTTTAGATACGATATGAATCGAAGAAGCCGATTTTGACTGGAATCTGTTTAAAATGACAAAGAAAAACATATTATCAATTCAAGGAAGTGAATTTTTAAGTAGTTATCTGCAGTTTTAATGTAGATTTCAGTTCGCTAATTTATGAAAATGCATGTTTTGGATATAATCTTCCGTAAATCAAGGGCGAAAACCAATTATTTGTCCCAAAAGAAGGTGTTCTAAGTATATATCTGCATTTCTATTGGTAGATTTGGGTACAATAAGAGGCGAAAAAGCAGATTCTGACTAAGATTTTATCGAAATCGGCAACTATTTGACTCAGAAAGGTTGCCTTACGTCGAAATCTAATAGTTTATTAAGGTTTTCGTTACTAAAATGCCCAAAGACGCCGATTTTGACTAGAATTTGAAAGATATTGACATGAATATATAACTGTTTGTATCAAAAAATGATAGTTTAAACTAATATTTGCAGTTTTGATGCGGTTTTAGATACGATATGAGTCGAAGAAGCCGATTTTGACTGGAATCTGTTTAAAATGACAAAGAAAAACCTATTATCAATTGAAGGAAGTGAATTTTTAAGTAGTTATCTGCAGTTTTAATGTAGATTTCAGTTCGCTAAGTTATGAAAATGCATGTTTTGGCTATAATCTTCCGTAAATCAAGGTCGAAAACCAATTATTTGTCCCAAAAGAAGGTGTTTTAAGTATATATCTGCATTTCTAAGGTAGATTTGGGTACAATAAGAGGCGAAAAAGCAGATTCTGACTAAGATTTTATCGAAATCGGCAATTATTTGACTCAGAATGGTTGCCTTACGTCGAAATCTAATAGTTTATTAAGGCTTTCGTTACTAAAATGCCCAAAGACGCCGATTTTGACTAGAATTTGAAAGATATTGACATGAATATATAACTGTTTGTATCAAAAAATGATAGTTTAAACTGATATTTGCAGTTTTGATTCGGTTTTAGGTACGATATGAGTCGAAGAAGCCGATTTTGACTGGAATCTGTTTAAAACGACAAAGAAAAACCTATTATCAATTCAAGGAAGTGAATTTTTAAGTAGTTATCTGCAGTTTTAATGTAGATTTCAGTTCGCTAAGTTACGAAAATTCATGTTTTGGCTATAATCTTCCGTAAATCAAGGGCGAAAAAAAATTATTTGTCCCAAAAGAAGGTGTTTTAAGTATATATCTGCATTTCTAAGGTAGATTTGGGTTCAATAAGAGGCGAAAAAGCAGATTCTGACTAAGATTTTATCGAAATCGGCAACTATTTGACTCAGAATGGTTGCCTTACGTCGAAATCTAATAGTTTATTAATGTTTTCGTTACTAAAATGCCCAAAGACGCCGATTTTGACTAGAATTTGAATAATATTGACATGAATATATAACTGTTTGTATCAAAAAATGATAGTTTAAACTGATATTTGCAGTTTTGATGCGGTTTTAGATACGATATGAATCGAAGAAGCCGATTTTGACTGGAATCTGTATAAAATGACAAAGAAAAACCTATTATCAATTCAAGGAAGTGAATTTTTAAGTAGTTATCTGCAGTTTTAATGTAGATTTAAGTTCGCTAAGTTATGAAAATGCATGTTTTGGCTATAATCTTCCGTAAATCAAGGGCGAAAACCAATTATTTGTCCCAAAAGAAGGTGTTTTAAGTATGTATCTGCATTTCTAAGGTAGATTTGGGTACAATAAGAGGCGAAAAAGCAGATTCTGACTAAGATTTTATCGAAATCGGCAACTATTTGACTCAGAATGGTTGCCTTACGTCGAAATCTAATAGTTTATTAAGGTTTTCGTTACTAAAATGCCCAAAGACGCCGATTTTGACTAGAATTTGAAAGATATTGACATGAATATATAACTGTTTCTATCAAAAAATGATAGTTTAAACTGATATTTGCAGTTTTAATGCGGTTTTAGGTACGATATGAGTCGAAGAAGCCGATTTTGACTGGAATCTGTTTAAAATGACAAAGAAAAACCTATTATCAATTCAAGGAAGTGAATTTTTAAGTAGTTATCTGCAGTTTTAATGTAGATTTCAGTTCGCTAAGTTATGAAAATGCATGTTTTGGCTATAATCTTCCGTAAATCAAGGGCGAAAACCATTTATTTGTCCCAAAAGAAGGTGTTTTAAGTATATATCTGCATTTCTAAGGTAGATTTGG
This sequence comes from Cylas formicarius, assembly GCF_029955315.1. Lineage (NCBI taxonomy): Eukaryota > Metazoa > Arthropoda > Insecta > Coleoptera > Brentidae > Cylas > Cylas formicarius. The sequence continues at coordinate 31,013,684 of NW_026844214.1, read as the reverse complement.
GTACAATAAGAGGCGAAAAAGCAGATTCTGACTAAGATTTTATCGAAATCGGCAACTATTTGACTCAGAAAGGTTGCCTTACGTCGAAATCTAATAATTTATTAAGGTTTTCGTTACTAAAATGCCCAAAGACGCCGATTTTGACTAGAATTTGAAAGATATTGACATGAATATATAACTGTTTGTATCAAAAAATGATAGTTTAAACTGATATTTGCAGTTTTGATGCGGTTTTAGGTACGATATGAGTCGAAGAAGCCGATTTTGACTGGAATCTGTTTAAAATGACAAAGAACAACCTATTATCAATTCAAGGAAGTGAATTTTTAAGTAGTTATCTGCAGTTTTAATGTAGATTTCAGTTCGCTAAGTTATGAAAATGCATGTTTTGGCTATAATCTTCCGTAAATCAAGGGCGAAAACCAATTATTTGTTCCAAAAGAAGGTGTTTTAAGTATATATCTGCATTTCTAAGGTAGATTTAGGTACAATAAGAGGCGAAAAAGCAGATTCTGTCTAGGATTTTATCGAAATCGGCAACTATTTAACTCAGAAAGGTTGCCTTACGTCGAAATCTAATAGTTTATTAAGGTTTTCGTTACTAAAATGCCCAAAGACGCCGATTTTGACTAGAATTTGAAAGATATTGACATGAATATATAACTGTTTGTATCAAAAAATGATAGTTTAAACTGATATTTGCAGTTTTGATGCGGTTTTAGATACGATATGAATCGAAGAAGCCGATTTTGACTGGAATCTGTTTAAAATGACAAAGAAAAACCTATTATCAATTCATGGAAGTGAATTTTTAAGTAGTTATCTGCAGTTCTAATGTAGATTTCAGTTCGCTAAGTTATGAAAATGCATGTTTTGGCTATAATCTTCCGCAAATCAAGGGCGAAAACCAATTATTTGTCCCAAAAGAAGGTGTTCTAAGTATATATCTGCATTTCTAAGGTAGATTTGGGTACAATAAGAGGCGAAAAAGCTGATTCTGACTAAGATTTTATCGAAATCGGCAATTATTTGACTCAGAATGGTTGCCTTACGTCGAAATCTAATAGTTTATTAAGGTTTTCGTTACTAAAATGCCCAAAGACGCCGATTTTGACTAGAATTTGAAAGATATTGACATGAATATATAACTGTTTGTATCAAAAAATGATAGTTTAAACTGATATTTGCAGTTTTGATGCGGTTTTAGGTACGATATGAGTCGAAGAAGCCGATTTTGACTGGAATCTGTTTAAAACGACAAAGAAAAACCTATTATCAATTCAAGGAAGTGAATTTTTAAGTAGTTATCTGCAGTTTTAATGTAGATTTCAGTTCGCTAAGTTACGAAAATTCATGTTTTGGCTATAATCTTCCGTAAATCAAGGGCGAAAACCAATTATTTGTCCCAAAAGAAGGTGTTTTAAGTATATATCTGCATTTCTAAGGTAGATTTGGGTACAATAAGAGGCGAAAAAGCAGATTCTGACTAAGATTTTATCGAAATCGGCAACTATTTGACTCAGAATGGTTGCCTTACGTCGAAATCTAATAGTTTATTAATGTTTTCGTTACTAAAATGCCCAAAGACGCCGATTTTGACTAGAATTTGAATGATATTGACATGAATATATAACTGTTTGTATCAAAAAATGATAGTTTAAACTGATATTTGCAGTTTTGATGCGGTTTTAGATACGATATGAATCGAAGAAGCCGATTTTGACTGGAATCTGTTTAAAATGACAAAGAAAAACCTATTATCAATTCAAGGAAGTGAATTTTTAAGTAGTTATCTGCAGTTTTAATGTAGATTTCAATTCGCTAAGTTATGAAAATGCATGTTTTGGCTATAATCTTCCGTAAATCAAGGGCGAAAACCAATTATTTGTCCCAAAAGAAGGTGTTTTAAGTATATATCTGCATTTCTAAGGTAGATTTGGGTACAATAAGAGGCGAAAAAGCAGATTCTGACTAAGATTTTATCGAAATCGGCAACTATTTGACTCAGAATGGTTGCCTTACGTCGAAATCTAATAGTTTATTAAGGTTTTCGTTACTAAAATGCCCAAAGACGCCGATTTTGACTAGAATTTGAAAGATATTGACATGAATATATAACTGTTTGTATCAAAAAATGATAGTTTAAACTGATATTTGCAGTTTTGATGCGGTTTTAGATACGATATGAATCGAAGAAGCCGATTTTGACTGGAATCTGTTTAAAATGACAAAGAAAAACATATTATCAATTCAAGGAAGTGAATTTTTAAGTAGTTATCTGCAGTTTTAATGTAGATTTCAGTTCGCTAATTTATGAAAATGCATGTTTTGGATATAATCTTCCGTAAATCAAGGGCGAAAACCAATTATTTGTCCCAAAAGAAGGTGTTCTAAGTATATATCTGCATTTCTATTGGTAGATTTGGGTACAATAAGAGGCGAAAAAGCAGATTCTGACTAAGATTTTATCGAAATCGGCAACTATTTGACTCAGAAAGGTTGCCTTACGTCGAAATCTAATAGTTTATTAAGGTTTTCGTTACTAAAATGCCCAAAGACGCCGATTTTGACTAGAATTTGAAAGATATTGACATGAATATATAACTGTTTGTATCAAAAAATGATAGTTTAAACTAATATTTGCAGTTTTGATGCGGTTTTAGATACGATATGAATCGAAGAAGCCGATTTTGACTGGAATCTGTTTAAAATGACAAAGAAAAACCTATTATCAATTCAAGGAAGTGAATTTTTAAGTAGTTATCTGCAGTTTTAATGTAGATTTCAGTTCGCTAAGTTATGAAAATGCATGTTTTGGCTATAATCTTCCGTAAATCAAGGTCGAAAACCAATTATTTGTCCCAAATGAAGGTGTTTTAAGTATATATCTGCATTTCTAAGGTAGATTTGGGTACAATAAGAGGCGAAAAAGCAGATTCTGACTAAGATTTTATCGAAATCGGCAATTATTTGACTCAGAATGGTGGCCTTACGTCGAAATCTAATAGTTTATTAAGGTTTTCGTTACTGAAATGCCCAAAGACGCCGATTTTGACTAGAATTTGAAAGATATTGACATGAATATATAACTGTTTGTATCAAAAAATGATAGTTTAAACTGATATTTGCAGTTTTGATGCGGTTTTAGATACGATATGAATCGAAGAAGCCGATTTTGACTGGAATCTGTATAAAATGACAAAGAAAAACCTATTATCAATTCAAGGAAGTGAATTTTTAAGTAGTTATCTGCAGTTTTAATGTAGATTTAAGTTCGCTAAGTTATGAAAATGCATGTTTTGGCTATAATCTTCCGTAAATCAAGGGCGAAAACCAATTATTTGTCCCAAAAGAAGGTGTTTTAAGTATGTATCTGCATTTCTAAGGTAGATTTGGGTACAATAAGAGGCGAAAAAGCAGATTCTGACTAAGATTTTATCGAAATCGGCAACTATTTGACTCAGAATGGTTGCCTTACGTCGAAATCTAATAGTTTATTAAGGTTTTCGTTACTAAAATGCCCAAAGACGCCGATTTTGACTAGAATTTGAAAGATATTGACATGAATATATAACTGTTTCTATCAAAAAATGATAGTATAAACTGATATTTGCAGTTTTAATGCGGTTTTAGGTACGATATGAGTCGAAGAAGCCGATTTTGACTGGAATCTGTTTAAAATGACAAAGAAAAACCTATTATCAATTCAAGGAAGTGAATTTTTAAGTAGTTATCTGCAGTTTTAATGTAGATTTCAGTTCGCTAAGTTATGAAAATGCATGTTTTGGCTATAATCTTCCGTAAATCAAGGGCGAAAACCATTTATTTGTCCCAAAAGAAGGTGTTTTAAGTATATATCTGCATTTCTAAGGTAGATTTGGGTACAATAAGAGGCGAAAAAGCAGATTCTGACTAAGATTTTATTGAAATCGGCAACTATTTGACTCAGAAAGGTTGCCTTACGTCGAAATCTAATAATTTATTAAGGTTTTCGTTACTAAAATGCCCAAAGACGCCGATTTTGACTAGAATTTGAAAGATATTGACATGAATATATAACTGTTTGTATCAAAAAATGATAGTTTAAACTAATATTTGCAGTTTTGATGCGGTTTTAGATACGATATGAATCGAAGAAGCCGATTTTGACTGGAATCTGTTTAAAATGACAAAGAAAAACCTATTATCAATTCATGGAAGTGAATTTTTAAGTAGTTATCTGCAGTTTTAATGTAGATTTCAGTTCGCTAATTTATGAAAATGCATGTTTTGGCTATAATCTTCCGTAAATCAAGGGCGAAAACCAATTATTTGTCCCAAAAGAAGGTGTTTTAAGTATATATCTGCATTTCTAAGGTAGATTTGGGTACAATAAGAGGCGAAAAAGCAGATTCTGACTAAGATTTTATCGAAATCGGCAACTATTTGACTCAGAATGGTTGCTTTACGTCGAAATCTAATAGTTTATTAAGGTTTTCGTTACTAAAATGCCCAAAGACGCCGATTTTGACTAGAATTTGAAAGATATTGACATGAATATATAACTGTTTGTATCAAAAAATGATAGTTTAAACTGATATTTGCAGTTTTGATGCGGTTTTAGGTACGATATGAGTCGAAGAAGCCGATTTTGACTGGAATCTGTTTAAAATGACAAAGAACAACCTATTATCAATTCAAGGAAGTGAATTTTTAAGTAGTTATCTGCAGTTTTAATGTAGATTTCAGTTCGCTAAGTTATGAAAATGCATGTTTTGGCTATAATCTTCTGTAAATCAAGGGCGAAAACCAATTATTTGTCCCAAAAGAAGGTGTTTTAAGTATATATCTGCATTTCTAATGTAGATTTGGGTACAATAAGATTCGAAAAAGCAGATTCTGTCTAGGATTTTATCGAAATCGGCAACTATTTAACTCAGAAAGGTTGCCTTACGTCGAAATCTAATAGTTTATTAAGGTTTTCGTTACTAAAATGCCCAAAGACGCCGATTTTGACTAGAATTTGAAAGATATTGACATGAATATATAACTGTTTGTATCAAAAAATGATAGTTTAAACTGATATTTGCAGTTTTGATGCGGTTTTAGATACGATATGAATCGAAGAAGCCGATTTTGACTGGAATCTGTTTAAAATGACAAAGAAAAACCTATTATCAACTCAAGGAAGTGAATTTTTAAGTAGTTATCTGCAGTTCTAATGTAGATTTCAGTTCGCTAAGTTATGAAAATGCATGTTTTGGCTATAATCTTCCGTAAATCAAGGGCGAAAACCAATTATTTGTCCCAAAAGAAGGTGTTCTAAGTATATATCTGCATTTCTAAGGTAGATTTGGGTACAATAAGAGGCGAAAAAGCAGATTCTGACTAAGATTTTATCGAAATCGGCAATTATTTGACTCAGAATGGTTGCCTTACGTCGAAATCTAATAGTTTATTGAGGTTTTCGTTACTAAAATGCCCAAAGACGCCGATTTTGACTAGAATTTGAAAGATATTGACATGAATATATAACTGTTTGTATCAAAAAATGATAGTTTAAACTGATATTTGCAGTTTTGATGCGGTTTTAGATACGATATGAATCGAAGAAGCCGATTTTGACTGGAATCTGTTTAAAACGACAAAGAAAAACCTATTATCAATTCAAGGAAGTGAATTTTTAAGTAGTTATCTGCAGTTTTAATGTAGATTTCAGTTCGCTAAGTTACGAAAATTCATGTTTTGGCTATAATCTTCCGTAAATCAAGGGCGAAAACCAAATATTTGTCCCAAAAGAAGGTGTTTTAAGTATATATCTGCATTTCTAAGGTAGATTTGGGTACAATAAGAGGCGAAAAAGCAGATTCTGACTAAGATTTTATCGAAATCGGCAACTATTTGACTCAGAATGGTTGCCTTACGTCGAAATCTAATAGTTTATTAAGGTTTTCGTTATTAAAATGCCCAAAGACGCCGATTTTGACTAGAATTTGAAAGATATTGACATGAATATATAACTGTTTGTATCAAAAAATGATAGTTTAAACTAGTATTTGCAGTTTTGATGCGGTTTTAGATACGATATGAATCGAAGAAGCCGATTTTGACTGGAATCTGTTTAAAATGACAAAGAAAAACCTATTATCAATTCAAGGAAGTGAATTTTTAAGTAGTTATCTGCAGTTTTAATGTAGATTTCAGTTCGCTAAGTTATGAAAATGCATGTTTTGGCTATAATCTTCCGTAAATCAAGGGCGAAAACCAATTATTTGTCCCAAAAGAAGGTGTTTTAAGTATATATCTGCATTTCTAAGGTAGATTTGGGTACAATAAGAGGCGAAAAAGCAGATTCTGACCAAGATTTTATCGAAATCGGCAACTATTTGACTCAGAAAGGTTGCCTTACGTCGAAATCTAATAGTTTATTAAGGTTTTCGTTACTAAAATGCCCAAAGACGCCGATTTTGACTAGAATTTGAAAGATATTGACATGAATATATAACTGTTTGTATCAAAAAATGATAGTTTAAACTGATATTTGCAGTTTTGATGCGGTTTTAGGTACGATATGAGTCGGAGAAGCCGATTTTGACTGGAATCTGTTTAAAATGACAAAGAAAAACTTATTATCAATTCAAGGAAGTGAATTTTTATGTAGTTATCTGCAGTTTTAATGTAGATTTCAGTTCGCTAAGTTATGAAAATGCCTGTTTTGGCTATAATCTTCCGTAAATCAAGGGCGAAAACCAATTATTTGTCCCAAAAGAAGGTGTTTTAAGTATATATCTGCATTTCTAAGGTAGATTTGGGTACAATAAGAGGCGAAAAAGCAGATTCTGACTAAGATTTTATCGAAATCGGCAACAATTTGACTCAGAAAGGTTGCCTTACGTCGAAATCTAATAATTTATTAAGGTTTTCGTTACTAAAATGCCCAAAGACGCCGATTTTGACTAGAATTTGAAAGATATTGACATGAATATATAACTGTTTGTATCAAAAAATGATAGTTTAAACTGATATTTGCAGTTTTAATGCGGTTTTAGGTACGATATGAGTCGAAGAAGCCGATTTTGACTGGAATCTGTTTAAAATGACAAAGAAAAACCTATTATCAATTCAAGGAAGTGAATTTTTAATTAGTTATCTGCAGTTTTAATGTAGATTTCAGTTCGCTAAGTTATGAAAATGCATGTTTTGGCTATAATCTTCCGTAAATCAAGGGCGAAAACCATTTATTTGTCCCAAAAGAAGGTGTTTTAAGTATATATCTGCATTTCTAAGGTAGATTTGGGTACAATAAGAGGCGAAAAAGCAGATTCTGACTAAGATTTTATCGAAATCGGCAACTATTTGACTCAGAAAGGTTGCCTTACGTCGAAATCTAATAATTTATTAAGGTTTTCGTTACTAAAATGCCCAAAGACGCCGATTTTGACTAGAATTTGAAAGATATTGACATGAATATATAACTGTTTGTATCAAAAAATGATAGTTTAAACTAATATTTGCAGTTTTGATGCGGTTTTAGATACGATATGAATCGAAGAAGCCGATTTTGACTGGAATCTGTTTAAAATGACAAAGAAAAACCTATTATCAATTCATGGAAGTGAATTTTTAAGTAGTTATCTGCAGTTTTAATGTAGATTTCAGTTCGCTAATTTATGAAAATGCATGTTTTGGCTATAATCTTCCGTAAATCAAGGGCGAAAACCAATTATTTGTCCCAAAAGAAGGTGTTTTAAGTATATATCAGCATTTCTAAGGTAGATTTGGGTACAATAAGAGGCGAAAAAGCAGATTCTGACTAAGATTTTATCGAAATCGGCAACTATTTGACTCAGAATGGTTGCCTTACGTCGAAATCTAATAGTTTATTAAGGTTTTCGTTACTAAAATGCCCAAAGACGCAGATTTTGACTAGAATTTGAAAGATATTGACATGAATATATAACTGTTTGTATCAAAAAATGATAGTTTAAACTGATATTTGCAGTTTTGATGCGGTTTTAGATACGATATGAATCGAAGAAGCCGATTTTGACTGGAATCTGTTTAAAATGACAAAGAAAAACCTATTATCAATTCATGGAAGTGAATTTTTAAGTAGTTATCAGCAGTTCTAATGTAGATTTCAGTTCGCTAAGTTATGAAAATGCATGTTTTGGCTATAATCTTCCGCAAATCAAGGGCGAAAACCAATTATTTGTCCCAAAAGAAGGTGTTCTAAGTATATATCTGCATTTCTAAGGTAGATTTGGGTACAATAAGAGGCGAAAAAGCAGATTCTGACTAAGATTTTATCGAAATCGGCAATTATTTGACTCAGAATGGTTGCCTTACGTCGAAATCTAATAGTTTATTAAGGTTTTCGTTACTAAAATGCCCAAAGACGCCGATTTTGACTAGAATTTGAAAGATATTGACATGAATATATAACTGTTTGTATCAAAAAATGATAGTTTAAACTGATATTTGCAGTTTTGATGCGGTTTTAGGTACGATATGAGTCGAAGAAGCCGATTTTGACTGGAATCTGTTTAAAACGACAAAGAAAAACCTATTATCAATTCAAGGAAGTGAATTTTTAAGTAGTTATCTGCAGTTTTAATGTAGATTTCAGTTCGCTAAGTTACGAAAATTCATGTTTTGGCTATAATCTTCCGTAAATCAAGGGCGAAAACCAATTATTTGTCCCAAAAGAAGGTGTTTTAAGTATATATCTGCATTTCTAAGGTAGATTTGGGTACAATAAGAGGCGAAAAAGCAGATTCTGACTAAGATTTTATCGAAATCGGCAACTATTTGACTCAGAATTGTTGCCTTACGTCGAAATCTAATAGTTTATTAATGTTTTCGTTACTAAAATGCCCAAAGACGCCGATTTTGACTAGAATTTGAATGATATTGACATGAATATATAACTGTTTGTATCAAAAAATGATAGTTTAAACTGATATTTGCAGTTTTGATGCGGTTTTAGATACGATATGAATCGAAGAAGCCGATTTTGACTGGAATCTGTTTAAAATGACAAAGAAAAACCTATTATCAATTCAAGGAAGTGAATTTTTAAGTAGTTATCTGCAGTTTTAATGTAGATTTCAATTCGCTAAGTTATGAAAATGCATGTTTTGGCTATAATCTTCCGTAAATCAAGGGCGAAAACCAATTATTTGTCCCAAAAGAAGGTGTTTTAAGTATATATCTGCATTTCTAAGGTAGATTTGGGTACAATAAGAGGCGAAAAAGCAGATTCTGACTATGATTTTATCGAAATCGGCAACTATTTGACTCAGAATGGTTGCCTTACGTCGAAATCTAATAGTTTATTAAGGTTTTCGTTACTAAAATGCCCAAAGACGCCGATTTTGACTAGAATTTGAAAGATATTGACATGAATATATAACTGTTTGTATCAAAAAATGATAGTTTAAACTGATATTTGCAGTTTTGATGCGGTTTTAGATACGATATGAATCGAAGAAGCCGATTTTGACTGGAATCTGTTTAAAATGACAAAGAAAAACATATTATCAATTCAAGGAAGTGAATTTTTAAGTAGTTATCTGCAGTTTTAATGTAGATTTCAGTTCGCTAATTTATGAAAATGCATGTTTTGGATATAATCTTCCGTAAATCAAGGGCGAAAACCAATTATTTGTCCCAAAAGAAGGTGTTCTAAGTATATATCTGCATTTCTATTGGTAGATTTGGGTACAATAAGAGGCGAAAAAGCAGATTCTGACTAAGATTTTATCGAAATCGGCAACTATTTGACTCAGAAAGGTTGCCTTACGTCGAAATCTAATAGTTTATTAAGGTTTTCGTTACTAAAATGCCCAAAGACGCCGATTTTGACTAGAATTTGAAAGATATTGACATGAATATATAACTGTTTGTATCAAAAAATGATAGTTTAAACTAGTATTTGCAGTTTTGATGCGGTTTTAGATACGATATGAATCGAAGAAGCCGATTTTGACTGGAATCTGTTTAAAATGACAAAGAAAAACCTATTATCAATTCAAGGAAGTGAATTTTTAAGTAGTTATCTGCAGTTTTAATGTAGATTTCAGTTCGCTAAGTTATGAAAATGCATGTTTTGGCTATAATCTTCCGTAAATCAAGGGCGAAAACCAATTATTTGTCCCAAAAGAAGGTGTTTTAAGTATATATCTGCATTTCTAAGGTAGATTTGGGTACAATAAGAGGCGAAAAAGCAGATTCTGACTAAGATTTTATCGAAATCGGCAACTATTTGACTCAGAAAGGTTGCCTTACGTCGAAATCTAATAGTTTATTAAGGTTTTCGTTACTAAAATGCCCAAAGACGCCGATTTTGACTAGAATTTGAAAGATATTGACATGAATATATAACTGTTTGTATCAAAAAATGATAGTTTAAACTGATATTTGCAGTTTTGATGCGGTTTTAGGTACGATATGAGTCGGAGAAGCCGATTTTGACTGGAATCTGTTTAAAATGACAAAGAAAAACTTATTATCAATTCAAGGAAGTGAATTTTTATGTAGTTATCTGCAGTTTTAATGTAGATTTCAGTTCGCTAAGTTATGAAAATGCCTGTTTTGGCTATAATCTTCCGTAAATCAAGGGCGAAAACCAATTATTTGTCCCAAAAGAAGGTGTTTTAAGTATATATCTGCATTTCTAAGGTAGATTTGGGTACAATAAGAGGCGAAAAAGCAGATTCTGACTAAGATTTTATCGAAATCGGCAACTATTTGACTCAGAAAGGTTGCCTTACGTCGAAATCTAATAATTTATTAAGGTTTTCGTTACTAAAATGCCCAAAGACGCCGATTTTGACTAGAATTTGAAAGATATTGACATGAATATATAACTGTTTGTATCAAAAAATGATAGTTTAAACTGATATTTGCAGTTTTGATGCGGTTTTAGATACGATATGAATCGAAGAAGCCGATTAGAAACTGGAATCTGTTTAAAATGACAAAGAAAAACCTATTATCAATTCAAGGAAGTGAATTTTTAAGTAGTTATCTGCAGTTTTAATGTAGATTTCAGTTCGCTAATTTATGAAAATGCATGTTTTGGCTATAATCTTCCGTAAATCAAGGGTGTTTTAAGTATATATCTGCATTTCTAAGGTAGATTTGGGTACAATAAGAGGCGAAAAAGCAGATTCTGTCTAGGATTTTATTGAAATCGGCAACTATTTGACTCAGAAAGGTTGCCTTACGTCGAAATCTAATAGTTTATTAAGGTTTTCGTTACTAAAATGCCAAAAGACGCCGATTTTGACTAGAATTTGAAAGATATTGACATGAATATATAACTGTTTGTATCAAAAAATGATAGTTTAAACTGATATTTGCAGTTTTGATGCGGTTTTAGATACGATATGAATCGAAGAAGCCGATTTTGACTGGAATCTGTTTAAAATGACAAAGAAAAACCTATTATCAATTCAAGGAAGTGAATTTTTAAGTAGTTATCTGCAGTTTTAATGTAGATTTCAATTCGCTAAGTTATGAAAATGCATGTTTTGGCTATAATCTTCCGTAAATCAAGGGCGAAAACCAATTATTTGTCCCAAAAGAAGGTGTTTTAAGTATATATCTGCATTTCTAAGGTAGATTTGGGTACAATAAGAGGCGAAAAAGCAGATTCTGACTAAGATTTTATCGAAATCGGCAACTATTTGACTCAGAATGGTTGCCTTACGTCGAAATCTAATAGTTTATTAAGGTTTTCGTTACTAAAATGCCCAAAGACGCCGATTTTGACTAGAATTTGAAAGATATTAACATGAATATATAACTGTTTGTATCAAAAAATGATAGTTTAAACTGATATTTGCAGTTTTGATTCGGTTTTAGGTACGATATGAGTCGAAGAAGCCGATTTTGACTGGAATCTGTTTAAAACGACAAAGAAAAACCTATTATCAATTCAAGTAAGTGAATTTTTAAGTAGTTATCTGCAGTTTTAATGTAGATTTCAGTTCGCTAAGTTATGAAAATGCATGTTTTGGCTATAATCTTCCGTAAATCAAGGGCGAAAACCAATTATTTGTCCCAAAAGAAGGTGTTCTAAGTATATATCTGCATTTCTAAGGTAGATTTGGGTACAATAAGAGGCGAAAAAGCAGATTCTGACTTAGATTTTATCGAAATCGGCAATTATTTGACTCAGAATGGTTGCCTTACGTCGAAATCTAATAATTTATTAAGGTTTTCGTTACTAAAATGCCCAAAGACGCCGATTTTGACTAGAATTTGAAAGATATTGACATGAATATATAACTGTTTGTATCAAAAAATGATAGTTTAAACTAATATTTGCAGTTTTGATACGGTTTTAGATACGATATGAATCGAAGAAGCCGATTTTGACTGGAATCTGTTTAAAATGACAAAGAAAAACCTATTATCAATTCAAGGAAGTGAATTTTTAAGTAGTTATCTGCAGTTTTAATGTAGATTTCAGTTCGCTAAGTTATAAAAATGCATGTTTTGCCTATAATCTTCCGTAAATCAAGGGCGAAAACCAATTATTTGTCCCAAAAGAAGGTGTTTTAAGTATATATCTGCATTTCTAAGGTAGATTTGGGTACAATAAGAGGCGAAAAAGCAGATTCTGACTAAGATTTTATCGAAATCGGCAACTATTTGACTCAGAATGGTTGCCTTACGTCGAAATCTAATAGTTTATTAAGGTTTTCGTTACCAAAATGCCCAAAGACGCCGATTTTGACTAGAATTTGAAAGATATTGACATGAATATATAACTGTTTGTATCAAAAAATGATAGTTTAAACTGATATTTGCAGTTTTGATGCGGTTTTAGATACGATATGAATCGAAGAAGCCGATTTTGACTGGAATCTGTTTAAAATGACAAAGAAAAACCTATTATCAATTCAAGGAAGTGAATTTTTAAGTAGTTATCTGCAGTTTTAATGTAGATTTCAGTTCGCTAAGTTATGAAAATGCATGTTTTGGCTATAATCTTCCGTAAATCAAGGGCGAAAACCAATTATTTGTCCCAAATGAAGGTGTTTTAAGTATATATCTGCATTTCTAAGGTAGATTTGGGTACAATAAGAGGCGAAAAAGCAGATTCTGACTAAGATTTTATCGAAATCGGCAATTATTTGACTCAGAATGGTTGCCTTACGTCGAAATCTAATAGTTTATTAAGGTTTTCGTTACTAAAATGCCCAAAGACGCCGATTTTGACTAGAATTTGAAAGATATTGACATGAATATATAACTGTTTGTATCAAAAAATGATAGTTTAAACTGATATTTGCAGTTTTGATGCGGTTTTAGGTACGATATGAGTCGAAGAGGCCGATTTTGACTGGAATCTGTTTAAAACGACAAAGAAAAACCTATTATCAATTCAAGGAAGTGAATTTTTAAGTAGTTATCTGCAGTTTTAATGTAGATTTCAGTTCGCTAAGTTACGAAAATTCATGTTTTGGCTATAATCTTCCGTAAATCAAGGGCGAAAACCAATTATTTGTCCCAAAAGAAGGTGTTTTAAGTATATATCTGCATTTCTAAGGTAGATTTGGGTACAATAAGAGGCGAAAAAGCAGATTCTGACTAAGATTTTATCGAAATCGGCAACTATTTGACTCAGAAAGTGTTGCCTTACGTCGAAATCTAATAGTTTATTAATGTTTTCGTTACTAAAATGCCCAAAGACGCCGATTTTGACTAGAATTTGAATGATATTGACATGAATATATAACTGTTTGTATCAAAAAATGATAGTTTAAACTGATATTTGCAGTTTTGATGCGGTTTTAGATACGATATGAATCGAAGAAGCCGATTTTGACTGGAATCTGTTTAAAATGACAAAGAAAAACCTATTATCAATTCAAGGAAGTGAATTTTTAAGTAGTTATCTGCAGTTTTAATGTAGATTTCAATTCGCTAAGTTATGAAAATGCATGTTTTGGCTATAATCTTCCGTAAATCAAGGGCGAAAACCAATTATTTGTCCCAAAAGAAGGTGTTTTAAGTATATATCTGCATTTCTAAGGTAGATTTGGGTACAATAAGAGGCGAAAAAGCAGATTCTGACTAAGATTTTATCGAAATCGGCAACTATTTGACTCAGAAAGGTTGCCTTACGTCGAAATCTAATAGTTTATTAAGGTTTTCGTTACTAAAATGCCCAAAGACGCCGATTTTGACTAGAATTTGAAAGATATTGACATGAATATATAACTGTTTGTATCAAAAAATGATAGTTTAAACTAATATTTGCAGTTTTGATGCGGTTTTAGATACGATATGAATCGAAGAAGCCGATTTTGACTGGAATCTGTTTAAAATGACAAAGAAAAACCTATTATCAATTCAAGGAAGTGAATTTTTAAGTAGTTATCTGCAGTTTTAATGTAGATTTCAATTCGCTAAGTTATGAAAATGCATGTTTTGGCTATAATCTTCCGTAAATCAAGGGCGAAAACCAATTATTTGTCCCAAAAGAAGGTGTTTTAAGTATATATCTGCATTTCTAAGGTAGATTTGGGTACAATAAGAGGCGAAAAAGCAGATTCTGACTAAGATTTTATCGAAATCGGCAACTATTTGACTCAGAATGGTTGCCTTACGTCGAAATCTAATAGTTTATTAAGGTTTTCGTTACTAAAATGCCCAAAGACGCCGATTTTGACTAGAATTTGAAAGATATTGACATGAATATATAACTGTTTGTATCAAAAAATGATAGTTTAAACTGATATTTGCAGTTTTGATGTGGTTTTAGATACGATATGAATCGAAGAAGCCGATTTTGACTGGAATCTGTTTAAAATGACAAAGAAAAACATATTATCAATTCAAGGAAGTGAATTTTTAAGTAGTTATCTGCAGTTTTAATGTAGATTTCAGTTCGCTAATTTATGAAAATGCATGTTTTGGATATAATCTTCCGTAAATCAAGGGCGAAAACCAATTATTTGTCCCAAAAGAAGGTGTTCTAAGTATATATCTGCATTTCTATTGGTAGATTTGGGTACAATAAGAGGCGAAAAAGCAGATTCTGACTAAGATTTTATCGAAATCGGCAACTATTTGACTCAGAAAGGTTGCCTTACGTCGAAATCTAATAGTTTATTAAGGTTTTCGTTACTAAAATGCCCAAAGACGCCGATTTTGACTAGAATTTGAAAGATATTGACATGAATACATAACTGTTTGTATCAAAAAATGATAGTTTAAACTAGTATTTGCAGTTTTGATGCGGTTTTAGATACGATATGAATCGAAGAAGCCGATTTTGACTGGAATCTGTTTAAAATGACAAAGAAAAACCTATTATCAATTCAAGGAAGTGAATTTTTAAGTAGTTATCTGCAGTTTTAATGTAGATTTCAGTTCGCTAAGTTATGAAAATGCATGTTTTGGCTATAATCTTCCGTAAATCAAGGGCGAAAACCAATTATTTGTCCCAAAAGAAGGTGTTTTAAGTATATATCTGCATTTCTAAGGTAGATTTGGGTACAATAAGAGGCGAAAAAGCAGATTCTGACTAAGATTTTATCGAAATCGGCAACTATTTGACTCAGAAAGGTTGCATTACGTCGAAATCTAATAGTTTATTAAGGTTTTCGTTACTAAAATGCCCAAAGACGCCGATTTTGACTAGAATTTGAAAGATATTGACATGAATATATAACTGTTTGTATCAAAAAATGATAGTTTAAACTAATATTTGCAGTTTTGATGCGGTTTTAGATACGATATGAATCGAAGAAGCCGATTTTGACTGGAATCTGTTTAAAATGACAAAGAAAAACCTATTATCAATTCAAGGAAGTGAATTTTTAAGTAGTTATCTGCAGTTTTAATGTAGATTTCAGTTCGCTAAGTTATAAAAATGCATGTTTTGGCTATAATCTTCCGTAAATCAAGGGCGAAAACCAATTATTTGTCCCAAAAGAAGGTGTTTTAAGTATATATCTGCATTTCTAAGGTAGATTTGGGTACAATAAGAGGCGAAAAAGCAGATTCTGACTAAGATTTTATCGAAATCGGCAACTATTTGACTCAGAATGGTTGCCTTACGTCGAAATCTAATAGTTTATTAAGGTTTTCGTTACCAAAATGCCCAAAGACGCCGATTTTGACTAGAATTTGAAAGATATTGACATGAATATATAACTGTTTGTATCAAAAAATGATAGTTTAAACTGATATTTGCAGTTTTGATGCGGTTTTAGGTACGATATGAGTCGAAGAAGCCGATTTTGACTGGAATCTGTTTAAAATGACAAAGAACAACCTATTATCAATTCAAGGAAGTGAATTTATAAGTAGTTATCTGCAGTTTTAATGTAGATTTCAGTTCGCTAAGTTATGAAAATGCATGTTTTGGCTATAATCTTCCGTAAATCAAGGGCGAAAACCAATTATTTGTCCCAAAAGAAGGTGTTTTAAGTATATATCTGCATTTCTAAGGTAGATTTAGGTACAATAAGAGGCGAAAAAGCAGATTCTGTCTAGGATTTTATCGAAATCGGCAACTATTTAACTCAGAAAGGTTGCCTTACGTCGAAATCTAATAGTTTATTAAGGTTTTCGTTACTAAAATGCCCAAAGACGCCGATTTTGACTAGAATTTGAAAGATATTGACATGAATATATAACTGTTTGTATCAAAAAATGATAGTTTAAACTGATATTTGCAGTTTTGATGCGGTTTTAGATACGATATGAATCGAAGAAGCCGATTTTGACTGGAATCTGTTTAAAATGACAAAGAAAAACCTATTATCAATTCAAGGAAGTGAATTTTTAAGTAGTTATCTGCAGTTCTAATGTAGATTTCAGTTCGCTAAGTTATGAAAATGCATGTTTTGGCTATAATCTTCCGTAAATCAAGGGCGAAAACCAATTATTTGTCCCAAAAGAAGGTGTTCTAAGTATATATCTGCATTTCTAAGGTAGATTTGGGTACAATAAGAGGCGAAAAAGCAGATTCTGACTAAGATTTTATCGAAATCGGCAATTATTTGACTCAGAATGGTTGCCTTACGTCGAAATCTAATAGTTTATTAAGGTTTTCGTTACTAAAATGCCCAAAGACGCCGATTTTGACTAGAATTTGAAAGATATTGACATGAATATATAACTGTTTGTATCAAAAAATGATAGTTTAAACTGATATTTGCAGTTTTGATGCGGTTTTAGGTACGATATGAGTCGAAGAAGCCGATTTTGACTGGAATCTGTTTAAAACGACAAAGAAAAACCTATTATCAATTCAAGGAAGTGAATTTTTAAGTAGTTATCTGCAGTTTTAATGTAGATTTCAGTTCGCTAAGTTACGAAAATTCACGTTTTGGCTATAATCTTCCGTAAATCAAGGGCGAAAACCAATTATTTGTCCCAAAAGAAGGTGTTTTAAGTATATATCTGCATTTCTAAGGTAGATTTGGGTACAATAAGAGGCGAAAAAGCAGATTCTGACTAAGATTTTATCGAAATCGGCAACTATTTGACTCAGAATGGTTGCCTTACGTCGAAATCTAATAGTTTATTAATGTTTTCGTTACTAAAATGCCCAAAGACGCCGATTTTGACTAGAATTTGAATGATATTGACATGAATATATAACTGTTTGTATCAAAAAATGATAGTTTAAACTGATATTTGTAGTTTTGATGCGGTTTTAGATACGATATGAATCGAAGAAGCCGATTTTGACTGGAATCTGTTTAAAATGACAAAGAAAAACCTATTATCAATTCAAGGAAGTGAATTTTTAAGTAGTTATCTGCAGTTTTAATGTAGATTTCAATTCGCTAAGTTATGAAAATGCATGTTTTGGCTATAATCTTCCGTAAATCAAGGGCGAAAACCAATTATTTGTCCCAAAAGAAGGTGTTTTAAGTATATATCTGCATTTCTAAGGTAGATTTGGGTACAATAAGAGGCGAAAAAGCAGATTCTGACTAAGATTTTATCGAAATCGGCAACTATTTGACTCAGAAAGGTTGCCTTACGTCGAAATCTAATAGTTTATTAATGTTTTCGTTACTAAAATGCCCAAAGACGCCGATTTTGACTAGAATTTGAAAGATATTGACATGAATATATAACTGTTTGTATCAAAAAATGATAGTTTAAACTAATATTTGCAGTTTTGATGCGGTTTTAGATACGATATGAATCGAAGAAGCCGATTTTGACTGGAATCTGTTTAAAATGACAAAGAAAAACATATTATCAATTCAAGGAAGTGAATTTTTAAGTAGTTATCTGCAGTTTTAATGTAGATTTCAGTTCGCTAATTTATGAAAATGCATGTTTTGGATATAATCTTCCGTAAATCAAGGGCGAAAACCAATTATTTGTCCCAAAAGAAGGTGTTCTAAGTATATATCTGCATTTCTATTGGTAGATTTGGGTACAATAAGAGGCGAAAAAGCAGATTCTGACTAAGATTTTATCGAAATCGGCAACTATTTGACTCAGAAAGGTTGCCTTACGTCGAAATCTAATAGTTTATTAAGGTTTTCGTTACTAAAATGCCCAAAGACGCCGATTTTGACTAGAATTTGAAAGATATTGACATGAATATATAACTGTTTGTATCAAAAAATGATAGTTTAAACTAGTATTTGCAGTTTTGATGCGGTTTTAGATACGATATGAATCGAAGAAGCCGATTTTGACTGGAATCTGTTTAAAATGACAAAGAAAAACCTATTATCAATTCAAGGAAGTGAATTTTTAAGTAGTTATCTGCAGTTTTAATGTAGATTTCAGTTCGCTAAGTTATGAAAATGCATGTTTTGGCTATAATCTTCCGTAAATCAAGGGCGAAAACCAATTATTTGTCCCAAAAGAAGGTGTTTTAAGTATATATCTGCATTTCTAAGGTAGATTTGGGTACAATAAGAGGCGAAAAAGCAGATTCTGACTAAGATTTTATCGAAATCGGCAACTATTTGACTCAGAAAGGTTGCCTTACGTCGAAATCTAATAGTTTATTAAGGTTTTCGTTACTAAAATGCCCAAAGACGCCGATTTTGACTAGAATTTGAAAGATATTGACATGAATATATAACTGTTTGTATCAAAAAATGATAGTTTAAACTGATATTTGCAGTTTTGATGCGGTTTTAGGTACGATATGAGTCGGAGAAGCCGATTTTGACTGGAATCTGTTTAAAATGACAAAGAAAAACTTATTATCAATTCAAGGAAGTGAATTTTTATGTAGTTATCTGCAGTTTTAATGTAGATTTCAGTTCGCTAAGTTATGAAAATGCCTGTTTTGGCTATAATCTTATGTAAATCAAGGGCGAAAACCAATTATTTGTCCCAAAAGAAGGTGTTTTAAGTATATATCTGCATTTCTAAGGTAGATTTGGGTACAATAAGAGGCGAAAAAGCAGATTCTGACTAAGATTTTATCGAAATCGGCAACTATTTGACTCAGAAAGGTTGCCTTACGTCGAAATCTAATAATTTATTAAGGTTTTCGTTACTAAAATGCCCAAAGACGCCGATTTTGACTAGAATTTGAAAGATATTGACATGAATATATAACTGTTTGTATCAAAAAATGATAGTTTAAACTGATATTTGCAGTTTTGATGCGGTTTTAGATACGATATGAATCGAAGAAGCCGATTTTGACTGGAATCTGTTTAAAATGACAAAGAAAAACCTATTATCAATTCAAGGAAGTGAATTTTTAAGTAGTTATCTGCAGTTTTAATGTAGATTTCAGTTCGCTAATTTATGAAAATGCATGTTTTGGCTATAATCTTCCGTAAATCAAGGGCGAAAACCAATTATTTGTCGCAAAAGAAGGTGTTTTAAGTATATATCTGCATTTCTAAGGTAGATTTGGGTACAATAAGAGGCGAAAAAGCAGATTCTGTCTAGGATTTTATTGAAATCGGCAACTATTTGACTCAGAAAGGTTGCCTTACGTCGAAATCTAATAGTTTATTAAGGTTTTCGTTACTAAAATGCCAAAAGACGCCGATTTTGACTAGAATTTGAAAGATATTGACATGAATATATAACTGTTTGTATCAAAAAATGATAGTTTAAACTGATATTTGCAGTTTTGATGCGGTTTTAGATACGATATGAATCGAAGAAGCCGATTTTGACTGGAATCTGTTTAAAATGACAAAGAAAAACCTATTATCAATTCAAGGAAGTGAATTTTTAAGTAGTTATCTGCAGTTTTAATGTAGATTTCAATTCGCTAAGTTATGAAAATGCATGTTTTGGCTATAATCTTCCGTAAATCAAGGGCGAAAACCAATTATTTGTCCCAAAAGAAGGTGTTTTAAGTATATATCTGCATTTCTAAGGTAGATTTGGGTACAATAAGAGGCGAAAAAGCAGATTCTGACTAAGATTTTATCGAAATCGGCAACTATTTGACTCAGAATGGTTGCCTTACGTCGAAATCTAATAGTTTATTAAGGTTTTCGTTACTAAAATGCCCAAAGACGCCGATTTTGACTAGAATTTGAAAGATATTAACATGAATATATAACTGTTTGTATCAAAAAATGATAGTTTAAACTGATATTTGCAGTTTTGATTCGGTTTTAGGTACGATATGAGTCGAAGAAGCCGATTTTGACTGGAATCTGTTTAAAACGACAAAGAAAAACCTATTATCAATTCAAGTAAGTGAATTTTTAAGTAGTTATCTGCAGTTTTAATGTAGATTTCAGTTCGCTAAGTTATGAAAATGCATGTTTTGGCTATAATCTTCCGTAAATCAAGGGCGAAAACCAATTATTTGTCCCAAAAGAAGGTGTTCTAAGTATATATCTGCATTTCTAAGGTAGATTTGGGTACAATAAGAGGCGAAAAATCAGATTCTGACTAAGATTTTATCGAAATCGGCAATTATTTGACTCAGAATGGTTGCCTTACGTCGAAATCTAATAATTTATTAAGGTTTTCGTTACTAAAATGCCCAAAGACGCCGATTTTGACTAGAATTTGAAAGATATTGACATGAATATATAACTGTTTGTATCAAAAAATGATAGTTTAAACTAATATTTGCAGTTTTGATGCGGTTTTAGATACGATATGAATCGAAGAAGCCGATTTTGACTGGAATCTGTTTAAAATGACAAAGAAAAACCTATTATCAATTCAAGGAAGTGAATTTTTAAGTAGTTATCTGCAGTTTTAATGTAGATTTCAGTTCGCTAAGTTATAAAAATGCATGTTTTGGCTATAATCTTCCGTAAATCAAGGGCGAAAACCAATTATTTGTCCCAAAAGAAGGTGTTTTAAGTATATATCTGCATTTCTAAGGTAGATTTAGGTACAATAAGAGGCGAAAAAGCAGATTCTGTCTAGGATTTTATCGAAATCGGCAACTATTTAACTCAGAAAGGTTGCCTTACGTCGAAATCTAATAGTTTATTAAGGTTTTCGTTACTAAAATGCCCAAAGACGCCGATTTTGACTAGAATTTGAAAGATATTGACATGAATATATAACTGTTTGTATCAAAAAATGATAGTTTAAACTGATATTTGCAGTTTTGATGCGGTTTTAGATACGATATGAATCGAAGAAGCCGATTTTGACTGGAATCTGTTTAAAATGACAAAGAAAAACCTATTATCAATTCAAGGAAGTGAATTTTTAAGTAGTTATCTGCAGTTCTAATGTAGATTTCAGTTCGCTAAGTTATGAAAATGCATGTTTTGGCTATAATCTTCCGTAAATCAAGGGCGAAAACCAATTATTTGTCCCAAAAGAAGGTGTTCTAAGTATATATCTGCATTTCTAAGGTAGATTTGGGTACAATAAGAGGCGAAAAAGCAGATTCTGACTAAGATTTTATCGAAATCGGCAATTATTTGACTCAGAATGGTTGCCTTACGTCGAAATCTAATAGTTTATTAAGGTTTTCGTTACTAAAATGCCCAAAGACGCCGATTTTGACTAGAATTTGAAAGATATTGACATGAATATATAACTGTTTGTATCAAAAAATGATAGTTTAAACTGATATTTGCAGTTTTGATGCGGTTTTAGGTACGATATGAGTCGAAGAAGCCGATTTTGACTGGAATCTGTTTAAAACGACAAAGAAAAACCTATTATCAATTCAAGGAAGTGAATTTTTAAGTAGTTATCTGCAGTTTTAATGTAGATTTCAGTTCGCTAAGTTACGAAAATTCATGTTTTGGCTATAATCTTCCGTAAATCAAGGGCGAAAACCAATTATTTGTCCCAAAAGAAGGTGTTTTAAGTATATATCTGCATTTCTAAGGTAGATTTGGGTACAATAAGAGGCGAAAAAGCAGATTCTGACTAAGATTTTATCGAAATCGGCAACTATTTGACTCAGAATGGTTGCCTTACGTCGAAATCTAATAGTTTATTAATGTTTTCGTTACTAAAATGCCCAAAGACGCCGATTTTGACTAGAATTTGAATGATATTGACATGAATATATAACTGTTTGTATCAAAAAATGATAGTTTAAACTGATATTTGCAGTTTTGATGCGGTTTTAGATACGATATGAATCGAAGAAGCCGATTTTGACTGGAATCTGTTTAAAATGACAAAGAAAAACCTATTATCAATTCAAGGAAGTGAATTTTTAAGTAGTTATCTGCAGTTTTAATGTAGATTTCAATTCGCTAAGTTATGAAAATGCATGTTTTGGCTATAATCTTCCGTAAATCAAGGGCGACAACCAATTATTTGTCCCAAAAGAAGGTGTTTTAAGTATATATCTGCATTTCTAAGGTAGATTTGGGTACAATAAGAGGCGAAAAAGCAGATTCTGACTAAGATTTTATCGAAATCGGCAACTATTTGACTCAGAAAGGTTGCCTTACGTCGAAATCTAATAGTTTATTAAGGTTTTCGTTACTAAAATGCCCAAAGACGCCGATTTTGAATAGAATTTGAAAGATATTGACATGAATATATAACTGTTTGTATCAAAAAATGATAGTTTAAACTAATATTTGCAGTTTTGATGCGGTTTTAGATACGATATGAATCGAAGAAGCCGATTTTGACTGGAATCTGTTTAAAATGACAAAGAAAAACCTATTATCAATTCAAGGAAGTGAATTTTTAAGTAGTTATCTGCAGTTTTAATGTAGATTTCAATTCGCTAAGTTATGAAAATGCATGTTTTGGCTATAATCTTCCGTAAATCAAGGGCGAAAACCAATTATTTGTCCCAAAAGAAGGTGTTCTAAGTATATATCTGCATTTCTATTGGTAGATTTGGGTACAATAAGAGGCGAAAAAGCAGATTCTGACTAAGATTTTATCGAAATCGGCAACTATTTGACTCAGAAAGGTTGCCTTACGTCGAAATCTAATAGTTTATTAAGGTTTTCGTTACTAAAATGCCCAAAGACGCCGATTTTGACTAGAATTTGAAAGATATTGACATGAATATATAACTGTTTGTATCAAAAAATGATAGTTTAAACTAGTATTTGCAGTTTTGATGCGGTTTTAGATACGATATGAATCGAAGAAGCCGATTTTGACTGGAATCTGTTTAAAATGACAAAGAAAAACCTATTATCAATTCAAGGAAGTGAATTTTTAAGTAGTTATCTGCAGTTTTAATGTAGATTTCAGTTCGCTAAGTTATGAAAATGCCTGTTTTGGCTATAATCTTCCGTAAATCAAGGGCGAAAACCAATTATTTGTCCCAAAAGAAGGTGTTTTAAGTATATATCTGCATTTCTAAGGTAGATTTGGGTACAATAAGAGGCGAAAAAGCAGATTCTGACTAAGATTTTATCGAAATCGGCAACTATTTGACTCAGAAAGGTTGCCTTACGTCGAAATCTAATAGTTTATTAAGGTTTTCGTTACTAAAATGCCCAAAGACGCCGATTTTGACTAGAATTTGAAAGATATTGACATGAATATATAACTGTTTGTATCAAAAAATGATAGTTTAAACTGATATTTGCAGTTTTGATGCGGTTTTAGGTACGATATGAGTCGGAGAAGCCGATTTTGACTGGAATCTGTTTAAAATGACAAAGAAAAACTTATTATCAATTCAAGGAAGTGAATTTTTATGTAGTTATCTGCAGTTTTAATGTAGATTTCAGTTCGCTAAGTTATGAAAATGCCTGTTTTGGCTATAATCTTCCGTAAATCAAGGGCGAAAACCAATTATTTGTCCCAAAAGAAGGTGTTTTAAGTATATATCTGCATTTCTGCAGAGGCGAAAAAGCAGATTCTGACTAAGATTTTATCGAAATCGGCAATTATTTGACTCAGAATGGTTGCCTTACGTCGAAATCTAATAGTTTATTAAGGTTTTCGTTACTAAAATGCCCAAAGACGCCGATTTTGACTAGAATTTGAAAGATATTGACATGAATATATAACTGTTTGTATCAAAAAATGATAGTTTAAACTAGTATTTGCAGTTTTGATGCGGTTTTAGATACGATATGAATCGAAGAAGCCGATTTTGACTGGAATCTGTTTAAAATGACAAAGAAAAACCTATTATCAATTCAAGGAAGTGAATTTTTAAGTAGTTATCTGCAGTTTTAATGTAGATTTCAGTTCGCTAAGTTATGAAAATGCATGTTTTGGCTATAATCTTCCGTAAATCAAGGGCGAAAACCAATTATTTGTCCCAAAAGAAGGTGTTTTAAGTATATATCTGCATTTCTAAGGTAGATTTGGGTACAATAAGAGGCGAAAAAGCAGATTCTGACTAAGATTTTATCGAAATCGGCAACTATTTGACTCAGAAAGGTTGCCTTACGTCGAAATCTAATAGTTTATTAAGGTTTTCGTTACTAAAATGCCCAAAGACGCCGATTTTGACTAGAATTTGAAAGATATTGACATGAATATATAACTGTTTGTATCAAAAAATGATAGTTTAAACTGATATTTGCAGTTTTGATTCGGTTTTAGATACGATATGAATCGAAGAAGCCGATTTTGACTGGAATCTGTTTAAAATGACAAAGAAAAACCTATTATCAATTCAAGGAAGTGAATTTTTAAGTAGTTATCTGCAGTTTTAATGTAGATTTCAGTTCGCTAATTTATGAAAATGCATGTTTTGGCTATAATCTTAAGTAAATCAAGGGCGAAAACCAATTATTTGTCGCAAAAGAAGGTGTTTTAAGTATATATCTGCATTTCTAAGGTAGATTTGGGTACAATAAGAGGCGAAAAAGCAGATTCTGTCTAGGATTTTATTGAAATCGGCAACTATTTGACTCAGAAAGGTTGCCTTACGTCGAAATCTAATAGTTTATTAAGGTTTTCGTTACTAAAATGCCAAAAGACGCCGATTTTGACTAGAATTTGAAAGATATTGACATGAATATATAACTGTTTGTATCAAAAAATGATAGTTTAAACTGATATTTGAAGTTTTGATGCGGTTTTAGATACGATATGAATCGAAGAAGCCGATTTTGACTGGAATCTGTTTAAAATGACAAAGAAAAACCTATTATCAATTCAAGGAAGTGAATTTTTAAGTAGTTATCTGCAGTTTTAATGTAGATTTCAATTCGCTAAGTTATGAAAATGCATGTTTTGGCTATAACCTTCCGTAAATCAAGGGCGAAAACCAATTATTTGTCCCAAAAGAAGGTGTTTTAAGTATATATCTGCATTTCTAAGGTAGATTTGGGTACAATAAGAGGCGAAAAAGCAGATTCTGACTAAGATTTTATCGAAATCGGCAACTATTTGACTCAGAATGGTTGCCTTACGTCGAAATCTAATAGTTTATTAAGGTTTTCGTTACTAAAATGCCCAAAGACGCCGATTTTGACTAGAATTTGAAAGATATTAACATGAATATATAACTGTTTGTATCAAAAAATGATAGTTTAAACTGATATTTGCAGTTTTGATTCGGTTTTAGGTACGATATGAGTCGAAGAAGCCGATTTTGACTGGAATCTGTTTAAAACGACAAAGAAAAACCTATTATCAATTCAAGTAAGTGAATTTTTAAGTAGTTATCTGCAGTTTTAATGTAGATTTCAGTTCGCTAAGTTATGAAAATGCATGTTTTGGCTATAATCTTCCGTAAATCAAGGGCGAAAACAAATTATTTGTCCCAAAAGAAGGTGTTCTAAGTATATATCTGCATTTCTAAGGTAGATTTGGGTACAATAAGAGGCGAAAAAGCAGATTCTGACTAAGATTTTATCGAAATCGGCAATTATTTGACTCAGAATGGTTGCCTTACGTCGAAATCTAATAATTTATTAAGGTTTTCGTTACTAAAATGCCCAAAGACGCCGATTTTGACTAGAATTTGAAAGATATTGACATGAATATATAACTGTTTGTATCAAAAAATGATAGTTTAAACTAATATTTGCAGTTTTGATGCGGTTTTAGATACGATATGAATCGAAGAAGCCGATTTTGACTGGAATCTGTTTAAAATGACAAAGAAAAACCTATTATCAATTCAAGGAAGTGAATTTTTAAGTAGTTATCTGCAGTTTTAATGTAGATTTCAGTTCGCTAAGTTATAAAAATGCATGTTTTGGCTATAATCTTAAGTAAATCAAGGGCGAAAACCAATTATTTGTCCCAAAAGAAGGTGTTTTAAGTATATATCTGCATTTCTAAGGTAGATTTGGGTACAATAAGAGGCGAAAAAGCAGATTCTGACTAAGATTTTATCGAAATCGGCAACTATTTGACTCAGAATGGTTGCCTTACGTCGAAATCTAATAGTTTATTAAGGTTTTCGTTACCAAAATGCCCAAAGACGCCGATTTTGACTAGAATTTGAAAGATATTGACATGAATATATAACTGTTTGTATCAAAAAATGATAGTTTAAACTGATATTTGCAGTTTTGATGCGGTTTTAGGTACGATATGAGTCGAAGAAGCCGATTTTGACTGGAATCTTTTTAAAATGACAAAGAACAACCTATTATCAATTCAAGGAAGTGAATTTTTAAGTAGTTATCTGCAGTTTTAATGTAGATTTCAGTTCGCTAAGTTGTGAAAATGCATGTTTTGGCTATAATCTTCCGTAAATCAAGGGCGAAAACCAATTATTTGTCCCAAAAGAAGGTGTTTTAAGTATATATCTGCATTTCTAAGGTAGATTTAGGTACAATAAGAGGCGAAAAAGCAGATTCTGTCTAGGATTTTATCGAAATCGGCAACTATTTAACTCAGAAAGGTTGCCTTACGTCGAAATCTAATAGTTTATTAAGGTTTTCGTTACTAAAATGCCCAAAGACGCCGATTTTGACTAGAATTTGAAAGATATTGACATGAATATATAACTGTTTGTATCAAAAAATGATAGTTTAAACTGATATTTGCAGTTTTGATGCGGTTTTAGATACGATATGAATCGAAGAAGCCGATTTTGACTGGAATCTGTTTAAAATGACAAAGAAAAACCTATTATCAATTCAAGGAAGTGAATTTTTAAGTAGTTATCTGCAGTTCTAATGTAGATTTCAGTTCGCTAAGTTATGAAAATGCATGTTTTGGCTATAATCTTCCGTAAATCAAGGGCGAAAACCAATTATTTGTCCCAAAAGATGGTGTTCTAAGTATATATCTGCATTTCTAAGGTAGATTTGGGTACAATAAGAGGCGAAAAAGCAGATTCTGACTAAGATTTTATCGAAATCGGCAATTATTTGACTCAGAATGGTTGCCTTACGTCGAAATCTAATAGTTTATTAAGGTTTTCGTTACTAAAATGCCCAAAGACGCCGATTTTGACTAGAATTTGAAAGATATTGACATGAATATATAACTGTTTGTATCAAAAAATGATAGTTTAAACTGATATTTGCAGTTTTGATGCGGTTTTAGGTACGATATGAGTCGAAGAAGCCGATTTTGACTGGAATCTGTTTAAAACGACAAAGAAAAACCTATTATCAATTCAAGGAAGTGAATTTTTAAGTAGTTATCTGCAATTTTAATGTAGATTTCAGTTCGCTAAGTTACGAAAATTCATGTTTTGGCTATAATCTTCCGTAAATCAAGGGCGAAAACCAATTATTTGTCCCAAAAGAAGGTGTTTTAAGTATATATCTGCATTTCTAAGGTAGATTTGGGTACAATAAGAGGCGAAAAAGCAGATTCTGACTAAGATTTTATCGAAATCGGCAACTATTTGACTCAGAATGGTTGCCTTACGTCGAAATCTAATAGTTTATTAATGTTTTCGTTACTAAAATGCCCAAAGACGCCGATTTTGACTAGAATTTGAATGATATTGACATGAATATATAACTGTTTGTATCAAAAAATGATAGTTTAAACTGATATTTGCAGTTTTGATGGGGTTTTAGATACGATATGAATCGAAGAAGCCGATTTTGACTGGAATCTGTTTAAAATGACAAAGAAAAACCTATTATCAATTCAAGGAAGTGAATTTTTAAGTAGTTATCTGCAGTTTTAATGTAGATTTCAATTCGCTAAGTTATGAAAATGCATGTTTTGGCTATAATCTTCCGTAAATCAAGGGCGAAAACCAATTATTTGTCCCAAAAGAAGGTGTTTTAAGTATATATCTGCATTTCTAAGGTAGATTTGGGTACAATAAGAGGCGAAAAAGCAGATTCTGACTAAGATTTTATCGAAATCGGCAACTATTTGACTCAGAAAGGTTGCCTTACGTCGAAATCTAATAGTTTATTAAGGTTTTCGTTACTAAAATGCCCAAAGACGCCGATTTTGACTAGAATTTGAAAGATATTGACATGAATATATAACTGTTTGTATCAAAAAATGATAGTTTAAACTAATATTTGCAGTTTTGATGCGGTTTTAGATACGATATGAATCGAAGAAGCCGATTTTGACTGGAATCTGTTTAAAATGACAAAGAAAAACCTATTATCAATTCAAGGAAGTGAATTTTTAAGTAGTTATCTGCAGTTTTAATGTAGATTTCAGTTCGCTAAGTTATGAAAATGCATGTTTTGGCAATAATCTTCCGTAAATCAAGGGCGAAAACCAATTATTTGTCCCAAAGGAAGGTGTTTTAAGTATATATCTGCATTTCTAAGGTAGATTTGGGTACAATAAGAGGCGAAAAAGCAGATTCTGACTAAGATTTTATCGAAATCGGCAATTATTTGACTCAGAATGGTTGCTCTACGTCGAAATCTAATAGTTTATTAAGGTTTTCGTTACTAAAATGCCCAAAGACGCCGATTTTGACTAGAATTTGAAAGATATTGACATGAATATATAACTGTTTGTATCAAAAAATGATAGTTTAAACTGATATTTGCAGTTTCGATTCGGTTTTAGGTACGATATGAGTCGAAGAAGCCGATTTTGACTGGAATCTGTTTAAAACGACAAAGAAAAACCTATTATCAATTCAAGGAAGTGAATTTTTAAGTAGTTATCTGCAGTTTTAATGTAGATTTCAGTTCGCTAAGTTACGAAAATTCATGTTTTGGCTATAATCTTCCGTAAATCAAGGGCGAAAACCAATTATTTGTCCCAAAAGAAGGTGTTTTAAGTATATATCTGCATTTCTAAGGTAGATTTGGGTTCAATAAGAGGCGAAAAAGCAGATTCTGACTAAGATTTTATCGAAATCGGCAACTATTTGACTCAGAATGGTTGCCTTACGTCGAAATCTAATAGTTTATTAATGTTTTCGTTACTAAAATGCCCAAAGACGCCGATTTTGACTAGAATTTGAATGATATTGACATGAATATATAACTGTATCAAAAAATGATAGTTTAAACTGATATTTGCAGTTTTGATGCGGTTTTAGATACGATATGAATCGAAGAAGCCGATTTTGACTGGAATCTGTATAAAATGACAAAGAAAAACCTATTATCAATTCAAGGAAGTGAATTTTTAAGTAGTTATCTGCAGTTTTAATGTAGATTTAAGTTCGCTAAGTTATGAAAATGCATGTTTTGGCTATAATCTTCCGTAAATCAAGGGCGAAAACCAATTATTTGTCCCAAAAGAAGGTGTTTTAAGTATATATCTGCATTTCTAAGGTAGATTTGGGTACAATAAGAGGCGAAAAAGCAGATTCTGACTAAGATTTTATCGAAATCGGCAACTATTTGACTCAGAATGGTTGCCTTACGTCGAAATCTAATAGTTTATTAAGGTTTTCGTTACTAAAATGCCCAAAGACGCCGATTTTGACTAGAATTTGAAAGATATTGACATGAATATATAACTGTTTGTATCAAAAAATGATAGTTTAAACTGATATTTGCAGTTTTGATGCGGTTTTAGATACGATATGAATCGAAGAAGCCGATTTTGACTGGAATCTGTTTAAAATGACAAAGAAAAACCTATTATCAATTCAAGGAAGTGAATTTTTAAGTAGTTATCTGCAGTTTTAATGTAGATTTCAATTCGCTAAGTTATGAAAATGCATGTTTTGGCTATAATCTTCCGTAAATCAAGGGCGAAAACCAATTATTTGTCCCAAAAGAAGGTGTTTTAAGTATATATCAGCATTTCTAAGGTAGATTTGGGTACAATAAGAGGCGAAAAAGCAGATTCTGACTAAGATTTTATCGAAATCGGCAACTATTTGACTCAGAATGGTTGCCTTACGTCGAAATCTAATAGTTTATTAAGGTTTTCGTTACTAAAATGCCCAAAGACGCAGATTTTGACTAGAATTTGAAAGATATTGACATGAATATATAACTGTTTGTATCAAAAAATGATAGTTTAAACTGATATTTGCAGTTTTGATGCGGTTTTAGGTACGATATGAGTCGAAGAAGCCGATTTTGACTGGAATCTGTTTAAAATGACAAAGAACAACCTATTATCAATTCAAGGAAGTTAATTTTTAAGTAGTTATCTGCAGTTTTAATGTAGATTTCAGTTCGCTAAGTTATGAAAATGCATGTTTTGGCTATAATCTTCTGTAAATCAAGGGCGAAAACCAATTATTTGTCCCAAAAGAAGGTGTTTTAAGTATATATCTGCATTTCTAAGGTAGATTTGGGTACAATAAGAGGCGAAAAAGCAGATTCTGACTAAGATTTTATCGAAATCGGCAACTATTTGACTCAGAATGGTTGCCTTACGTCGAAATCTAATAGTTTATTAATGTTTTCGTTACTAAAATGCCCAAAGACGCCGATTTTGACTAGAATTTGAATGATATTGACATGAATATATAACTGTTTGTATCAAAAAATGATAGTTTAAACTGATATTTGCAGTTTTGATGCGGTTTTAGATACGATATGAATCGAAGAAGCCGATTTTGACTGGAATCTGTTTAAAATGACAAAGAAAAACCTATTATCAATTCAAGGAAGTGAATTTTTAAGTAGTTATCTGCAGTTTTAATGTAGATTTCAGTTCGCTAAGTTATGAAAATGCATGTTTTGGCAATAATCTTCCGTAAATCAAGGGCGAAAACCAATTATTTGTCCCAAAAGAAGGTGTTTTAAGTATATATCTGCATTTCTAAGGTAGATTTGGGTACAATAAGAGGCGAAAAAGCAGATTCTGACTAAGATTTTATCGAAATCGGCAATTATTTGACTCAGAATGGTTGCTCTACGTCGAAATCTAATAGTTTATTAAGGTTTTCGTTACTAAAATGCCCAAAGACGCCGATTTTGACTAGAATTTGAAAGATATTGACATGAATATATAACTGTTTGTATCAAAAAATGATAGTTTAAACTGATATTTGCAGTTTCGATTCGGTTTTAGGTACGATATGAGTCGAAGAAGCCGATTTTGACTGGAATCTGTTTAAAACGACAAAGAAAAACCTATTATCAATTCAAGGAAGTGAATTTTTAAGTAGTTATCTGCAGTTTTAATGTAGATTTCAGTTCGCTAAGTTACGAAAATTCATGTTTTGGCTATAATCTTCCGTAAATCAAGGGCGAAAACCAATTATTTGTCCCAAAAGAAGGTGTTTTAAGTATATATCTGCATTTCTAAGGTAGATTTGGGTTCAATAAGAGGCGAAAAAGCAGATTCTGACTAAGATTTTATCGAAATCGGCAACTATTTGACTCAGAATGGTTGCCTTACGTCGAAATCTAATAGTTTATTAATGTTTTCGTTACTAAAATGCCCAAAGACGCCGATTTTGACTAGAATTTGAATGATATTGACATGAATATATAACTGTATCAAAAAATGATAGTTTAAACTGATATTTGCAGTTTTGATGCGGTTTTAGATACGATATGAATCGAAGAAGCCGATTTTGACTGGAATCTGTATAAAATGACAAAGAAAAACCTATTATCAATTCAAGGAAGTGAATTTTTAAGTAGTTATCTGCAGTTTTAATGTAGATTTCAGTTCGCTAAGTTATGAAAATGCATGTTTTGGCTATAATCTTCCGTAAATCAAGGGCGAAAACCATTTATTTGTCCCAAAAGAAGGTGTTTTAAGTATATATCTGCATTTCTAAGGTAGATTTGGGTACAATAAGAGGCGAAAAAGCAGATTCTGACTAAGATTTTATCGAAATCGGCAACTATTTGACTCAGAAAGGTTGCCTTACGTCGAAATCTAATAATTTATTAAGGTTTTCGTTACTAAAATGCCCAAAGACGCCGATTTTGACTAGAATTTGAAAGATATTGACATGAATATATAACTGTTTGTATCAAAAAATGATAGTTTAAACTGATATTTGCAGTTTTGATGCGGTTTTAGGTACGATATGAGTCGAAGAAGCCGATTTTGACTGGAATCTGTTTAAAATGACAAAGAACAACCTATTATCAATTCAAGGAAGTTAATTTTTAAGTAGTTATCTGCAGTTTTAATGTAGATTTCAGTTCGCTAAGTTATGAAAATGCATGTTTTGGCTATAATCTTCTGTAAATCAAGGGCGAAAACCAATTATTTGTCCCAAAAGAAGGTGTTTTAAGTATATATCTGCATTTCTAAGGTAGATTTGGGTACAATAAGAGGCGAAAAAGCAGATTCTGTCTAGGATTTTATCGAAATCGGCAACTATTTAACTCAGAAAGGTTGCCTTACGTCGAAATCTAATAGTTTATTAAGGTTTTCGTTACTAAAATGCCCAAAGACGCCGATTTTGACTAGAATTTGAAAGATATTGACATGAATATATAACTGTTTGTATCAAAAAATGATAGTTTAAACTGATATTTGCAGTTTTGATGCGGTTTTAGATACGATATGAATCGATGAAGCCGATTTTGACTGGAATCTGTTTAAAACGACAAAGAAAAACCTATTATCAATTCAAGGAAGTGAATTTTTAAGTAGTTATCTGCAGTTTTAATGTAGATTTCAGTTCGCTAAGTTACGAAAATTCATGTTTTGGCTATAATCTTCCGTAAATCAAGGGCGAAAACCAATTATTTGTCCCAAAAGAAGGTGTTTTAAGTATATATCTGCATTTCTAAGGTAGATTTGGGTACAATAAGAGGCGAAAAAGCAGATTCTGACTAAGATTTTATCGAAATCGGCAACTATTTGACTCAGAATGGTTGCCTTACGTCGAAATCTAATAGTTTATTAATGTTTTCGTTACTAAAATGCCCAAAGACGCCGATTTTGACTAGAATTTGAATGATATTGACATGAATATATAACTGTTTGTATCAAAAAATGATAGTTTAAACTGATATTTGCAGTTTTGATGCGGTTTTAGATACGATATGAATCGAAGAAGCCGATTTTGACTGGAATCTGTTTAAAATGACAAAGAAAAACCTATTATCAATTCAAGGAAGTGAATTTTTAAGTAGTTATCTGCAGTTTTAATGTAGATTTCAATTCGCTAAGTTATGAAAATGCATGTTTTGGCTATAATCTTCCGTAAATCAAGGGCGAAAACCAATTATTTTTCCCAAAAGAAGGTGTTTTAAGTA
The DNA here is from genome assembly GCF_029955315.1 of Cylas formicarius. Lineage (NCBI taxonomy): Eukaryota > Metazoa > Arthropoda > Insecta > Coleoptera > Brentidae > Cylas > Cylas formicarius. Next base: position 30,979,812 of record NW_026844214.1, on the reverse strand, counting down.
TATATCTGCATTTCTAAGGTAGATTTGGGTACAATAAGAGGCGAAAAAGCAGATTCTGACTAAGATTTTATCGAAATTGCAACTATTTGACTCAGAATGGTTGCCTTACGTCGAAATCTAATAGTTTATTAAGGTTTTCGTTACTAAAATGCCCAAAGACGCCGATTTTGACTAGAATTTGAAAGATATTGACATGAATATATAACTGTTTGTATCAAAAAATGATAGTTTAAACTGATATTTGCAGTTTTGATGCGGTTTTAGATACGATATGAATCGAAGAAGCCGATTTTGACTGGAATCTGTTTAAAATGACAAAGAAAAACCTATTATCAATTAAGGGAAGTGAATTTTTAAGTAGTTATCTGCAGTTTTAATGTAGATTTCAGTTCGCTAATTTATGAAAATGCATGTTTTGGCTATAATCTTCCGTAAATCAAGGGCGAAAACCAATTATTTGTCCCAAAAGAAGGTGTTTTAAGTATATATCTGCATTTCTATTGGTAGATTTGGGTACAATAAGAGGCGAAAAAGCAGATTCTGACTAAGATTTTATCGAAATCGGCAACTATTTGACTCAGAAAGGTTGCCTTACGTCGAAATCTAATAGTTTATTAAGGTTTTCGTTACTAAAATGCCCAAAGACGCCGATTTTGACTAGAATTTGAAAGATATTGACATGAATATATAACTGTTTGTATCAAAAAATGATAGTTTAAACTAGTATTTGCAGTTTTGATGCGGTTTTAGATACGATATGAATCGAAGAAGCCGATTTTGACTGGAATCTGTTTAAAATGACAAAGAAAAACCTATTATCAATTCAAGGAAGTGAATTTTTAAGTAGTTATCTGCAGTTTTAATGTAGATTTCAGTTCGCTAAGTTATGAAAATGCATGTTTTGGCTATAATCTTCCGTAAATCAAGGGCGAAAACCAATTATTTGTCCCAAAAGAAGGTGTTTTAAGTATATATCTGCATTTCTAAGGTAGATTTGGGTACAATAAGAGGCGAAAAAGCAGATTCTGACTAAGATTTTATCGAAATCGGCAACTATTTGACTCAGAATGGTTGCCTTACGTCGAAATCTAATAGTTTATTAAGGTTTTGTTTACTAAAATGCCCAAAGACGCCGATTTTGACTAGAATTTGAAAGATATTGACATGAATATATAACTGTTTGAATCAAAAAATGATAGTTTAAACTGATATTTGCAGTTTTGATGCGGTTTTAGGTACGATATGAGTCGAAGAAGCCGATTTTGACTGGAATCTGTTTAAAATGACAAAGAACAACCTATTATCAATTCAAGGAAGTGAATTTTTAAGTAGTTATCTGCAGTTTTAATGTAGATTTCAGTTCGCTAAGTTATGAAAATGCATGTTTTGGCTATAATCTTCCGTAAATCAAGGGCGAAAACCAATTATTTGTCCCAAAAGAAGGTGTTTTAAGTATATATCTGCATTTCTAAGGTAGATTTGGGTACAATAAGAGGCGAAAAAGCAGATTCTGTCTAGGATTTTATCGAAATCGGCAACTATTTGACTCAGAAAGGTTGCCTTACGTCGAAATCTAATAGTTTATTAAGGTTTTCGTTACTAAAATGCCCAAAGACGCCGATTTTGACTAGAATTTGAAAGATGAATATATAACTGTTTGTATCAAAAAATGATAGTTTAAACTGATATTTGCAGTTTTGATGCGGTTTTAGGTACGATATGAGTCGAAGAAGCCGATTTTGACTGGAATCTGTTTAAAATGACAAAGAAAAACCTATTATCAATTCAAGGAAGTGAATTTTTAAGTAGTTATCTGCAGTTTTAATGTAGATTTCAGTTCGCTAAGTTATGAAAATGCATGTTTTGGCTATAATCTTCCGTAAATCAAGGGCGAAAACCATTTATTTGTCCCAAAAGAAGGTGTTTTAAGTATATATCTGCATTTCTAAGGTAGATTTGGGTACAATAAGAGGCGAAAAAGCAGATTCTGACTAAGATTTTATCGAAATCGGCAACTATTTGACTCAGAAAGGTTGCCTTACGTCGAAATCTAATAATTTATTAAGGTTTTCGTTACTAAAATGCCCAAAGACGCCGATTTTGACTAGAATTTGAAAGATATTGACATGAATATATAACTGTTTGTATCAAAAAATGATAGTTTAAACTAATATTTGCAGTTTTGATGCGGTTTTAGATACGATATGAATCGAAGAAGCCGATTTTGACTGGAATCTGTTTAAAATGACAAAGAAAAACCTATTATCAATTCAAGGAAGTGAATTTTTAAGTAGTTATCTGCAGTTTTAATGTAGATTTCAGTTCGCTAATTTATGAAAATGCATCTTTTGGCTATAATCTTCAGTAAATCAAGGGCGAAAACCAATTATTTGTCCCAAAAGAAGGTGTTTTAAGTATATATCTGCATTTCTATTGGTAGATTTGGGTACAATAAGAGGCGAAAAAACAGATTCTGACTAAGATTTTATCGAAATCGGCAACTATTTGACTCAGAAAGGTTGCCTTACGTCGAAATCTAATAGTTTATTAAGGTTTTCGTTACTAAAATGCCCAAAGACGCCGATTTTGACTAGAATTTGAAAGATATTGACATGAATATATAACTGTTTGTATCAAAAAATGATAGTTTAAACTGATATTTGCAGTTTTGATGCGGTTTTAGGTACGATATGAGTCGGAGAAGCCGATTTTGACTGGAATCTGTTTAAAATGACAAAGAAAAACTTATTATCAATTCAAGGAAGTGAATTTTTATGTAGTTATCTGCAGTTTTAATGTAGATTTCAGTTCGCTAAGTTATGAAAATGCCTGTTTTGGCTATAATCTTCCGTAAATCAAGGGCGAAAACCAATTATTTGTCCCAAAAGAAGGTGTTTTAAGTATATATCCGCATTTCTAAGGTAGATTTGGGTACAATAAGAGGCGAAAAAGCAGATTCTGACTAAGATTTTATCGAAATCGGCAACTATTTGACTCAGAATGGTTGCCTTACGTCGAAATCTAATAGTTTATTAAGGTTTTCGTTACTAAAATGCCCAAAGACGCCGATTTTGACTAGAATTTGAAAGATATTGACATGAATATATAACTGTTTGTATCAAAAAATGATAGTTTAAACTAATATTTGCAGTTTTGATGCGGTTTTAGGTACGATATGAGTCGAAGAAGCCGATTTTGACTGGAATCTGTTTAAAATGACAAAGAAAAACCTATTATCAATTCAAGGAAGTGAATTTTTAAGTAGTTATCTGCAGTTTTAATGTAGATTTCAGTTCGCTAAGTTATGAAAATGCATGTTTTGGCTATAATCTTCGGTAAATCAAGGGCGAAAACCATTTATTTGTCCCAAAAGAAGGTGTTTTAAGTATATATCTGCATTTCTAAGGTAGATTTGGGTACAATAAGAGGCGAAAAAGCAGATTCTGACTAAGATTTTATCGAAATCGGCAATTATTTGAGTCAGAATGGTTGCCTTACGTCGAAATCTAATAGTTTATTAAGGTTTTCGTTACTAAAATGCCCAAAGACGCCGATTTTGACTAGAATTTGAAAGATATTGACATGAATATATAATTGTTTGTATCAAAAAATGATAGTTTAAACTGATATTTGCAGTTTTGATTCGGTTTTAGGTACGATATGAGTCGAAGAAGCCGATAAGAGGCGAAAAAGCAGATTCTGACTAAGATTTTATCGAAATCGGCAACTATTTGACTCAGAAAGGTTGCCTTACGTCGAAATCTAATAGTTTATTAAGGTTTTCGTTACTAAAATTCCCAAAGACGCCGATTTTGACTAGAATTTGAAAGATATTGACATGAATATATAACTGTTTGTATCAAAAAATGATAGTTTAAACTGATATTTGCAGTTTTGATGCGGTTTTAGGTACGATATGAGTCGGAGAAGCCGATTTTGACTGGAATCTGTTTAAAATGACAAAGAAAAACTTATTATCAATTCAAGGAAGTGAATTTTTATGTAGTTATCTGCAGTTTTAATGTAGATTTCAGTTCGCTAAGTTATGAAAATGCCTGTTTTGGCTATAATCTTCCGTAAATCAAGGGCGAAAACCAATTATTTGTCCCAAAAGAAGGTGTTTTAAGTATATATCCGCATTTCTAAGGTAGATTTGGGTACAATAAGAGGCGAAAAAGCAGATTCTGACTAAGATTTTATCGAAATCGGCAACTATTTGACTCAGAATGGTTGCCTTACGTCGAAATCTAATAGTTTATTAAGGTTTTCGTTACTAAAATGCCCAAAGACGCCGATTTTGACTAGAATTTGAAAGATATTGACATGAATATATAACTGTTTGTATCAAAAAATGATAGTTTAAACTGATATTTGCAGTTTTGATGCGGTTTTAGGTACGATATGAGTCGAAGAAGCCGATTTTGACTGGAATCTGTTTAAAATGACAAAGAAAAACCTATTATCAATTCAAGGAAGTGAATTTTTAAGTAGTTATCTGCAGTTTTAATGTAGATTTCAGTTCGCTAAGTTATGAAAATGCATGTTTTGGCTATAACCTTCCGTAAATCAAGGGCGAAAACCATTTATTTGTCCCAAAAGAAGGTGTTTTAAGTATATATCTGCATTTCTAAGGTAGATTTGAGTACAATAAGAGGCGAAAAAGCAGATTGTGACTAAGATTTTATCGAAATCGGCAACTATTTGACTCAGAAAGGTTGCCTTACGTCGAAATCTAATAATTTATTAAGGTTTTCGTTACTAAAATGCCCAAAGACGCCGATTTTGACTAGAATTTGAAAGATATTGACATGAATATATAACTGTTTGTATCAAAAAATGATAGTTTAAACTAATATTTGCAGTTTTGATGCGGTTTTAGATACGATATGAATCGAAGAAGCCGATTTTGACTGGAATCTGTTTAAAATGACAAAGAAAAACCTATTATCAATTCAAGGAAGTGAATTTTTAAGTAGTTATCTGCAGTTTTAATGTAGATTTCAGTTCGCTAATTTATGAAAATGCATCTTTTGGCTATAATCTTCCGTAAATCAAGGGCGAAAACCAATTATTTGTCCCAAAAGAAGGTGTTTTAAGTATATATCTGCATTTCTATTGGTAGATTTGGGTACAATAAGAGGCGAAAAAACAGATTCTGACTAAGATTTTATCGAAATCGGCAACTATTTGACTCAGAAAGGTTGCCTTACGTCGAAATCTAATAGTTTATTAAAGTTTTCGTTACTAAAATGCCCAAAGACGCCGATTTTGACTAGAATTTGAAAGATATTGACATGAATATATAACTGTTTGTATCAAAAAATGATAGTTTAAACTGATATTTGCAGTTTTGATGCGGTTTTAGGTACGATATGAGTCGGAGAAGCCGATTTTGACTGGAATCTGTTTAAAATGACAAAGAAAAACTTATTATCAATTCAAGGAAGTGAATTTTTATGTAGTTATCTGCAGTTTTAATGTAGATTTCAGTTCGCTAAGTTATGAAAATGCCTGTTTTGGCTATAATCTTCCGTAAATCAAGGGCGAAAACCAATTATTTGTCCCAAAAGAAGGTGTTTTAAGTATATATCCGCATTTCTAAGGTAGATTTGGGTACAATAAGAGGCGAAAAAGCAGATTCTGACTAAGATTTTATCGAAATCGGCAACTATTTGACTCAGAATGGTTGCCTTACGTCGAAATCTAATAGTTTATTAAGGTTTTCGTTACTAAAATGCCCAAAGACGCCGATTTTGACTAGAATTTGAAAGATATTGACATGAATATATAACTGTTTGTATCAAAAAATGATAGTTTAAACTGATATTTGCAGTTTTGATGCGGTTTTAGGTACGATATGAGTCGAAGAAGCCGATTTTGACTGGAATCTGTTTAAAATGACAAAGAAAAACCTATTATCAATTCAAGGAAGTGAATTTTTAAGTAGTTATCTGCAGTTTTAATGTAGATTTCAGTTCGCTAAGTTATGAAAATGCATGTTTTGGCTATAATCTTCCGTAAATCAAGGGCGAAAACCATTTATTTGTCCCAAAAGAAGGTGTTTTAAGTATATATCTGCATTTCTAAGGTAGATTTGGGTACAATAAGAGGCGAAAAAGCAGATTCTGACTAAGATTTTATCGAAATCGGCAACTATTTGACTCAGAAAGGTTGCCTTACGTCGAAATCTAATAATTTATTAAGGTTTTCGTTACTAAAATGCCCAAAGACGCCGATTTTGACTAGAATTTGAAAGATATTGACATGAATATATAACTGTTTGTATCAAAAAATGATAGTTTAAACTAATATTTGCAGTTTTGATGCGGTTTTAGATACGATATGAATCGAAGAAGCCGATTTTGACTGGAATCTGTTTAAAATGACAAAGAAAAACCTATTATCAATTCAAGGAAGTGAATTTTTAAGTAGTTATCTGCAGTTTTAATGTAGATTTCAGTTCGCTAATTTATGAAAATGCATCTTTTGGCTATAATCTTCCGTAAATCAAGGGCGAAAACCAATTATTTGTCCCAAAAGAAGGTGTTTTAAGTATATATCTGCATTTCTATTGGTAGATTTGGGTACAATAAGAGGCGAAAAAACAGATTCTGACTAAGATTTTATCGAAATCGGCAACTATTTGACTCAGAAAGGTTGCCTTACGTCGAAATCTAATAGTTTATTAAGGTTTTCGTTACTAAAATGCCCAAAGACGCCGATTTTGACTAGAATTTGAAAGATATTGACATGAATATATAACTGTTTGTATCAAAAAATGATAGTTTAAACTAATATTTGCAGTTTTGATGCGGTTTTAGGTACGATATGAGTCGAAGAAGCCGATTTTGACTGGAATCTGTTTAAAATGACAAAGAAAAACCTATTATCAATTCAAGGAAGTGAATTTTTAAGTAGTTATCTGCAGTTTTAATGTAGATTTCAGTTCGCTAAGTTATGAAAATGCATGTTTTGGCTATAATCTTCGGTAAATCAAGGGCGAAAACCATTTATTTGTCCCAAAAGAAGGTGTTTTAAGTATATATCTGCATTTCTAAGGTAGATTTGGGTACAATAAGAGGCGAAAAAGCAGATTCTGACTAAGATTTTATCGAAATCGGCAACTATTTGACTCAGAAAGGTTGCCTTACGTCGAAATCTAATAATTTATTAAGGTTTTCGTTACTAAAATGCCCAAAGACGCCGATTTTGACAAGAATTTGAAAGATATTGACATGAATATAAAACTGTTTGTATCAAAAAATGATAGTTTAAACTAATATTTGCAGTTTTGATGCGGTTTTAGATACGATATGAATCGAAGAAGCCGATTTTGACTGGAATTTGTTTAAAATGACAAAGAAAAACCTATTATCAATTCAAGGAAGTGAATTTTTAAGTCGTTATCTGCAGTTTTAATGTAGATTTCAGTTCGCTAAGTTACGAAAATTCATGTTTTGGCTATAATCTTCCGTAAATCAAGGGCGAAAACCAATTATTTGTCCCAAAAGAAGGTGTTTTAAGTATATATCTGCATTTCTGAGGTAGATTTGGGTACAATAAGAGGCGAAAAAGCAGATTCTGACTAAGATTTTATCGAAATCGGCAATTATTTGACTCAGAATGGTTGCCTTACGTCGAAATCTAATAGTTTATTAAGGTTTTCGTTACTAAAATGCCCAAAGACGCCGATTTTGACTAGAATTTGAAAGATATTGACATGAATATATAATTGTTTGTATCAAAAAATGATAGTTTAAACTGATATTTGCAGTTTTGATTCGGTTTTAGGTACGATATGAGTCGAAGAAGCCGATTTTGACTGGAATCTGTTTAAAACGACAAAGAAAAACCTATTATCAATTCAAGGAAGTGAATTTTTAAGTAGTTATCTGCAGTTTTAATGTAGATTTCAGTTCGCTAAGTTACGAAAATTCATGTTTTGGCTATAATCTTCCGTAAATCAAGGGCGAAAACCAATTATTTGTCCCAAAAGAAGGTGTTCTAAGTATATATCTGCATTTCTAAGGTAGATTTGGGTACAATAAGAGGCGAAAAAGCAGATTCTGACTAAGATTTTATCGAAATCGGCAATTATTTGACTCAGAATGGTTGCCTTACGTCGAAATCTAATAGTTTATTAAGGTTTTCGTTACTAAAATGCCCAAAGACGCCGATTTTGACTAGAATTTGAAAGATATTGACATGAATATATAATTGTTTGTATCAAAAAATGATAGTTTAAACTGATATTTGCAGTTTTGATTCGGTTTTAGGTACGATATGAGTCGAAGAAGCCGATTTTGACTGGAATCTGTTTAAAACGACAAAGAAAAACCTATTATCAATTCAAGGAAGTGAATTTTTAAGTAGTTATCTGCAGTTTTAATGTAGATTTCAGATCGCTAAGTTACGAAAATTCATGTTTTGGCTATAATCTTCCGTAAATCAAGGGCGAAAACCAATTATTTGTCCCAAAAGAAGGTGTTTTAAGTATATATCTGCATTTCTGAGGTAGATTTGGGTACAATAAGAGGCGAAAAAGCAGATTCTGACTAAGATTTTATCGAAATCGGCAACTATTTGACTCAGAATGGTTGCCTTACGTCGAAATCTAATAGTTTATTAAGGTTTTCGTTACTAAAATGCCCAAAGACGCCGATTTTGACTAGAATTTGAAAGATATTGACATGAATATATAACTGTTTGTATCAAAAAATGATAGTTTAAACTGATATTTGCAGTTTTGATGCGGTTTTAGATACGATATGAATCGAAGAAGCCGATTTTGACTGGAATCTGTTTAAAATGACGAAGAAAAACCTATTATCAATTCAAGGAAGTGAATTTTTAAGTAGTTATCTGCAGTTTTAATGTAGATTTCAGTTCGCTAATTTATGAAAATGCATCTTTTGGCTATAATCTTCCGTAAATCAAGGGCGATAACCAATTATTTGTCCCAAAAGAAGGTGTTTTAAGTATATATCCGCATTTCTATTGGTAGATTTGCGTACAATAAGAGGCGAAAAAGCAGATTCTGACTAAGATTTTATCGAAATCGGCAACTATTTGACTCAGAAAGGTTGCCTTACGTCGAAATCTAATAGTTTATTAAGGTTTTCGTTACTAAAATTCCCAAAGACGCCGATTTTGACTAGAATTTGAAAGATATTGACATGAATATATAACTGTTTGTATCAAAAAATGATAGTTTAAACTAATATTTGCAGTTTTGATGCGGTTTTAGATACGATATGAATCGAAGAAGCCGATTTTGACTGGAGTAGTTATCTGCAGTTTTAATGTAGATTTCAGTTCGCTAATTTATGAAAATGCATCTTTTGGCTATAATCTTCCGTAAATCAAGGGCGAAAACCAATTATTTGTCCCAAAAGAAGGTGTTTTAAGTATATATCTGCATTTCTATTGGTAGATTTGGGTACAATAAGAGGCGAAAAAACAGATTCTGACTAAGATTTTATCGAAATCGGCAACTATTTGACTCAGAAAGGTTGCCTTACGTCGAAATCTAATAGTTTATTAAGGTTTTCGTTACTAAAATGCCCAAAGACGCCGATTTTGACTAGAATTTGAAAGATATTGACATGAATATATAACTGTTTGTATCAAAAAATGATAGTTTAAACTGATATTTGCAGTTTTGATGCGGTTTTAGGTACGATATGAGTCGGAGAAGCCGATTTTGACTGGAATCTGTTTAAAATGACAAAGAAAAACCTATTATCAATTCAAGGAAGTGAATTTTTAAGTAGTTATCTGCAGTTTTAATGTAGATTTCAGTTCGCTAAGTTATGAAAATGCCTGTTTTGGCTATAATCTTCCGTAAATCAAGGGCGAAAACCAATTATTTGTCCCAAAAGAAGGTGTTTTAAGTATATATCCGCATTTCTAAGGTAGATTTGGGTACAATAAGAGGCGAAAAAGCAGATTCTGACTAAGATTTTATCGAAATCGGCAACTATTTGACTCAGAATGGTTGCCTTACGTCGAAATCTAATAGTTTATTAAGGTTTTCGTTACTAAAATGCCCAAAGACGCCGATTTTGACTAGAATTTGAAAGATATTGACATGAATATATAACTGTTTGTATCAAAAAATGATAGTTTAAACTAATATTTGCAGTTTTGATGCGGTTTTAGGTACGATATGAGTCGAAGAAGCCAATTTTGACTGGAATCTGTTTAAAATGACAAAGAAAAACCTATTATCAATTCAAGGAAGTGAATTTTTAAGTAGTTATCTGCAGTTTTAATGTAGATTTCAGTTCGCTAAGTTATGAAAATGCATGTTTTGGCTATAATCTTCGGTAAATCAAGGGCGAAAACCATTTATTTGTCCCAAAAGAAGGTGTTTTAAGTATATATCTGCATTTCTAAGGTAGATTTGGGTACAAAAAGAGGCGAAAAAGCAGATTCTGACTAAGATTTTATCGAAATCGGCAACTATTTGACTCAGAAAGGTTGCCTTACGTCGAAATCTAATAATTTATTAAGGTTTTCGTTACTAAAATGCCCAAAGACGCCGATTTTGACTAGAATTTGAAAGATATTGACATGAATATATAACTGTTTGTATCAAAAAATGATAGTTTAAACTAATATTTGCAGTTTTGATGCGGTTTTAGATACGATATGAATCGAAGAAGCCGATTTTGACTGGAATTTGTTTAAAATGACAAAGAAAAACCTATTATCAATTCAAGGAAGTGAATTTTTAAGTCGTTATCTGCAGTTTTAATGTAGATTTCAGTTCGCTAAGTTATGAAAATGCATGTTTTGGCTATAATCTTCCGTAAATCAAGGGCGAAAACCAATTATTTGTCCCAAAAGAAGGTGTTTTAAGTATATATCTGCATTTCTAAGGTAGATTTGGGTACAATAAGAGGCGAAAAAGCAGATTCTGTCTAGGATTTTATCGAAATCGGCAAGTATTTAACTCAGAAAGGTTGCCTTACGTCGAAATCTAATAGTTTATTAAGGTTTTCGTTACTAAAATGCCCAAAGACGCCGATTTTGACTAGAATTTGAAAGATATTGACATGAATATATAACTGTTTGTATCAAAAAATTATAGTTTAAACTGATATTTGCAGTTTTGATGCGGTTTTAGATACGATATGAATCGAAGAAGCCGATTTTGACTGGAATTTGTTTAAAATGACAAAGAAAAACCTATTATCAATTCAAGGAAGTGAATTTTTAAGTAGTTATCTGCAGTTCTAATGTAGATTTCAGTTCGCTAAGTTATGAAAATGCATGTTTTGGCTATAATCTTCCGTAAATCAAGGGCGAAAATCAATTATTTGTCCCAAAAGAAGGTGTTCTAAGTATATATCTGCATTTCTAAGGTAGATTTGGGTACAATAAGATTCGAAAAAGCAGATTCTGACTAAGATTTTATCGAAATCGGCAATTATTTGACTCAGAATGGTTGCCTTACGTCGAAATCTAATAGTTTATTAAGGTTTTCGTTACTAAAATGCCCAAAGACGCCGATTTTGACTAGAATTTGAAAGATATTGACATGAATATATAACTGTTTGTATCAAAAAATGATAGTTTAAACTGATATTTGCAGTTTTGATGCGGTTTTAGGTACGATATGAGTCGAAGAAGCCGATTTTGACTGGAATCTGTTTAAAACGACAAAGAAAAACCTATTATCAATTCAAAGAAGTGAATTTTTAAGTAGTTATCTGCAGTTTTAATGTAGATTTCAGTTCGCTAAGTTATGAAAATGCATGTTTTGGCTATAATCTTCCGTAAATCAAGGGCGAAAACCAATTATTTGTCCCAAAAGAAGGTGTTTTAAGTATATATCTGCATTTCTAAGGTAGATTTGGGTACAATAAGAGGCGAAAAAGCAGATTCTGACTAAGATTTTATCGAAATCGGCAACTATTTAACTCAGAAAGGTTGCCTTACGTCGAAATCTAATAGTTTATTAAGGTTTTCGTTACTAAAATGCCCAAAGACGCCGATTTTGACTAGAATTTGAAAGATATTGACATGAATATATAACTGTTTGTATCAAAAAATGATAGTTTAAACTGATATTTGCAGTTTTGATGCGGTTTTAGGTACGATATGAGTCGAAGAAGCCGATTTTGACTGGAATCTGTTAAAAACGACAAAGAAAAACCTATTATCAATTCAAGGAAGTGAATTTTTAAGTAGTTATCTGCAGTTTTAATGTAGATTTCAGTTCGCTAAGTTACGAAAATTCATGTTTTGGCTATAATCTTATGTAAATCAAGGGCGAAAACCAATTATTTGTCCCAAAAGAAGGTGTTTTAAGTATATATCTGCATTTCTAAGGTAGATTTGGGTACAATAAGAGGCGAAAAAGCAGATTCTGACTAAGATTTTATCGAAATCGGCAACTATTTAACTCAGAAAGGTTGCCTTACGTCGAAATCTAATAGTTTATTAAGGTTTTCGTTACTAAAATGCCCAAAGACGCCGATTTTGACTAGAATTTGAAAGATATTGACATGAATATATAACTGTTTGTATCAAAAAATGATAGTTTAAACTGATATTTGAAGTTTTGATGCGGTTTTAGGTACGATATGAGTCAGAGAAGCCGATTTTGACTGGAATCTGTTTAAAATGACAAAGAAAAACTTATTATCAATTCAAGGAAGTGAATTTTTATGTAGTTATCTGCAGTTTTAATGTAGATTTCAGTTCGCTAAGTTATGAAAATGCCTGTTTTGGCTATAATCTTCCGTAAATCAAGGGCGAAAACCAATTATTTGTCCCAAAAGAAGGTGTTTTAAGTATATATCTGCATTTCTAAGGTAGATTTGGGTACAATAAGAGGCGAAAAAGCAGATTCTGACTAAGATTTTATCGAAATCGGCAACTATTTGACTCAGAATGGTTGCCTTACGTCGAAATCTAATAGTTTATTAAGGTTTTCGTTACTAAAATGCCCAAAGACGCCGATTTTGACTAGAATTTGAAAGATATTGACATGAATATATAACTGTTTGTATCAAAAAATGATAGTTTAAACTGATATTTGCAGTTTTGATGCGGTTTTAGGTACGATATGAGTCGAAGAAGCCGATTTTGACTGGAATCTGTTTAAAATGACAAAGAACAACCTATTATCAATTCAAGGAAGTGAATTTTTAAGTAGTTATCTGCAGTTTTAATGTAGATTTCAGTTCGCTAAGTTATGAAAATGCATGTTTTGGCTATAATCTTCCGTAAATCAAGGGCGAAAACCAATTATTTGTCCCAAAAGAAGGTGTTTTAAGTATATATCTGCATTTCTAAGGTAGATTTGGGTACAATAAGAGGCGAAAAAGCAGATTCTGTCTAGGATTTTATCGAAATCGGCAACTATTTAACTCAGAAAGGTTGCCTTACGTCGAAATCTAATAGTTTATTAAGGTTTTCGTTACTAAAATGCCCAAAGACGCCGATTTTGACTAGAATTTGAAAGATATTGACATGAATATATAACTGTTTGTATCAAAAAATGATAGTTTAAACTGATATTTCCAGTTTTGATGCGGTTTTAGATACGATATGAATCGAAGAAGCCGATTTTGACTGGAATCTATTTAAAATGACAAAGAACAACCTATTATCAATTCAAGGAAGTGAATTTTTAAGTAGTTATCTGCAGTTTTAATGTAGATTTCAGTTCGCTAAGTTATGAAAATGCATGTTTTGGCTATAATCTTCCGTAAATCAAGGGCGAAAACCAATTATTTGTCCCAAAAGAAGGTGTTTTAAGTATATATCTGCATTTCTAAGGTAGATTCGGGTACAATAAGAGGCGAAAAAGCAGATTCTGAATAAGATTTTATCGAAATCGGCAACTATTTGACTCAGAATGGTTGCCTTACGTCGAAATCTTATAGTTTATTAAGGTTTTCGTTACTAAAATGCCCAAAGACGCCGATTTTGACTAGAATTTGAAAGATATTGACATGAATATATAACTGTTTGTATCAAAAAATGATAGTTTAAACTGATATTTGCAGTTTTGATTCGGTTTTAGGTACGATATGAGTCGAAGAAGCCGATTTTGACTGGAATCTGTTTAAAACGACAAAGAAAAACCTATTATCAATTCAAGGAAGTGAATTTTTAAGTAGTTATCTGCAGTTTTAATGTAGATTTCAGTTCGCTAAGTTATGAAAATGCATGTTTTGGCTATAATCTTCCGTAAATCAAGGGCGAAAACCAATTATTTGTCCCAAAAAAGGTGTTCTAAGTATATATCTGCATTTCTAAGGTAGATTTGGGTACAATAAGAGGCGAAAAAGCAGATTCTGACTAAGATTTTATCGAAATCGGCAATTATTTGACTCAGAATGGTTGCCTTACGTCGAAATCTAATCGTTTATTAAGGTTTTCGTTACTAAAATGCCCAAAGACGCCGATTTTGACTAGAATTTGAAAGATATTGACATGAATATATAATTGTTTGTATCAAAAAATGATAGTTTAAACTGATATTTGCAGTTTTGATTCGGTTTTAGGTACGATATGAGTCGAAGAAGCCGATTTTGACTGGAATCTGTTTAAAACGACAAAGAAAAACCTATTATCAATTCAAGGAAGTGAATTTTTAAGTAGTTATCTGCAGTTTTAATGTAGATTTCAGTTCGCTAAGTTACGAAAATTCATGTTTTGGGTATAATCTTCCGTAAATCAAGGGCGAAAACCAATTATTTGTCCCAAAAGAAGGTGTTTTAAGTATATATCTGCATTTCTGAGGTAGATTTGGGTACAATAAGAGGCGAAAAAGCAGATTCTGACTAAGATTTTATCGAAATCGGCAACTATTTGACTCAGAATGGTTGCCTTACGTCGAAATCTAATAGTTTATTAAGGTTTTCGTTACTAAAATGCCCAAAGACGCCGATTTTGACTAGAATTTGAAAGATATTGACATGAATATATAACTGTTTGTATCAAAAAATGATAGTTTAAACTGATATTTGCAGTTTTGATGCGGTTTTAGATACGATATGAATCGAAGAAGCCGATTTTGACTGGAATCTGTTTAAAATGACGAAGAAAAACCTATTATCAATTCAAGGAAGTGAATTTTTAAGTAGTTATCTGCAGTTTTAATGTAGATTTCAGTTCGCTAATTTATGAAAATGGATCTTTTGGCTATAATCTTCCGTAAATCAAGGGCGAAAACCAATTATTTGTCCCAAAAGAAGGTGTTTTAAGTATATATCTGCATTTCTATTGGTAGATTTGCGTACAATAAGAGGCGAAAAAGCAGATTCTGACTAAGATTTTATCGAAATCGGCAACTATTTGACTCAGAAAGGTTGCCTTACGTCGAAATCTAATAGTTTATTAAGGTTTTCGTTACTAAAATGCCCAAAGACGCCGATTTTGACTAGAATTTGAAAGATATTGACATGAATATATAACTGTTTGTATCAAAAAATGATAGTTTAAACTGATATTTGCAGTTTTGATGCGGTTTTAGGTACGATATGAGTCGGAGAAGCCGATTTTGACTGGAATCTGTTTAAAATGACAAAGAAAAACTTATTATCAATTCAAGGAAGTGAATTTTTATGTAGTTAGCTGCAGTTTTAATGTAGATTTCAGTTCGCTAAGTTATGAAAATGCCTGTTTTGGCTATAATCTTCCGTAAATCAAGGGCGAAAACCAATTATTTGTCCCAAAAGAAGGTGTTTTAAGTATATATCCGCATTTCTAAGGTAGATTTGGGTACAATAAGAGGCGAAAAAGCAGATTCTGACTAAGATTTTATCGAAATCGGCAACTATTTGACTCAGAAAGGTTGCCTTACGTCGAAATCTAATAGTTTATTAAGGTTTTCGTTACTAAAATGCCCAAAGACGCCGATTTTGACTAGAATTTGAAAGATATTGACATGAATATATAACTGTTTGTATCAAAAAATGATAGTTTAAACTGATATTTGCAGTTTTGATGCGGTTTTAGGTACGATATGAGTCGGAGAAGCCGATTTTGACTGGAATCTGTTTAAAATGACAAAGAAAAACTTATTATCAATTCAAGGAAGTGAATTTTTATGTAGTTATCTGCAGTTTTAATGTAGATTT
Source organism: Cylas formicarius (assembly GCF_029955315.1). Taxonomy (NCBI): domain Eukaryota; kingdom Metazoa; phylum Arthropoda; class Insecta; order Coleoptera; family Brentidae; genus Cylas; species Cylas formicarius. Next base: position 30,963,709 of record NW_026844214.1, on the reverse strand, counting down.
CAGTTCGCTAAGTTATGAAAATGCCTGTTTTGGCTATAATCTTCCGTAAATCAAGGGCGAAAACCAATTATTTGTCCCAAAAGAAGGTGTTTTAAGTATATATCCGCATTTCTAAGGTAGATTTGGATACAATAAGAGGCGAAAGAGCAGATTCTGACTAAGATTTTATCGAAATCGGCAACTATTTGACTCAGAATGGTTGCCTTACGTCGAAATCTAATAGTTTATTAAGGTTTTCGTTACTAAAATGCTCAAAGACGCCGATTTTGACTAGAATTTGAAAGATATTGACATGAATATATAACTGTTTGTATCAAAAAATGATAGTTTAAACTAATATTTGCAGTTTTGATGCGGTTTTAGGTACGATATGAGTCGAAGAAGCCGATTTTGACTGGAATCTGTTTAAAATGACAATGAAAAACCTATTATCAATTCAAGGAAGTGAATTTTTAAGTAGTTATCTGCAGTTTTAATGTAGATTTCAGTTCGCTAAGTTATGAAAATGCATGTTTTGGCTATAATCTTCGGTAAATCAAGGGCGAAAACCATTTATTTGTCCCAAAAGAAGGTGTTTTAAGTATATATCTGCATTTCTAAAGTAGATTTGGGTACAATAAGAGGCGAAAAAGCAGATTCTGACTAAGATTTTATCGAAATCGGCAACTATTTGACTCAGAAAGGTTGCCTTACGTCGAAATCTAATAATTTATTAAGGTTTTCGTTACTAAAATGCCCAAAGACGCCGATTTTGACTAGAATTTGAAAGATATTGACATGAATATATAACTGTTTGTATCAAAAAATGATAGTTTAAACTAATATTTGCAGTTTTGATGCGGTTTTAGATACGATATGAATCGAAGAAGCCGATTTTGACTGGAATTTGTTTAAAATGACAAAGAAAAACCTATTATCAATTCAAGGAAGTGAATTTTTAAGTAGTTATCTGCAGTTTTAATGTAGATTTCAGTTCGCTAAGTTATGAAAATGCATGTTTTGGCTATAATCTTCCGTAAATCAAGGGCGAAAACCAATTATTTGTCCCAAAAGAAGGTGTTTTAAGTATATATCTGCATTTCTAAGGTAGATTTGGGTACAATAAGAGGCGAAAAAGCAGATTCTGTCTAGGATTTTATCGAAATCGGCAACTATTTAACTCAGAAAGGTTGCCTTACGTCGAAATCTAATAGTTTATTAAGGTTTTCGTTACTAAAATGCCCAAAGACGCCGATTTTGACTAGAATTTGAAAGATATTGACATGAATATAAAACTGTTTGTATCAAAAAATGATAGTTTAAACTGATATTTGCAGTTTTGATGCGGTTTTAGATACGATATGAATCGAAGAAGCCGATTTTGACTGGAATTTGTTTAAAATGACAAAGAAAAACCTATTATCAATTCAAGGAAGTGAATTTTTAAGTAGTTATCTGCAGTTCTAATGTAGATTTCAGTTCGCTAAGTTACGAAAATTCATGTTTTGGCTATAATCTTCCGTAAATCAAGGGCGAAAACCAATTATTTGTCCCAAAAGAAGGTGTTCTAAGTATATATCTGCATTTCTAAGGTAGATTTGGGTACAATAAGAGGCGAAAAAGCAGATTCTGACTAAGATTTTATCGAAATCGGCAATTATTTGACTCAGAATGGTTGCCTTACGTCGAAATCTAATAGTTTATTAAGGTTTTCGTTACTAAAATGCCCAAAGACGCCGATTTTGACTAGAATTTGAAAGATATTGACATGAATATATAACTGTTTGTATCAAAAAATGATAGTTTAAACTGATATTTGCAGTTTTGATGCGGTTTTAGGTACGATATGAGTCGAAGAAGCCGATTGTGACTGGAATCTGTTTAAAACGACAAAGAAAAACCTATTATCAATTCAAGGAAGTGAATTTTTAAGTAGTTATCTGCAGTTTAAATGTAGATTTCAGTTCGCTAAGTTACGAAAATTCATGTTTTGGCTATAATCTTCCGTAAATCAAGGGCGAAAACCAATTATTTGTAACAAAAGAAGGTGTTTTAAGTATATATCTGCATTTCTAAGGTAGATTTGGGTACAATAAGAGGCGAAAAAGCAGATTCTGACTAAGATTTTATCGAAATCGGCAACTATTTGACTCAGAATGGTTGCCTTACGTCGAAATCTAATAGTTTATTAAGGTTTTCGTTACTAAAATGCCCAAAGACGCCGATTTTGACTAGAATTTGAAAGATATTGACATGAATATATAACTGTTTGTATCAAAAAATGATAGTTTAAACTGATATTTGCAGTTTTGATGCGGTTTTAGATACGATATGAATCGAAGAAGCCGATTTTGACTGGAAAGTGACATTTTAAGTAGTTATCTGCAGTTTTAATGTAGATTTCAGTTCGCTAAGTTATGAAAATGCATGTTTTGGCTATAATCTTCCGTAAATCAAGGGCGAAAACCAATTATTTGTCCCAAAAGAAGGTGTTTTAAGTATATATCTGCATTTCTAAGGTAGATTTGGGTACAATAAGAGGCGAAAAAGCAGATTCTGACTAAGATTTTATCGAAATCGGCAACTATTTGACTCAGAATGGTTGCCTTACGTCGAAATCTAATAGTTTATTAAGGTTTTCGTTACTAAAATGCTAAAAGACGCCGATTTTGACTAGAATTTGAAAGATATTGACATGAATATATAACTGTTTGTATCAAAAAATGATAGTTTAAACTGATATTTGCAGTTTTGATGCGGTTTTAGATACGATATGAATCGAAGAAGCCGATTTTGACTGGAATCTGTTTAAAATGACAAAGAAAAACCTATTATCAATTCAAGGAAGTGAATTTTTAAGTAGTTATCTGCAGTTTTAATGTAGATTTCAGTTCGCTAAGTTATGAAAATGCATGTTTTGGCTATAATCTTCCATAAATCAAGGGCGAAAACCAATTATTTGTCCCAAAAGAAGGTGTTTTAAGTATATATCTGCATTTCTAAGGTAGATTTGGGTACAATAAGAGGCGAAAAAGCAGATTCTGACTAAGATTTTATCGAAATCGGCAACTATTTAACTCAGAAAGGTTGCCTTACGTCGAAATCTAATAGTTTATTAAGGTTTTCGTTACTAAAATGCCCAAAGACGCCGATTTTGACTAGAATTTGAAAGATATTGACATGAATATATAACTGTTTGTATCAAAAAATGATAGTTTAAACTGATATTTGCAGTTTTGATGCGGTTTTAGGTACGATATGAGTCAGAGAAGCCGATTTTGACTGGAATCTGTTTAAAATGACAAAGAAAAACTTATTATCAATTCAAGGAAGTGAATTTTTATGTAGTTATCTGCAGTTTTAATGTAGATTTCAGTTCGCTAAGTTATGAAAATGCCTGTTTTGGCTATAATCTTCCGTAAATCAAGGGCGAAAACCAATTATTTGTCCCAAAAGAAGGTGTTTTAAGTATATATCTGCATTTCTAAGGTAGATTTGGGTACAATAAGAGGCGAAAAAGCAGATTCTGACTAAGATTTTATCGAAATCGGCAACTATTTGACTCAGAATGGTTGCCTTACGTCGAAATCTAATAGTTTATTAAGGTTTTCGTTACTAAAATGCCCAAAGACGCCGATTTTGACTAGAATTTGAAAGATATTGACATGAATATATAACTGTTTGTATCAAAAAATGATAGTTTAAACTGATATTTGCAGTTTTGATGCGGTTTTAGGTACGATATGAGTCGAAGAAGCCGATTTTGACTGGAATCTGTTTAAAATGACAAAGAACAACCTATTATCAAATCAAGGAAGTGAATTTTTAAGTAGTTATCTGCAGTTTTAATGTAGATTTCAGTTCGCTAAGTTATGAAAATGCATGTTTTGGCTATAATCTTCCGTAAATCAAGGGCGAAAACCAATTATTTGTCCCAAAAGAAGGTGTTTTAAGTATATATCTGCATTTCTAAGGTAGATTTGGGTACAATAAGAGGCGAAAAAGCAGATTCTGTCTAGGATTTTATCGAAATCGGCAACTATTTAACTCAGAAAGGTTGCCTTACGTCGAAATCTAATAGTTTATTAAGGTTTTCGTTACTAAAATGCCCAAAGACGCCGATTTTGACTAGAATTTGAAAGATATTGACATGAATATATAACTGTTTGTATCAAAAAATGATAGTTTAAACTGATATTTGCAGTTTTGATGCGGTTTTAGATACGATATGAATCGAAGAAGCCGATTTTGACTGGAATCTGTTTAAAATGACAAAGAAAAACCTATTATCAATTCAAGGAAGTGAATTTTTAAGTAGTTATCTGCAGTTCTAATGTAGATTTCAGTTCGCTAAGTTATGAAAATGCATGTTTTGGCTATAATCTTCCGTAAATCAAGGGCGAAAACCAATTATTTGTCCCAAAAGAAGGTGTTCTAAGTATATATCTGCATTTCTAAGGTAGATTTGGGTACAATAAGAGGCGAAAAAGCAGATTCTGACTAAGATTTTATCGAAATCGGCAATTATTTGACTCAGAATGGTTGCCTTACGTCGAAATCTAATAGTTTATTAAGGTTTTCGTTACTAAAATGCCCAAAGACGCCGATTTTGACTAGAATTTGAAAGATATTGACATGAATATATAACTGTTTGTATCAAAAAATGATAGTTTAAACTGATATTTGCAGTTTTGATGCGGTTTTAGGTACGATATGAGTCGAAGAAGCCGATTTTGACTGGAATCTGTTTAAAACGACAAAGAAAAACCTATTATCAATTCAAGGAAGTGAATTTTTATGTAGTTATCTGCAGTTTTAATGTAGATTTCAGTTCGCTAAGTTACGAAAATTCATGTTTTGGCTATAATCTTCCGTAAATCAAGGGCGAAAACCAATTATTTGTCCCAAAAGAAGGTGTTTTAAGTATATATCTGCATTTCTAAGGTAGATTTGGGTACAATAAGAGGCGAAAAAGCAGATTCTGATTAAGATTTTATCGAAATCGGCAACTATGTGACTCAGAATGGTTGCCTTACGTCGAAATCTAATAGTTTATTAAGGTTTTCGTTACTAAAATGCCCAAAGACGCCGATTTTGACTAGAATTTGAAAGATATTGACATGAATATATAACTGTTTGTATCAAAAAATGATAGTTTAAACTGATATTTGCAGTTTTGATGCGGTTTTAGATACGATATGAATCGAAGAAGCCGATTTTGACTGCAATCTGTTTAAAATGACAAAGAAAAACCTATTATCAATTCAAGGAAGTGAATTTTTAAGTAGTTATCTGCAGTTTTAATGTAGATTTCAGTTCGCTAATTTATGAAAATGCATGTTTTGGCTATAATCTTCCGTAAATCAAGGGCGAAAACCAATTATTTGTCCCAAAAGAAGGTGTTTTAAGTATATATCTGCATTTCTAAGGTAGATTTGGGTACAATAAGAGGCGAAAAAGCAGATTCTGACTAAGATTTTATCGAAATCGGCAACTATTTGACTCAGAATGGTTGCCTTACGTCGAAATCTAATAGTTTATTAAGGTTTTCTTTACTAAAATGCCCAAAGACGCCGATTTTGACTAGAATTTGAAAGATATTGACATGAATATATAACTGTTTGTATCAAAAAATGATAGTTTAAACTGATATTTGCAGTTTTGATGCGGTTTTAGGTACGATATGAGTCGAAGAAGCCGATTTTGACTGGAATCTGTTTAAAATGACAAAGAACAACCTATTATCAAATCAAGGAAGTGAATTTTTAAGTAGTTATCTGCAGTTTTAATGTAGATTTCAGTTCGCTAAGTTATGAAAATGCATGTTTTGGCTATAATCTTCCGTAAATCAAGGGCGAAAACCAATTATTTGTCCCAAAAGAAGGTGTTTTAAGTATATATCTGCATTTCTAAGGTAGATTTGGGTACAATAAGAGGCGAAAAAGCAGATTCTGTCTAGGATTTTATCGAAATCGGCAACTATTTAACTCAGAAAGGTTGCCTTACGTCGAAATCTAATAGTTTATTAAGGTTTTCGTTACTAAAATGCCCAAAGACGCCGATTTTGACTAGAATTTGAAAGATATTGACATGAATATATAACTGTTTGTATCAAAAAATGATAGTTTAAACTGATATTTGCAGTTTTGATGCGGTTTTAGGTACGATATGAGTCGAAGAAGCCGATTTTGACTGGAATCTGTTTAAAACGACAAAGAAAAACCTATTATCAATTCAAGGAAGTGAATTTTTAAGTAGTTATCTGCAGTTTTAATGTAGATTTCAGTTCGCTAAGTTACGAAAATTCATGTTTTGGCTATAATCTTCCGTAAATCAAGGGCGAAAACCAATTATTTGTCCCAAAAGAAGGTGTTTTAAGTATATATCTGCATTTCTAAGGTAGATTTGGGTACAATAAGAGGCGAAAAAGCAGATTCTGATTAAGATTTTATCGAAATCGGCAACTATGTGACTCAGAATGGTTGCCTTACGTCGAAATCTAATAGTTTATTAAGGTTTTCGTTACTAAAATGCCCAAAGACGCCGATTTTGACTAGAATTTGAAAGATATTGACATGAATATATAACTGTTTGTATCAAAAAATGATAGTTTAAACTGATATTTGCAGTTTTGATGCGGTTTTAGATACGATATGAATCGAAGAAGCCGATTTTGACTGCAATCTGTTTAAAATGACAAAGAAAAACTTATTATCAATTCAAGGAAGTGAATTTTTAAGTAGTTATCTGCAGTTTTAATGTAGATTTCAGTTCGCTAAGTTATGAAAATGCCTGTTTTGGCTATAATCTTCCGTAAATCAAGGGCGAAAACCAATTATTTGTCCCAAAAGAAGGTGTTTTAAGTATATATCTGCATTTCTAAGGTAGATTTGGGTACAATAAGAGGCGAAAAAGCAGATTCTGACTAAGATTTTATCGAAATCGGCAACTATTTGACTCAGAATGGTTGCCTTACGTCGAAATCTAATAGTTTATTAAGGTTTTCGTTACTAAAATGCCCAAAGACGCCGATTTTGACTAGAATTTGAAAGATATTGACATGAATATATAACTGTTTGTATCAAAAAATGATAGTTTAAACTGATATTTGCAGTTTTGATGCGGTTTTAGGTACGATATGAGTCGAAGAAGCCGATTTTGACTGGAATCTGTTCAAAATGACAAAGAACAACCTATTATCAAATCAAGGAAGTGAATTTTTAAGTAGTTATCTGCAGTTTTAATGTAGATTTCAGTTCGCTAAGTTATGAAAATGCATGTTTAGGCTATAATCTTCCGTAAATCAAGGGCGAAAACCAATTATTTGTCCCAAAAGAAGGTGTTTTAAGTATATATCTGCATTTCTAAGGTAGATTTGGGTACAATAAGAGGCGAAAAAGCAGATTCTGTCTAGGATTTTATCGAAATCGGCAACTATTTAACTCAGAAAGGTTGCCTTACGTCGAAATCTAATAGTTTATTAAGGTTTTCGTTACTAAAATGCCCAAAGACGCCGATTTTGACTAGAATTTGAAAGATATTGACATGAATATATAACTGTTTGTATCAAAAAATGATAGTTTAAACTGATATTTGCAGTTTTGATGCGGTTTTAGGTACGATATGAGTCGAAGAAGCCGATTTTGACTGGAATCTGTTTAAAACGACAAAGAAAAACCTATTATCAATTCAAGGAAGTGAATTTTTAAGTAGTTATCTGCAGTTTTAATGTAGATTTCAGTTCGCTAAGTTACGAAAATTCATGTTTTGGCTATATTCTTCCGTAAATCAAGGGCGAAAACCAATTATTTGTAACAAAAGAAGGTGTTTTAAGTATATATCTGCATTTCTAAGGTAGATTTGGGTACAATAAGAGGCGAAAAAGCAGATTCTGATTAAGATTTTATCGAAATCGGCAACTATTTGACTCAGAATGGTTGCCTTACGTCGAAATCTAATAGTTTATTAAGGTTTTCGTTACTAAAATGCCCAAAGACGCCGATTTTGACTAGAATTTGAAAGATATTGACATGAATATATAACTGTTTGTATCAAAAATTGATAGTTTAAACTGATATTTGCAGTTTTGATGCGGTTTTAGGTACGATATGAGTCGAAGAAGCCGATTTTGACTGGAATCTGTTTAAAATGACAAAGAAAAACCTATTATCAATTCAAGGAAGTGAATTTTTAAGTAGTTATCTGCAGTTTTAATGTAGATTTCAGTTCGCTAAGTTATGAAAATGCATGCTTTGGCTATAATCTTCCGTAAATCAAGGGCGAAAACCAATTATTTGTCCCAAAAGAAGGTGTTCTAAGTATATATCTGCATTTCTAAGGTAGATTTGGGTACAATAAGAGGCGAAAAAGCAGATTCTGACTAAGATTTTATCGAAATCGGCAATTATTTGACTCAGAATGGTTGCCTTACGTCGAAATCTAATAGTTTATTAATGTTTTCGTTACTAAAATGCCCAAAGACGCCGATTTTGACTAGAATTTGAATGATATTGACATGAATATATAACTGTTTGTATCAAAAAATGATAGTTTAAACTGATATTTGCAGTTTTGATGCGGTTTTAGGTACGATATGAGTCGAAGAAGCCGATTTTGACTGGAATCTGTTTAAAATGACAAAGAAAAACCTATTATCAATTCAAGGAAGTGAATTTTTAAGTAGTTATCTGCAGTTTTAATGTAGATTTCAGTTCGCTAAGTTATGAAAATGCATGTTTTGGCTATAATCTTCAGTAAATCAAGGGCGAAAACCAATTATTTGTCCCAAAAGAAGGTGTTTTAAGTATATATCTGCATTTCTAAGGTAGATTTGGGTACAATAAGAGGCGAAAAAGCAGATTCTGACTAAGATTTTATCGAAATCGGCAACTATTTGACTCAGAAAGGTTGCCTTACGTCGAAATCTAATAGTTTATTAAGGTTTTCGTTACTAAAATGCCCAAAGACGCCGATTTTGACTAGAATTTGAAAGATATTGACATGAATATATAACTGTTTGTATCAAAAAATGATAGTTTAAACTGATATTTGCAGTTTTGATGCGGTTTTAGGTACGACATGAGTCGAAGAAGCCGATTTTGACTGGAATCTGTTTAAAATGACAAAGAAAAACCTATTATCAATTCAAGGAAGTGAATTTTTAAGTAGTTATCTGCAGTTTTAATGTAGATTTCAGTTCGCTAAGTTATGAAAATGCATGTTTTGGCTATAATCTTCCGTAAATCAAGGGCGAAAACCAATTATTTGTCCCAAAAGAAGGTGTTTTAAGTATATATCTGCATTTCTAAGGTAGATTTGGGTACAATAAGAGGCGAAAAAGCAGATTCTGACTAAGATTTTATCGAAATCGGCAACTATTTGACTCAGAAAGGTTGCCTTACGTCGAAATCTAATAGTTTATTAAGGTTTTCGTTACTAAAATGCCCAAAGACGCCGATTTTGACTAGAATTTGAAAGATATTGACATGAATATATAACTGTTTGTATCAAAAAATGATAGTTTAAACTGATATTTGCAGTTTTGATGCGGTTTTAGGTACGACATGAGTCGAAGAAGCCGATTTTGACTGGAATCTGTTTAAAATGACAAAGAAAATCCTATTATCAATTCAAGGAAGTGAATTTTTAAGTAGTTATCTGCAGTTTTAATGTAGATTTCAGTTCGCTAAGTTATGAAAATGCATGTTTTGGCTATAATCTTCCGTAAATCAAGGGCGAAAACCAATTATTTGTCCCAAAAGAAGGTGTTTTAAGTATATATCTGCATTTCTAAGGTAGATTTGGGTACAATAAGAGGCGAAAAAGCAGATTCTGACTAAGATTTTATCGAAATCGGCAACTATTTGACTCAGAATGGTTGCCTTACGTCGAAATCTAATAGTTTATTAATGTTTTCGTTACTAAAATGCCCAAAGACGCCGATTTTGACTAGAATTTGAATGATATTGACATGAATATATAACTGTTTGTATCAAAAAATGATAGTTTAAACTGATATTTGCAGTTTTGATGCGGTTTTAGGTACGATATGAGTCGAAGAAGCCGATTTTGACTGGAATCTGTTTAAAATGACAAAGAAAAACCTATTATCAATTCAAGGAAGTGAATTTTTAAGTAGTTATCTGCAGTTTTAATGTAGATTTCAGTTCGCTAAGTTATGAAAATGCATGTTTTGGCTATAATCTTCCGTAAATCAAGGGCGAAAACCAATTATTTGTCCCAAAAGAAGGTGTTTTAAGTATATATCTGCATTTCTAAGGTAGATTTGGGTACAATAAGAGGCGAAAAAGCAGATTCTGACTAAGATTTTATCGAAATCGGCAACTATTTGACTCAGAAAGGTTGCCTTACGTCGAAATCTAATAGTTTATTAAGGTTTTCGTTACTAAAATGCCCAAAGACGCCGATTTTGACTAGAATTTGAAAGATATTGACATGAATATATAACTGTTTGTATCAAAAAATGATAGTTTAAACTGATATTTGCAGTTTTGATGCGGTTTTAGGAACGACATGAGTCGAAGAAGCCGATTTTGACTGGAATCTGTTTAAAATGACAAAGAAAAACCTATTATCAATTCAAGGAAGTGAATTTTTAAGTAGTTGTCTGCAGTTTTAATGTAGATTTCAGTTCGCTAAGTTATGAAAATGCATGTTTTGGCTATAATCTTCCGTAAATCAAGGGCGAAAACCAATTATTTGTCCCAAAAGAAGGTGTTTTAAGTATATATCTGCATTTTTAAGGTAGATTTGGGTACAATAAGAGGCGAAAAAGCAGATTCTGACTAAGATTTTATCGAAATCGGCAACTATTTGACTCAGAATGGTTGCCTTACGTCGAAATCTAATAGTTTATTAAGGTTTTCGTTACTAAAATGCCCAAAGACGCCGATTTTGACTAGAATTTGAAAGATATTGACATGAATATATAACTGTTTGTATCAAAAAATGATAGTTTAAACTGATATTTGCAGTTTTGATGCGGTTTTAGGTACGATATGAGTCGAAGAAGCCGATTTTGACTGGAATCTGTTTAAAATGACAAAGAAAAACCTATTATCAATTCAAGGAAGTGAATTTTTAAGTAGTTATCTGCAGTTTTAATGTAGATTTCAGTTCGCTAAGTTATGAAAATGCATGTTTTGGCTATAATCTTCCGTAAATCAAGGGCGAAAACCAATTATTTGTCCCAAAAGAAGGTGTTCTAAGTATATATCTGCATTTCTAAGGTAGATTTGGGTACAATAAGAGGCGAAAAAGCAGATTCTGACTAAGATTTTATCGAAATCGGCAATTATTTGACTCAGAATGGTTGCCTTACGTCGAAATCTAATAGTTTATTAATGTTTTCGTTACTAAAATGCCCAAAGACGCCGATTTTGACTAGAATTTGAATGATATTGACATGAATATATAACTGTTTGTATCAAAAAATGATAGTTTAAAGTGATATTTGCAGTTTTTATGCGGTTTTAGGTACGATATGAGTCGAAGAAGCCGATTTTGACTGGAATCTGTTTAAAATGACAAAGAAAAACCTATTATCAATTCAAGGAAGTGAATTTTTAAGTAGTTATCTGCAGTTTTAATGTAGATTTCAGTTCGCTAAGTTATGAAAATGCATGTTTTGGCTATAATCTTCCGTAAATCAAGGGCGAAAACCAATTATTTGTCCCAAAAGAAGGTGTTTTAAGTATATATCTGCATTTCTAAGGTAGATTTGGGTACAATAAGAGGCGAAAAAGCAGATTCTGACTAAGATTTTATCGAAATCGGCAACTATTTGACTCAGAATGGTTGCCTTACGTCGAAATCTAATAGTTTATTAAGGTTTTCGTTACTAAAATGCCCAAAGACGCCGATTTTGAGTAGAATTTGAAAGATATTGACATGAATCTATAACTGTTTGCATCAAAAAATGATAGTTTAAACTGATATTTGCAGTTTTGATGCGGTTTTAGATACGATATGAATCGAAGAAGCCGATTTTGACTGGAATCTGTTTAAAATGACAAAGAAAAACCTATTATCAATTCAAGGAAGTGAATTTTTAAGTAGTTGTCTGCAGTTTTAATGTAGATTTCAGTTCGCTAAGTTATGAAAATGCATGTTTTGGATATAATCTTCCGTAAATCAAGGGCGAAAACCAATTATTTGTCCCAAAAGAAGGTGTTTTAAGTATATATCTGCATTTTTAAGGTAGATTTGGGTACAATAAGAGGCGAAAAAGCAGATTCTGACTAAGATTTTATCGAAATCGGCAACTATTTGACTCAGAATGGTTGCCTTACGTCGAAATCTAATAGTCTATTAAGGTTTTCGTTACTAAAATGCCCAAAGACGCCGATTTTGACTAGAATTCGAAAGATATTGACATGAATATATAACTGTTTGTAACAAAAAACGATAGTTTAAACTGATATTTGCAGTTTTGATGCGGTTTTAGGTACGATATGAGTCGGAGAAGCCGATTTTGACTGGAATCTGTTTAAAATGACAAAGAAAAACTTATTATCAATTCAAGGAAGTGAATTTTTATGTAGTTATCTGCAGTTTTAATGTAGATTTCAGTTCGCTAAGTTATGAAAATGCATGTTTTGGCTATAATCTTCCGTAAATCAAGGGCGAAAACCAATTATTTGTCCCAAAAGAAGGTGTTTTAAGTATATATCTGCATTTCTAAGGTAGATTTGGGTACAATAAGAGGCGAAAAAGCAGATTCTGACTAAGATTTTATCGAAATCGGCAACTATTTGACTCAGAAAGGTTGCCTTACGTCGAAATCTAATAGTTTATTAAGGTTTTCGTTGCTAAAATGCCTAAAGACGCCGATTTTGACTAGAATTTGAAAGATATTGACATGAATATATAACTGTTTGTATCAAAAAATGGTAGTTTAAACTGATATTTGCAGTTTTGATGCGGTTTTAGGTACGATATGAGTCGAAGAAGCCGATTTTGACTGGAATCTGTTTAAAATGACAAAGAAAAACCTATTATCAATTCAAGGAAGTGAATTTTTAAGTAGTTATCTGCAGTTTTAATGTAGATTTCAGTGCGCTAAGTTATGAAAATGCATGTTTTGGCTATAATCTTCCGTAAATCAAGGGCGAAAACCAATTATTTGTCCCAAAAGAAGGTGTTTTAAGTATATATCTGCATTTCTAAGGTAGATTTGGGTACAATAAGAGGCGAAAAAGCAGATTCTGACTAAGATTTTATCGAAATCGGCAACTATTTGACTCAGAATGGTTGCCTTACGTCGAAATCTAATAGTTTATTAAGGTTTTCGTTACTAAAATGCCCAAAGACGCCGATTTGGACTAGAATTTGAATGATATTGACATGAATATATAACTGTTTGTATCAAAAAATGATAGTTTAAACTAATATTTGCAGTTTTGATGCGGTGTTAGATACGATATGAATCGAAGAAGCCGATTTTGACTGGAATCTGTTTAAAATGACAAAGAAAAACCTATTATCAATTCAAGGAAGTGAATTTTTAAGTAGTTATCTGCAGTTTTAATGTAGATTTCAGTTCGCTAAGTTATGAAAATGCATGTTTTGGCTATAATCTTCCGTAAATCAAGGGCGAAAACCAATTATTTGTCCCAAAAGAAGGTGTTTTAAGTATATATCTGCATTTCTAAGGTAGATTTGGGTACAATAAGAGGCGAAAAAGCAGATTCTGTCTAGGATTTTATCGAAATCGGCAACTTTTTAACTCAGAAAGGTTGCTTTACGTCGAAATCTAATAGTTTATTAAGGTTTTCGTTACTAAAATGCCCAAAGACGCCGATTTTGACTAGAATTTGAATGATATTGACATGAATATATAACTGTTTGTATCAAAAAATGATAGTTTAAACTGATATTTGCAGTTTTGATGCGGTTTTAGGTACGATATGAGTCGAAGAAGCCGATTTTGACTGGAATCTGTTTAAAATGACAAAGAAAAACCTATTATCAATTCAAGGAAGTGAATTTTTAAGTAGTTATCTGCAGTTTTAATGTAGATTTCAGTGCGCTAAGTTATGAAAATGCATGTTTTGGCTATAATCTTCCGTAAATCAAGGGCGAAAACCAATTATTTGTCCCAAAAGAAGGTGTTTTAAGTATATATCTGCATTTCTAAGGTAGATTTGGGTACAATAAGAGGCGAAAAAGCAGATTCTGACTAAGATTTTATCGAAATCGGCAACTATTTGACTCAGAATGGTTGCCTTACGTCGAAATCTAATAGTTTATTAAGGTTTTCGTTACTAAAATGCCCAAAGACGCCGATTTGGACTAGAATTTGAATGATATTGACATGAATATATAACTGTTTGTATCAAAAAATGATAGTTTAAACTAATATTTGCAGTTTTGATGCGGTGTTAGATACGATATGAGTCGGAGAAGCCGATTTTGACTGGAATCTGTTTAAAATGACAAAGAAAAACTTATTATCAATTCAAGGAAGTGAATTTTTATGTAGTTATCTGCAGTTTTAATGTAGATTTCAGTTCGCTAAGTTATGAAAATGCCTGTTTTGGCTATAATCTTCCGTAAATCAAGGGCGAAAACCAATTATTTGTCCCAAAAGAAGGTGTTTTAAGTATATATCCGCATTTCTAAGGTAGATTTGGGTACAATAAGAGGCGAAAAAGCAGATTCTGACTAAGATTTTATCGAAATCGGCAACTATTTGACTCAGAATGGTTGCCTTACGTCGAAATCTAATAGTTTATTAAGGTTTTCGTTACTAAAATGCCCAAAGACGCCGATTTTGACTAGAATTTGAAAGATATTGACATGAATATATAACTGTTTGTATCAAAAAATGATAGTTTAGACTGATATTTGCAGTTTTGATGCGGTTTTAGGTACGATATGAGTCGAAGAAGCCGATTTTGACTGGAATCTGTTTAAAATGACAAAGAAAAACCTATTATCAGTTCAAGGAAGTGAATTTTTAAGTAGTTATCTGCCGTTTTAATGTAGATTTCAGTTCGCTAAGTTATGAAAATGCATGCTTTGGCTATAATCTTCCGTAAATCAAGGGCGAAAACCAATTATTTGTCCCAAAAGAAGGTGTTCTAAGCATATATCTGCATTTCTAAGGTAGATTTGGGTACAATAAGAGGCGAAAAAGCAGATTCTGACTAAGATTTTATCGAAATGGGCAACTATTTGACTCAGAAAGGTTGCCTTACGTCGAAATCTAATAGTTTATTAAGGTTTTCGTTGCTAAAATGCCTAAAGACGCCGATTTTGACTAGAATTTGAAAGATATTGACATGAATATATAACTGTTTGTATCAAAAAATGATAGTTTAAACTGATTTTTGCAGTTTTGATGCGGTTTTAGGTACGATATGAGTCGAAGAAGCCGATTTTGACTGGAATCTGTTTAAAATGACAAAGAAAAACCTATTATCAATTCAAGGAAGTGAATTTTTAAGTAGTTATCTGCAGTTTTAATGTAGATTTCAGTGCGCTAAGTTATGAAAATGCATGTTTTGGCTATAATCTTCCGTAAATCAAGGGCGAAAACCAATTATTTGTCCCAAAAGAAGGTGTTTTAAGTATATATCTGCATTTCTAAGGTAGATTTGGGTACAATAAGAGGCGAAAAAGCAGATTCTGACTAAGATTTTATCGAAATCGGCAACTATTTGACTCAGAATGGTTGCCTTACGTCGAAATCTAATAGTTTATTAAGGTTTTCGTTACTAAAATGCCCAAAGACGCCGATTTGGACTAGAATTTGAATGATATTGACATGAATATATAACTGTTTGTATCAAAAAATGATAGTTTAAACTAATATTTGCAGTTTTGATGCGGTGTTAGATACGATATGAATCGAAGAAGCCGATTTTGACTGGAATCTGTTTAAAATGACAAAGAAAAACCTATTATCAATTCAAGGAAGTGAATTTTTAAGTAGTTATCTGCTGTTTTAATGTAGATTTCAGTTCGCTAAGTTATGAAAATGCATGTTTTGGCTATAATCTTCCGTAAATCAAGGGCGAAAACCAATTATTTGTCCCAAAAGAAGGTGTTTTAAGTATATATCTGCATTTCTAAGGTAGATTTGGGTACAATAAGAGGCGAAAAAGCAGATTCTGTCTAGGATTTTATCGAAATCGGCAACTTTTTAACTCAGAAAGGTTGCTTTACGTCGAAATCTAATAGTTTATTAAGGTTTTCGTTACTAAAATGCCCAAAGACGCCGATTTTGACTAGAATTTGAAAGATATTGACATGAATATATAACTGTTTGTACCAAAAAATGATAGTTTAAACTGATATTTGCAGTTTTGATGCGGTTTTAGGTACGATATGAGTCGAAGAAGCCGATTTTGACTGGAATCTGTTTAAAATGACAAGGAAAAACCTATTATCAATTCAAGGAAGTGAATTTTTAAGTAGTTATCTGCAGTTTTAATGTAGATTTCAGTTCGCTAAGTTATGAAAATGCATGCTTTGGCTATAATCTTCCGTAAATCAAGGGCGAAAACCAATTATTTGTCCCAAAAGAAGGTGTTCTAAGCATATATCTGCATTTCTAAGGTAGATTTGGGTACAATAAGAGGCGAAAAAGCAGATTGTGACTAAGATTTTATCGAAATCGGCAACTATTTGACTCAGAAAGGTTGCCTTACGTCGAAATCTAATAATTTATTAAGGTTTTCGTTACTAAAATGCCCAAAGACGCCGATTTTGACTAGAATTTGAAAGATATTGACATGAATATATAACTGTTTGTATCAAAAAATGATAGTTTAAACTAATATTTGCAGTTTTGATGCGGTTTTAGATACGATATGAATCGAAGAAGCCGATTTTGACTGGAATCTGTTTAAAATGACAAAGAAAAACCTATTATCAATTCAAGGAAGTGAATTTTTAAGTAGTTATCTGCAGTTTTAATGTAGATTTCAGTTCGCTAATTTATGAAAATGCATCTTTTGGCTATAATCTTCCGTAAATCAAGGGCGAAAACCAATTATTTGTCCCAAAAGAAGGTGTTTTAAGTATATATCTGCATTTCTATTGGTAGATTTGGGTACAATAAGAGGCGAAAAAACAGATTCTGACTAAGATTTTATCGAAATCGGCAACTATTTGACTCAGAAAGGTTGCCTTACGTCGAAATCTAATAGTTTATTAAGGTTTTCGTTACTAAAATGCCCAAAGACGCCGATTTTGACTAGAATTTGAAAGATATTGACATGAATATATAACTGTTTGTATCAAAAAATGATAGTTTAAACTGATATTTGCAGTTTTGATGCGGTTTTAGGTACGATATGAGTCGGAGAAGCCGATTTTGACTGGAATCTGTTTAAAATGACAAAGAAAAACTTATTATCAATTCAAGGAAGTGAATTTTTATGTAGTTATCTGCAGTTTTAATGTAGATTTCAGTTCGCTAAGTTATGAAAATGCCTGTTTTGGCTATAATCTTCCGTAAATCAAGGGCGAAAACCAATTATTTGTCCCAAAAGAAGGTGTTTTAAGTATATATCCGCATTTCTAAGGTAGATTTGGGTACAATAAGAGGCGAAAAAGCAGATTCTGACTAAGATTTTATCGAAATCGGCAACTATTTGACTCAGAATGGTTGCCTTACGTCGAAATCTAATAGTTTATTAAGGTTTTCGTTACTAAAATGCCCAAAGACGCCGATTTTGACTAGAATTTGAAAGATATTGACATGAATATATAACTGTTTGTATCAAAAAATGATAGTTTAAACTGATATTTGCAGTTTTGATGCGGTTTTAGGTACGATATGAGTCGAAGAAGCCGATTTTGACTGGAATCTGTTTAAAATGACAAAGAAAAACCTATTATCAATTCAAGGAAGTGAATTTTTAAGTAGTTATCTGCAGTTTTAATGTAGATTTCAGTTCGCTAAGTTATGAAAATGCATGTTTTGGCTATAATCTTCCGTAAATCAAGGGCGAAAACCATTTATTTGTCCCAAAAGAAGGTGTTTTAAGTATATATCTGCATTTCTAAGGTAGATTTGGGTACAATAAGAGGCGAAAAAGCAGATTCTGACTAAGATTTTATCGAAATCGGCAACTATTTGACTCAGAAAGGTTGCCTTACGTCGAAATCTAATAATTTATTAAGGTTTTCGTTACTAAAATGCCCAAAGACGCCGATTTTGACTAGAATTTGAAAGATATTGACATGAATATATAACTGTTTGTATCAAAAAATGATAGTTTAAACTAATATTTGCAGTTTTGATGCGGTTTTAGATACGATATGAATCGAAGAAGCCGATTTTGACTGGAATCTGTTTAAAATGACAAAGAAAAACCTATTATCAATTCAAGGAAGTGAATTTTTAAGTAGTTATCTGCAGTTTTAATGTAGATTTCAGTTCGCTAATTTATGAAAATGCATCTTTTGGCTATAATCTTCCGTAAATCAAGGGCGAAAACCAATTATTTGTCCCAAAAGAAGGTGTTTTAAGTATATATCTGCATTTCTATTGGTAGATTTGGGTACAATAAGAGGCGAAAAAACAGATTCTGACTAAGATTTTATCGAAATCGGCAACTATTTGACTCAGAAAGGTTGCCTTACGTCGAAATCTAATAGTTTATTAAGGTTTTCGTTACTAAAATGCCCAAAGACGCCGATTTTGACTAGAATTTGAAAGATATTGACATGAATATATAACTGTTTGTATCAAAAAATGATAGTTTAAACTAATATTTGCAGTTTTGATGCGGTTTTAGGTACGATATGAGTCGAAGAAGCCGATTTTGACTGGAATCTGTTTAAAATGACAAAGAAAAACCTATTATCAATTCAAGGAAGTGAATTTTTAAGTAGTTATCTGCAGTTTTAATGTAGATTTCAGTTCGCTAAGTTATGAAAATGCATGTTTTGGCTATAATCTTCGGTAAATCAAGGGCGAAAACCATTTATTTGTCCCAAAAGAAGGTGTTTTAAGTATATATCTGCATTTCTAAGGTAGATTTGGGTACAATAAGAGGCGAAAAAGCAGATTCTGACTAAGATTTTATCGAAATCGGCAACTATTTGACTCAGAAACGTTGCCTTACGTCGAAATCTAATAATTTATTAAGGTTTTCGTTACTAAAATGCCCAAAGACGCCGATTTTGACTAGAATTTGAAAGATATTGACATGAATATAAAACTGTTTGTATCAAAAAATGATAGTTTAAACTAATATTTGCAGTTTTGATGCGGTTTTAGATACGATATGAATCGAAGAAGCCGATTTTGACTGGAATTTGTTTAAAATGACAAAGAAAAACCTATTATCAATTCAAGGAAGTGAATTTTTAAGTCGTTATCTGCAGTTTTAATGTAGATTTCAGTTCGCTAAGTTACGAAAATTCATGTTTTGGCTATAATCTTCCGTAAATCAAGGGCGAAAACCAATTATTTGTCCCAAAAGAAGGTGTTTTAAGTATATATCTGCATTTCTGAGGTAGATTTGGGTACAATAAGAGGCGAAAAAGCAGATTCTGACTAAGATTTTATCGAAATCGGCAATTATTTGACTCAGAATGGTTGCCTTACGTCGAAATCTAATAGTTTATTAAGGTTTTCGTTACTAAAATGCCCAAAGACGCCGATTTTGACTAGAATTTGAAAGATATTGACATGAATATATAATTGTTTGTATCAAAAAATGATAGTTTAAACTGATATTTGCAGTTTTGATTCGGTTTTAGGTACGATATGAGTCGAAGAAGCCGATTTTGACTGGAATCTGTTTAAAACGACAAAGAAAAACCTATTATCAATTCAAGGAAGTGAATTTTTAAGTAGTTATCTGCAGTTTTAATGTAGATTTCAGTTCGCTAAGTTACGAAAATTCATGTTTTGGCTATAATCTTCCGTAAATCAAGGGCGAAAACCAATTATTTGTCCCAAAAGAAGGTGTTCTAAGTATATATCTGCATTTCTAAGGTAGATTTGGGTACAATAAGAGGCGAAAAAGCAGATTCTGACTAAGATTTTATCGAAATCGGCAATTATTTGACTCAGAATGGTTGCCTTACGTCGAAATCTAATAGTTTATTAAGGTTTTCGTTACTAAAATGCCCAAAGACGCCGATTTTGACTAGAATTTGAAAGATATTGACATGAATATATAATTGTTTGTATCAAAAAATGATAGTTTAAACTGATATTTGCAGTTTTGATTCGGTTTTAGGTACGATTTGAGTCGAAGAAGCCGATTTTGACTGGAATCTGTTTAAAACGACAAAGAAAAACCTATTATCAATTCAAGGAAGTGAATTTTTAAGTAGTTATCTGCAGTTTTAATGTAGATTTCAGATCGCTAAGTTACGAAAATTCATGTTTTGGCTATAATCTTCCGTAAATCAAGGGCGAAAACCAATTATTTGTCCCAAAAGAAGGTGTTTTAAGTATATATCTGCATTTCTGAGGTAGATTTGGGTACAATAAGAGGCGAAAAAGCAGATTCTGACTAAGATTTTATCGAAATCGGCAACTATTTGACTCAGAATGGTTGCCTTACGTCGAAATCTAATAGTTTATTAAGGTTTTCGTTACTAAAATGCCCAAAGACGCCGATTTTGACTAGAATTTGAAAGATATTGACATGAATATATAACTGTTTGTATCAAAAAATGATAGTTTAAACTGATATTTGCAGTTTTGATGCGGTTTTAGATACGATATGAATCGAAGAAGCCGATTTTGACTGGAATCTGTTTAAAATGACGAAGAAAAACCTATTATCAATTCAAGGAAGTGAATTTTTAAGTAGTTATCTGCAGTTTTAATGTAGATTTCAGTTCGCTAATTTATGAAAATGCATCTTTTGGCTATAATCTTCCGTAAATCAAGGGCGATAACCAATTATTTGTCCCAAAAGAAGGTGTTTTAAGTATATATCTGCATTTCTATTGGTAGATTTGCGTACAATAAGAGGCGAAAAAGCAGATTCTGACTAAGATTTTATCGAAATCGGCAACTATTTGACTCAGAAAGGTTGCCTTACGTCGAAATCTAATAGTTTATTAAGGTTTTCGTTACTAAAATTCCCAAAGACGCCGATTTTGACTAGAATTTGAAAGATATTGACATGAATATATAACTGTTTGTATCAAAAAATGATAGTTTAAACTGATATTTGCAGTTTTGATGCGGTTTTAGGTACGATATGAGTCGGAGAAGCCGATTTTGACTGGAATCTGTTTAAAATGACAAAGAAAAACTTATTATCAATTCAAGGAAGTGAATTTTTATGTAGTTATCTGCAGTTTTAATGTAGATTTCAGTTCGCTAAGTTATGAAAATGCCTGTTTTGGCTATAATCTTCCGTAAATCAATGGCGAAAACCAATTATTTGTCCCAAAAGAAGGTGTTTTAAGTATATATCCGCATTTCTAAGGTAGATTTGGGTACAATAAGAGGCGAAAAAGCAGATTCTGACTAAGATTTTATCGAAATCGGCAACTATTTGACTCAGAATGGTTGCCTTACGTCGAAATCTAATAGTTTATTAAGGTTTTCGTTACTAAAATGCCCAAAGACGCCTATTTTGACTAGAATTTGAAAGATATTGACATGAATATATAACTGTTTGTATCAAAAAATGATAGTTTAAACTGATATTTGCAGTTTTGATGCGGTTTTAGGTACGATATGAGTCGAAGAAGCCGATTTTGACTGGAATCTGTTTAAAATGACAAAGAAAAACCTATTATCAATTCAAGGAAGTGAATTTTTAAGTAGTTATCTGCAGTTTTAATGTAGATTTCAGTTCGCTAAGTTATGAAAATGCATGTTTTGGCTATAATCTTCCGTAAATCAAGGGCGAAAACCATTTATTTGTCCCAAAAGAAGGTGTTTTAAGTATATATCTGCATTTCTAAGGTAGATTTGGGTACAATAAGAGGCGAAAAAGCAGATTCTGACTAAGATTTTATCGAAATCGGCAACTATTTGACTCAGAAAGGTTGCCTTACGTCGAAATCTAATAATTTATTAAGGTTTTCGTTACTAAAATGCCCAAAGACGCCGATTTTGACTAGAATTTGAAAGATATTGACATGAATATATAACTGTTTGTATCAAAAAATGATAGTTTAAACTAATATTTGCAGTTTTGATGCGGTTTTAGATACGATATGAATCGAAGAAGCCGATTTTGACTGGAATCTGTTTAAAATGACAAAGAAAAACCTATTATCAATTCAAGGAAGTGAATTTTTAAGTAGTTATCTGCAGTTTTAATGTAGATTTCAGTTCGCTAATTTATGAAAATGCATCTTTTGGCTATAATCTTCCGTAAATCAAGGGCGAAAACCAATTATTTGTCCCAAAAGAAGGTGTTTTAAGTATATATCTGCATTTCTATTGGTAGATTTGGGTACAATAAGAGGCGAAAAAACAGATTCTGACTAAGATTTTATCGAAATCGGCAACTATTTGACTCAGAAAGGTTGCCTTACGTCGAAATCTAATAGTTTATTAAGGTTTTCGTTACTAAAATGCCCAAAGACGCCGATTTTGACTAGAATTTGAAAGATATTGACATGAATATATAACTGTTTGTATCAAAAAATGATAGTTTAAACTGATATTTGCAGTTTTGATGCGGTTTTAGGTACGATATGAGTCGGAGAAGCCGATTTTGACTGGAATCTGTTTAAAATGACAAAGAAAAACCTATTATCAATTCAAGGAAGTGAATTTTTAAGTAGTTATCTGCAGTTTTAATGTAGATTTCAGTTCGCTAAGTTATGAAAATGCCTGTTTTGGCTATAATCTTCCGTAAATCAAGGGCGAAAACCAATTATTTGTCCCAAAAGAAGGTGTTTTAAGTATATATCCGCATTTCTAAGGTAGATTTGGGTACAATAAGAGGCGAAAAAGCAGATTCTGACTAAGATTTTATCGAAATCGGCAACTATTTGACTCAGAATGGTTGCCTTACGTCGAAATCTAATAGTTTATTAAGGTTTTCGTTACTAAAATGCCCAAAGACGCCGATTTTGACTAGAATTTGAAAGATATTGACATGAATATATAACTGTTTGTATCAAAAAATGATAGTTTAAACTAATATTTGCAGTTTTGATGCGGTTTTAGGTACGATATGAGTCGAAGAAGCCAATTTTGACTGGAATCTGTTTAAAATGACAAAGAAAAACCTATTATCAATTCAAGGAAGTGAATTTTTAAGTAGTTATCTGCAGTTTTAATGTAGATTTCAGTTCGCTAAGTTATGAAAATGCATGTTTTGGCTATAATCTTCGGTAAATCAAGGGCGAAAACCATTTATTTGTCCCAAAAGAAGGTGTTTTAAGTATATATCTGCATTTCTAAGGTAGATTTGGGTACAATAAGAGGCGAAAAAGCAGATTCTGACTAAGATTTTATCGAAATCGGCAACTATTTGACTCAGAAAGGTTGCCTTACGTCGAAATCTAATAATTTATTAAGGTTTTCGTTACTAAAATGCCCAAAGACGCCGATTTTGACTAGAATTTGAAAGATATTGACATGAATATATAACTGTTTGTATCAAAAAATGATAGTTTAAACTAATATTTGCAGTTTTGATGCGGTTTTAGGTACGATATGAATCGAAGAAGCCGATTTTGACTGGAATTTGTTTAAAATGACAAAGAAAAACCTATTATCAATTCAAGGAAGTGAATTTTTAAGTCGTTATCTGCAGTTTTAATGTAGATTTCAGTTCGCTAAGTTATGAAAATGCATGTTTTGGCTATAATCTTCCGTAAATCAAGGGCGAAAACCAATTATTTGTCCCAAAAGAAGGTGTTTTAAGTATATATCTGCATTTCTAAGGTAGATTTGGGTACAATAAGAGGCGAAAAAGCAGATTCTGTCTAGGATTTTATCGAAATCGGCAAGTATTTAACTCAGAAAGGTTGCCTTACGTCGAAATCTAATAGTTTATTAAGGTTTTCGTTACTAAAATGCCCAAAGACGCCGATTTTGACTAGAATTTGAAAGATATTGACATGAATATATAACTGTTTGTATCAAAAAATTATAGTTTAAACTGATATTTGCAGTTTTGATGCGGTTTTAGATACGATATGAATCGAAGAAGCCGATTTTGACTGGAATTTGTTTAAAATGACAAAGAAAAACCTATTATCAATTCAAGGAAGTGAATTTTTAAGTAGTTATCTGCAGTTCTAATGTAGATTTCAGTTCGCTAAGTTATGAAAATGCATGTTTTGGCTATAATCTTCCGTAAATCAAGGGCGAAAATCAATTATTTGTCCCAAAAGAAGGTGTTCTAAGTATATATCTGCATTTCTAAGGTAGATTTGGGTACAATAAGATTCGAAAAAGCAGATTCTGACTAAGATTTTATCGAAATCGGCAATTATTTGACTCAGAATGGTTGCCTTACGTCGAAATCTAATAGTTTATTAAGGTTTTCGTTACTAAAATGCCCAAAGACGCCGATTTTGACTAGAATTTGAAAGATATTGACATGAATATATAACTGTTTGTATCAAAAAATGATAGTTTAAACTGATATTTGCAGTTTTGATGCGGTTTTAGGTACGATATGAGTCGAAGAAGCCGATTTTGACTGGAATCTGTTTAAAACGACAAAGAAAAACCTATTATCAATTCAAGGAAGTGAATTTTTAAGTAGTTATCTGCAGTTTTAATGTAGATTTCAGTTCGCTAAGTTATGAAAATGCATGTTTTGGCTATAATCTTCCGTAAATCAAGGGCGAAAACCAATTATTTGTCCCAAAAGAAGGTGTTTTAAGTATATATCTGCATTTCTAAGGTAGATTTGGGTACAATAAGAGGCGAAAAAGCAGATTCTGACTAAGATTTTATCGAAATCGGCAACTATTTAACTCAGAAAGGTTGCCTTACGTCGAAATCTAATAGTTTATTAAGGTTTTCGTTACTAAAATGCCCAAAGACGCCGATTTTGACTAGAATTTGAAAGATATTGACATGAATATATAACTGTTTGTATCAAAAAATGATAGTTTAAACTGATATTTGCAGTTTTGATGCGGTTTTAGGTACGATATGAGTCGAAGAAGCCGATTTTGACTGGAATCTGTTAAAAACGACAAAGAAAAACCTATTATCAATTCAAGGAAGTGAATTTTTAAGTAGTTATCTGCAGTTTTAATGTAGATTTCAGTTCGCTAAGTTACGAAAATTCATGTTTTGGCTATAATCTTATGTAAATCAAGGGCGAAAACCAATTATTTGTCCCAAAAGAAGGTGTTTTAAGTATATATCTGCATTTCTAAGGTAGATTTGGGTACAATAAGAGGCGAAAAAGCAGATTCTGACTAAGATTTTATCGAAATCGGCAACTATTTAACTCAGAAAGGTTGCCTTACGTCGAAATCTAATAGTTTATTAAGGTTTTCGTTACTAAAATGCCCAAAGACGCCGATTTTGACTAGAATTTGAAAGATATTGACATGAATATATAACTGTTTGTATCAAAAAATGATAGTTTAAACTGATATTTGAAGTTTTGATGCGGTTTTAGGTACGATATGAGTCAGAGAAGCCGATTTTGACTGGAATCTGTTTAAAATGACAAAGAAAAACTTATTATCAATTCAAGGAAGTGAATTTTTATGTAGTTATCTGCAGTTTTAATGTAGATTTCAGTTCGCTAAGTTATGAAAATGCCTGTTTTGGCTATAATCTTCCGTAAATCAAGGGCGAAAACCAATTATTTGTCCCAAAAGAAGGTGTTTTAAGTATATATCTGCATTTCTAAGGTAGATTTGGGTACAATAAGAGGCGAAAAAGCAGATTCTGACTAAGATTTTATCGAAATCGGCAACTATTTGACTCAGAATGGTTGCCTTACGTCGAAATCTAATAGTTTATTAAGGTTTTCGTTACTAAAATGCCCAAAGACGCCGATTTTGACTAGAATTTGAAAGATATTGACATGAATATATAACTGTTTGTATCAAAAAATGATAGTTTAAACTGATATTTGCAGTTTTGATGCGGTTTTAGGTACGATATGAGTCGAAGAAGCCGATTTTGACTGGAATCTGTTTAAAATGACAAAGAACAACCTATTATCAATTCAAGGAAGTGAATTTTTAAGTAGTTATCTGCAGTTTTAATGTAGATTTCAGTTCGCTAAGTTATGAAAATGCATGTTTTGGCTATAATCTTCCGTAAATCAAGGGCGAAAACCAATTATTTGTCCCAAAAGAAGGTGTTTTAAGTATATATCTGCATTTCTAAGGTAGATTTGGGTACAATAAGAGGCGAAAAAGCAGATTCTGTCTAGGATTTTATCGAAATCGGCAACTATTTAACTCAGAAAGGTTGCCTTACGTCGAAATCTAATAGTTTATTAAGGTTTTCGTTACTAAAATGCCCAAAGACGCCGATTTTGACTAGAATTTGAAAGATATTGACATGAATATATAACTGTTTGTATCAAAAAATGATAGTTTAAACTGATATTTCCAGTTTTGATGCGGTTTTAGATACGATATGAATCGAAGAAGCCGATTTTGACTGGAATCTATTTAAAATGACAAAGAACAACCTATTATCAATTCAAGGAAGTGAATTTTTAAGTAGTTATCTGCAGTTTTAATGTAGATTTCAGTTCGCTAAGTTATGAAAATGCATGTTTTGGCTATAATCTTCCGTAAATCAAGGGCGAAAACCAATTATTTGTCCCAAAAGAAGGTGTTTTAAGTATATATCTGCATTTCTAAGGTAGATTCGGGTACAATAAGAGGCGAAAAAGCAGATTCTGAATAAGATTTTATCGAAATCGGCAACTATTTGACTCAGAATGGTTGCCTTACGTCGAAATCTTATAGTTTATTAAGGTTTTCGTTACTAAAATGCCCAAAGACGCCGATTTTGACTAGAATTTGAAAGATATTGACATGAATATATAACTGTTTGTATCAAAAAATGATAGTTTAAACTGATATTTGCAGTTTTGATTCGGTTTTAGGTACGATATGAGTCGAAGAAGCCGATTTTGACTGGAATCTGTTTAAAACGACAAAGAAAAACCTATTATCAATTCAAGGAAGTGAATTTTTAAGTAGTTATCTGCAGTTTTAATGTAGATTTCAGTTCGCTAAGTTATGAAAATGCATGTTTTGGCTATAAATCTTCCGTAAATCAAGGGCGAAAACCAATTATTTGTCCCAAAAAAGGTGTTCTAAGTATATATCTGCATTTCTAAGGTAGATTTGGGTACAATAAGAGGCGAAAAAGCAGATTCTGACTAAGATTTTATCGAAATCGGCAATTATTTGACTCAGAATGGTTGCCTTACGTCGAAATCTAATCGTTTATTAAGGTTTTCGTTACTAAAATGCCCAAAGACGCCGATTTTGACTAGAATTTGAAAGATATTGACATGAATATATAATTGTTTGTATCAAAAAATGATAGTTTAAACTGATATTTGCAGTTTTGATTCGGTTTTAGGTACGATATGAGTCGAAGAAGCCGATTTTGACTGGAATCTGTTTAAAACGACAAAGAAAAACCTATTATCAATTCAAGGAAGTGAATTTTTAAGTAGTTATCTGCAGTTTTAATGTAGATTTCAGTTCGCTAAGTTACGAAAATTCATGTTTTGGCTATAATCTTCCGTAAATCAAGGGCGAAAACCAATTATTTGTCCCAAAAGAAGGTGTTTTAAGTATATATCTGCATTTCTGAGGTAGATTTGGGTACAATAAGAGGCGAAAAAGCAGATTCTGACTAAGATTTTATCGAAATCGGCAACTATTTGACTCAGAATGGTTGCCTTACGTCGAAATCTAATAGTTTATTAAGGTTTTCGTTACTAAAATGCCCAAAGACGCCGATTTTGACTAGAATTTGAAAGATATTGACATGAATATATAACTGTTTGTATCAAAAAATGATAGTTTAAACTGATATTTGCAGTTTTGATGCGGTTTTAGATACGATATGAATCGAAGAAGCCGATTTTGACTGGAATCTGTTTAAAATGACGAAGAAAAACCTATTATCAATTCAAGGAAGTGAATTTTTAAGTAGTTATCTGCAGTTTTAATGTAGATTTCAGTTCGCTAATTTATGAAAATGCATCTTTTGGCTATAATCTTCCGTAAATCAAGGGCGAAAACCAATTATTTGTCCCAAAAGAAGGTGTTTTAAGTATATATCTGCATTTCTATTGGTAGATTTGCGTACAATAAGAGGCGAAAAAGCAGATTCTGACTAAGATTTTATCGAAATCGGCAACTATTTGACTCAGAAAGGTTGCCTTACGTCGAAATCTAATAGTTTATTAAGGTTTTCGTTACTAAAATGCCCAAAGACGCCGATTTTGACTAGAATTTGAAAGATATTGACATGAATATATAACTGTTTGTATCAAAAAATGATAGTTTAAACTGATATTTGCAGTTTTGATGCGGTTTTAGGTACGATATGAGTCGGAGAAGCCGATTTTGACTGGAATCTGTTTAAAATGACAAAGAAAAACTTATTATCAATTCAAGGAAGTGAATTTTTATGTAGTTAGCTGCAGTTTTAATGTAGATTTCAGTTCGCTAAGTTATGAAAATGCCTGTTTTGGCTATAATCTTCCGTAAATCAAGGGCGAAAACCAATTATTTGTCCCAAAAGAAGGTGTTTTAAGTATATATCCGCATTTCTAAGGTAGATTTGGGTACAATAAGAGGCGAAAAAGCAGATTCTGACTAAGATTTTATCGAAATCGGCAACTATTTGACTCAGAAAGGTTGCCTTACGTCGAAATCTAATAGTTTATTAAGGTTTTCGTTACTAAAATGCCCAAAGACGCCGATTTTGACTAGAATTTGAAAGATATTGACATGAATATATAACTGTTTGTATCAAAAAATGATAGTTTAAACTGATATTTGCAGTTTTGATGCGGTTTTAGGTACGATATGAGTCGGAGAAGCCGATTTTGACTGGAATCTGTTTAAAATGACAAAGAAAAACTTATTATCAATTCAAGGAAGTGAATTTTTATGTAGTTATCTGCAGTTTTAATGTAGATTTCAGTTCGCTAAGTTATGAAAATGCCTGTTTTGGCTATAATCTTCCGTAAATCAAGGGCGAAAACCAATTATTTGTCCCAAAAGAAGGTGTTTTAAGTATATATCCGCATTTCTAAGGTAGATTTGGATACAATAAGAGGCGAAAGAGCAGATTCTGACTAAGATTTTATCGAAATCGGCAACTATTTGACTCAGAATGGTTGCCTTACGTCGAAATCTAATAGTTTATTAAGGTTTTCGTTACTAAAATGCTCAAAGACGCCGATTTTGACTAGAATTTGAAAGATATTGACATGAATATATAACTGTTTGTATCAAAAAATGATAGTTTAAACTAATATTTGCAGTTTTGATGCGGTTTTAGGTACGATATGAGTCGAAGAAGCCGATTTTGACTGGAATCTGTTTAAAATGACAATGAAAAACCTATTATCAATTCAAGGAAGTGAATTTTTAAGTAGTTATCTGCAGTTTTAATGTAGATTTCAGTTCGCTAAGTTATGAAAATGCATGTTTTGGCTATAATCTTCGGTAAATCAAGGGCGAAAACCATTTATTTGTCCCAAAAGAAGGTGTTTTAAGTATATATCTGCATTTCTAAAGTAGATTTGGGTACAATAAGAGGCGAAAAAGCAGATTCTGACTAAGATTTTATCGAAATCGGCAACTATTTGACTCAGAAAGGTTGCCTTACGTCGAAATCTAATAATTTATTAAGGTTTTCGTTACTAAAATGCCCAAAGACGCCGATTTTGACTAGAATTTGAAAGATATTGACATGAATATATAACTGTTTGTATCAAAAAATGATAGTTTAAACTAATATTTGCAGTTTTGATGCGGTTTTAGATACGATATGAATCGAAGAAGCCGATTTTGACTGGAATTTGTTTAAAATGACAAAGAAAAACCTATTATCAATTCAAGGAAGTGAATTTTTAAGTAGTTATCTGCAGTTTTAATGTAGATTTCAGTTCGCTAAGTTATGAAAATGCATGTTTTGGCTATAATCTTCCGTAAATCAAGGGCGAAAACCAATTATTTGTCCCAAAAGAAGGTGTTTTAAGTATATATCTGCATTTCTAAGGTAGATTTGGGTACAATAAGAGGCGAAAAAGCAGATTCTGTCTAGGATTTTATCGAAATCGGCAACTATTTAACTCAGAAAGGTTGCCTTACGTCGAAATCTAATAGTTTATTAAGGTTTTCGTTACTAAAATGCCCAAAGACGCCGATTTTGACTAGAATTTGAAAGATATTGACATGAATATAAAACTGTTTGTATCAAAAAATGATAGTTTAAACTGATATTTGCAGTTTTGATGCGGTTTTAGATACGATATGAATCGAAGAAGCCGATTTTGACTGGAATTTGTTTAAAATGACAAAGAAAAACCTATTATCAATTCAAGGAAGTGAATTTTTAAGTAGTTATCTGCAGTTCTAATGTAGATTTCAGTTCGCTAAGTTACGAAAATTCATGTTTTGGCTATAATCTTCCGTAAATCAAGGGCGAAAACCAATTATTTGTCCCAAAAGAAGGTGTTCTAAGTATATATCTGCATTTCTAAGGTAGATTTGGGTACAATAAGAGGCGAAAAAGCAGATTCTGACTAAGATTTTATCGAAATCGGCAATTATTTGACTCAGAATGGTTGCCTTACGTCGAAATCTAATAGTTTATTAAGGTTTTCGTTACTAAAATGCCCAAAGACGCCGATTTTGACTAGAATTTGAAAGATATTGACATGAATATATAACTGTTTGTATCAAAAAATGATAGTTTAAACTGATATTTGCAGTTTTGATGCGGTTTTAGGTACGATATGAGTCGAAGAAGCCGATTGTGACTGGAATCTGTTTAAAACGACAAAGAAAAACCTATTATCAATTCAAGGAAGTGAATTTTTAAGTAGTTATCTGCAGTTTAAATGTAGATTTCAGTTCGCTAAGTTACGAAAATTCATGTTTTGGCTATAATCTTCCGTAAATCAAGGGCGAAAACCAATTATTTGTAACAAAAGAAGGTGTTTTAAGTATATATCTGCATTTCTAAGGTAGATTTGGGTACAATAAGAGGCGAAAAAGCAGATTCTGACTAAGATTTTATCGAAATCGGCAACTATTTGACTCAGAATGGTTGCCTTACGTCGAAATCTAATAGTTTATTAAGGTTTTCGTTACTAAAATGCCCAAAGACGCCGATTTTGACTAGAATTTGAAAGATATTGACATGAATATATAACTGTTTGTATCAAAAAATGATAGTTTAAACTGATATTTGCAGTTTTGATGCGGTTTTAGATACGATATGAATCGAAGAAGCCGATTTTGACTGGAAAGTGACATTTTAAGTAGTTATCTGCAGTTTTAATGTAGATTTCAGTTCGCTAAGTTATGAAAATGCATGTTTTGGCTATAATCTTCCGTAAATCAAGGGCGAAAACCAATTATTTGTCCCAAAAGAAGGTGTTTTAAGTATATATCTGCATTTCTAAGGTAGATTTGGGTACAATAAGAGGCGAAAAAGCAGATTCTGACTAAGATTTTATCGAAATCGGCAACTATTTGACTCAGAATGGTTGCCTTACGTCGAAATCTAATAGTTTATTAAGGTTTTCGTTACTAAAATGCTAAAAGACGCCGATTTTGACTAGAATTTGAAAGATATTGACATGAATATATAACTGTTTGTATCAAAAAATGATAGTTTAAACTGATATTTGCAGTTTTGATGCGGTTTTAGATACGATATGAATCGAAGAAGCCGATTTTGACTGGAATCTGTTTAAAATGACAAAGAAAAACCTATTATCAATTCAAGGAAGTGAATTTTTAAGTAGTTATCTGCAGTTTTAATGTAGATTTCAGTTCGCTAAGTTATGAAAATGCATGTTTTGGCTATAATCTTCCGTAAATCAAGGGCGAAAACCAATTATTTGTCCCAAAAGAAGGTGTTTTAAGTATATATCTGCATTTCTAAGGTAGATTTGGGTACAATAAGAGGCGAAAAAGCAGATTCTGACTAAGATTTTATCGAAATCGGCAACTATTTAACTCAGAAAGGTTGCCTTACGTCGAAATCTAATAGTTTATTAAGGTTTTCGTTACTAAAATGCCCAAAGACGCCGATTTTGACTAGAATTTGAAAGATATTGACATGAATATATAACTGTTTGTATCAAAAAATGATAGTTTAAACTGATATTTGCAGTTTTGATGCGGTTTTAGGTACGATATGAGTCAGAGAAGCCGATTTTGACTGGAATCTGTTTAAAATGACAAAGAAAAACTTATAATCAATTCAAGAAAGTGAATTTTTATGTAGTTATCTGCAGTTTTAATGTAGATTTCAGTTCGCTAAGTTATGAAAATGCCTGTTTTGGCTATAATCTTCCGTAAATCAAGGGCGAAAACCAATTATTTGTCCCAAAAGAAGGTGTTTTAAGTATATATCTGCATTTCTAAGGTAGATTTGGGTACAATAAGAGGCGAAAAAGCAGATTCTGACTAAGATTTTATCGAAATCGGCAACTATTTGACTCAGAATGGTTGCCTTACGTCGAAATCTAATAGTTTATTAAGGTTTTCGTTACTAAAATGCCCAAAGACGCCGATTTTGACTAGAATTTGAAAGATATTGACATGAATATATAACTGTTTGTATCAAAAAATGATAGTTTAAACTGATATTTGCAGTTTTGATGCGGTTTTAGGTACGATATGAGTCGAAGAAGCCGATTTTGACTGGAATCTGTTTAAAATGACAAAGAACAACCTATTATCAAATCAAGGAAGTGAATTTTTAAGTAGTTATCTGCAGTTTTAATGTAGATTTCAGTTCGCTAAGTTATGAAAATGCATGTTTTGGCTATAATCTTCCGTAAATCAAGGGCGAAAACCAATTATTTGTCCCAAAAGAAGGTGTTTTAAGTATATATCTGCATTTCTAAGGTAGATTTGGGTACAATAAGAGGCGAAAAAGCAGATTCTGTCTAGGATTTTATCGAAATCGGCAACTATTTAACTCAGAAAGGTTGCCTTACGTCGAAATCTAATAGTTTATTAAGGTTTTCGTTACTAAAATGCCCAAAGACGCCGATTTTGACTAGAATTTGAAAGATATTGACATGAATATATAACTGTTTGTATCAAAAAATGATAGTTTAAACTGATATTTGCAGTTTTGATGCGGTTTTAGATACGATATGAATCGAAGAAGCCGATTTTGACTGGAATCTGTTTAAAATGACAAAGAAAAACCTATTATCAATTCAAGGAAGTGAATTTTTAAGTAGTTATCTGCAGTTCTAATGTAGATTTCAGTTCGCTAAGTTATGAAAATGCATGTTTTGGCTATAATCTTCCGTAAATCAAGGGCGAAAACCAATTATTTGTCCCAAAAGAAGGTGTTCTAAGTATATATCTGCATTTCTAAGGTAGATTTGGGTACAATAAGAGGCGAAAAAGCAGATTCTGACTAAGATTTTATCGAAATCGGCAATTATTTGACTCAGAATGGTTGCCTTACGTCGAAATCTAATAGTTTATTAAGGTTTTCGTTACTAAAATGCCCAAAGACGCCGATTTTGACTAGAATTTGAAAGATATTGACATGAATATATAACTGTTTGTATCAAAAAATGATAGTTTAAACTGATATTTGCAGTTTTGATGCGGTTTTAGGTACGATATGAGTCGAAGAAGCCGATTTTGACTGGAATCTGTTTAAAACGACAAAGAAAAACCTATTATCAATTCAAGGAAGTGAATTTTTATGTAGTTATCTGCAGTTTTAATGTAGATTTCAGTTCGCTAAGTTACGAAAATTCATGTTTTGGCTATAATCTTCCGTAAATCAAGGGCGAAAACCAATTATTTGTCCCAAAAGAAGGTGTTTTAAGTATATATCTGCATTTCTAAGGTAGATTTGGGTACAATAAGAGGCGAAAGAGCAGATTCTGATTAAGATTTTATCGAAATCGGCAACTATGTGACTCAGAATGGTTGCCTTACGTCGAAATCTAATAGTTTATTAAGGTTTTCGTTACTAAAATGCCCAAAGACGCCGATTTTGACTAGAATTTGAAAGATATTGACATGAATATATAACTGTTTGTATCAAAAAATGATAGTTTAAACTGATATTTGCAGTTTTGATGCGGTTTTAGATACGATATGAATCGAAGAAGCCGATTTTGACTGCAATCTGTTTAAAATGACAAAGAAAAACCTATTATCAATTCAAGGAAGTGAATTTTTAAGTAGTTTTCTGCAGTTTTAATGTAGATTTCAGTTCGCTAATTTATGAAAATGCATGTTTTGGCTATAATCTTCCGTAAATCAAGGGCGAAAACCAATTATTTGTCCCAAAAGAAGGTGTTTTAAGTATATATCTGCATTTCTTTTGGTAGATTTGGGTACAATAAGAGGCGAAAAAGCAGATTCTGACTAAGATTTTATCGAAATCGGCAACTATTTGACTCAGAAAAGTTGCCTTACGTCGAAATCTAATAGTTTATTAAGGTTTTCGTTACTAAAATGCCCAAAGACGCCGATTTTGACTAGAATTTGAAAGATATTGACATGAATATATAACTGTTTGTATCAAAAAATGATAGTTTAAACTGATATTTGCAGTTTTGATGCGGTTTTAGGTACGATATGAGTCGGAGAAGCCGATTTTGACTGGAATCTGTTTAAAATGACAAAGAAAAACTTATTATCAATTCAAGGAAGTGAATTTCTAAGTAGTTATCTGCAGTTTTAATGTAGATTTCAGTTCGCTAAGTTATGAAAATGCCTGTTTTGGCTATAATCTTCCGTAAATCAAGGGCGAAAACCAATTATTTGTCCCAAAAGAAGGTGTTTTAAGTATATATCTGCATTTCTAAGGTAGATTTGGGTACAATAAGAGGCGAAAAAGCAGATTCTGACTAAGATTTTATCGAAATCGGCAACTATTTGACTCAGAATGGTTGCCTTACGTCGAAATCTAATAGTTTATTAAGGTTTTCTTTACTAAAATGCCCAAAGACGCCGATTTTGACTAGAATTTGAAAGATATTGACATGAATATATAACTGTTTGTATCAAAAAATGATAGTTTAAACTGATATTTGCAGTTTTGATGCGGTTTTAGGTACGATATGAGTCGAAGAAGCCGATTTTGACTGGAATCTG
This sequence comes from Cylas formicarius, assembly GCF_029955315.1. NCBI lineage: Eukaryota > Metazoa > Arthropoda > Insecta > Coleoptera > Brentidae > Cylas > Cylas formicarius. Next base: position 30,928,465 of record NW_026844214.1, on the reverse strand, counting down.
TTTAAAATGACAAAGAACAACCTATTATCAAATCAAGGAAGTGAATTTTTAAGTAGTTATCTGCAGTTTTAATGTAGATTTCAGTTCGCTAAGTTATGAAAATGCATGTTTTGGCTATAATCTTCCGTAAATCAAGGGCGAAAACCAATTATTTGTCCCAAAAGAAGGTGTTTTAAGTATATATCTGCATTTCTAAGGTAGATTTGGGTACAATAAGAGGCGAAAAAGCAGATTCTGTCTAGGATTTTATCGAAATCGGCAACTATTTAACTCAGAAAGGTTGCCTTACGTCGAAATCTAATAGTTTATTAAGGTTTTCGTTACTAAAATGCCCAAAGACGCCGATTTTGACTAGAATTTGAAAGATATTGACATGAATATATAACTGTTTGTATCAAAAAATGATAGTTTAAACTGATATTTGCAGTTTTGATGCGGTTTTAGGTACGATATGAGTCGAAGAAGCCGATTTTGACTGGAATCTGTTTAAAACGACAAAGAAAAACCTATTATCAATTCAAGGAAGTGAATTTTTAAGTAGTTATCTGCAGTTTTAATGTAGATTTCAGTTCGCTAAGTTACGAAAATTCATGTTTTGGCTATAATCTTCCGTAAATCAAGGGCGAAAACCAATTATTTGTCCCAAAAGAAGGTGTTTTAAGTATATATCTGCATTTCTAAGGTAGATTTGGGTACAATAAGAGGCGAAAAAGCAGATTCTGATTAAGATTTTATCGAAATCGGCAACTATGTGACTCAGAATGGTTGCCTTACGTCGAAATCTAATAGTTTATTAAGGTTTTCGTTACTAAAATGCCCAAAGACGCCGTTTTGACTAGAATTTGAAAGATATTGACATGAATATATAACTGTTTGTATCAAAAAATGATAGTTTAAACTGATATTTGCAGTTTTGATGCGGTTTTAGATACGATATGAATCGAAGAAGCCGATTTTGACTGCAATCTGTTTAAAATGACAAAGAAAAACCTATTATCAATTCAAGGAAGTGAATTTTTAAGTAGTTATCTGCAGTTTTAATGTAGATTTCAGTTCGCTAATTTATGAAAATGCATGTTTTGGCTATAATCTTCCGTAAATCAAGGGCGAAAACCAATTATTTGTCCCAAAAGAAGGTGTTTTAAGTATATATCTGCATTTCTATTGGTAGATTTGGGTACAATAAGAGGCGAAAAAGCAGATTCTGACTAAGATTTTATCGAAATCGGCAACTATTTGACTCAGAAAAGTTGCCTTACGTCGAAATCTAAAAGTTTATTAAGGTTTTCGTTACTAAAATGCCCAAAGACGCCGATTTTGACTAGAATTTGAAAGATATTGACATGAATATATAACTGTTTGTATCAAAAAATGATAGTTTAAACTGATATTTGCAGTTTTGATGCGGTTTTAGGTACGATATGAGTCGGAGAAGCCGATTTTGACTGGAATCTGTTTAAAATGACAAAGAAAAACTTATTATCAATTCAAGGAAGTGAATTTTTAAGTAGTTATCTGCAGTTTTAATGTAGATTTCAGTTCGCTAAGTTATGAAAATGCCTGTTTTGGCTATAATCTTCCGTAAATCAAGGGCGAAAACCAATTATTTGTCCCAAAAGAAGGTGTTTTAAGTATATATCTGCATTTCTAAGGTAGATTTGGGTACAATAAGAGGCGAAAAAGCAGATTCTGACTAAGATTTTATCGAAATCGGCAACTATTTGACTCAGAATGGTTGCCTTACGTCGAAATCTAATAGTTTATTAAGGTTTTCGTTACTAAAATGCCCAAAGACGCCGATTTTGACTAGAATTTGAAAGATATTGACATGAATATATAACTGTTTGTATCAAAAAATGATAGTTTAAACTGATATTTGCAGTTTTGATGCGGTTTTAGGTACGATATGAGTCGAAGAAGCCGATTTTGACTGGAATCTGTTCAAAATGACAAAGAACAACCTATTATCAAATCAAGGAAGTGAATTTTTAAGTAGTTATCTGCAGTTTTAATGTAGATTTCAGTTCGCTAAGTTATGAAAATGCATGTTTAGGCTATAATCTTCCGTAAATCAAGGGCGAAAACCAATTATTTGTCCCAAAAGAAGGTGTTTTAAGTATATATCTGCATTTCTAAGGTAGATTTGGGTACAATAAGAGGCGAAAAAGCAGATTCTGTCTAGGATTTTATCGAAATCGGCAACTATTTAACTCAGAAAGGTTGCCTTACGTCGAAATCTAATAGTTTATTAAGGTTTTCGTTACTAAAATGCCCAAAGACGCCGATTTTGACTAGAATTTGAAAGATATTGACATGAATATATAACTGTTTGTATCAAAAAATGATAGTTTAAACTGATATTTGCAGTTTTGATGCGGTTTTAGGTACGATATGAGTCGAAGAAGCCGATTTTGACTGGAATCTGTTTAAAACGACAAAGAAAAACCTATTATCAATTCAAGGAAGTGAATTTTTAAGTAGTTATCTGCAGTTTTAATGTAGATTTCAGTTCGCTAAGTTACGAAAATTCATGTTTTGGCTATAATCTTCCGTAAATCAAGGGCGAAAACCAATTATTTGTCCCAAAAGAAGGTGTTTTAAGTATATATCTGCATTTCTAAGGTAGATTTGGGTACAATAAGAGGCGAAAAAGCAGATTCTGATTAAGATTTTATCGAAATCGGCAACTATGTGACTCAGAATGGTTGCCTTACGTCGAAATCTAATAGTTTATTAAGGTTTTCGTTACTAAAATGCCCAAAGACGCCGATTTTGACTAGAATTTGAAAGATATTGACATGAATATATAACTGTTTGTATCAAAAAATGATAGTTTAAACTGATATTTGCAGTTTTGATGCGGTTTTAGATACGATATGAATCGAAGAAGCCGATTTTGACTGGAATTTGTTTAAAATGACAAAGAAAAACCTATTATCAATTCAAGGAAGTGAATTTTTAAGTAGTTATCTGCAGTTTTAATGTAGATTTCAGTTCGCTAAGTTATGAAAATGCATGTTTTGGCTATAATCTTCCGTAAATCAAGGGCGAAAACCAATTATTTGTCCCAAAAGAAGGTGTTTTAAGTATATATCTGCATTTCTAAGGTAGATTTGGGTACAATAAGAGGCGAAAAAGCAGATTCTGTCTAGGATTTTATCGAAATCGGCAACTATTTAACTCAGAAAGGTTGCCTTACGTCGAAATCTAATAGTTTATTAAGGTTTTCGTTACTAAAATGCCCAAAGACGCCGATTTTGACTAGAATTTGAAAGATATTGACATGAATATATAACTGTTTGTATCAAAAAATGATAGTTTAAACTGATATTTGCAGTTTTGATGCGGTTTTAGATACGATATGAATCGAAGAAGCCGATTTTGACTGGAATCTGTTTAAAATGACAAAGAAAAACCTATTATCAATTCAAGGAAGTGAATTTTTAAGTAGTTATCTGCAGTTCTAATGTAGATTTCAGTTCGCTAAGTTATGAAAATGCATGTTTTGGCTATAATCTTCCGTAAATCAAGGGCGAAAACCAATTATTTGTCCCAAAAGAAGGTGTTCTAAGTATATATCTGCATTTCTAAGGTAGATTTGGGTACAATAAGAGGCGAAAAAGCAGATTCTGACTAAGATTTTATCGAAATCGGCAATTATTTGACTCAGAATGGTTGCCTTACGTCGAAATCTAATAGTTTATTAAGGTTTTCGTTACTAAAATGCCCAAAGACGCCGATTTTGACTAGAATTTGAAAGATATTGACATGAATATATAACTGTTTGTATCAAAAAATGATAGTTTAAACTGATATTTGCAGTTTTGATGCGGTTTTAGGTACGATATGAGTCGAAGAAGCCGATTTTGACTGGAATCTGTTTAAAACGACAAAGAAAAACCTATTATCAATTCAAGGAAGTGAATTTTTATGTAGTTATCTGCAGTTTTAATGTAGATTTCAGTTCGCTAAGTTACGAAAATTCATGTTTTGGCTATAATCTTCCGTAAATCAAGGGCGAAAACCAATTATTTGTCCCAAAAGAAGGTGTTTTAAGTATATATCTGCATTTCTAAGGTAGATTTGGGTACAATAAGAGGCGAAAAAGCAGATTCTGATTAAGATTTTATCGAAATCGGCAACTATGTGACTCAGAATGGTTGCCTTACGTCGAAATCTAATAGTTTATTAAGGTTTTCGTTACTAAAATGCCCAAAGACGCCGATTTTGACTAGAATTTGAAAGATATTGACATGAATATATAACTGTTTGTATCAAAAAATGATAGTTTAAACTGATATTTGCAGTTTTGATGCGGTTTTAGATACGATATGAATCGAAGAAGCCGATTTTGACTGCAATCTGTTTAAAATGACAAAGAAAAACCTATTATCAATTCAAGGAAGTGAATTTTTAAGTAGTTATCTGCAGTTTTAATGTAGATTTCAGTTCGCTAATTTATGAAAATGCATGTTTTGGCTATAATCTTCCGTAAATCAAGGGCGAAAACCAATTATTTGTCCCAAAAGAAGGTGTTTTAAGTATATATCTGCATTTCTTTTGGTAGATTTGGGTACAATAAGAGGCGAAAAAGCAGATTCTGACTAAGATTTTATCGAAATCGGCAACTATTTGACTCAGAAAAGTTGCCTTACGTCGAAATCTAATAGTTTATTAAGGTTTTCGTTACTAAAATGCCCAAAGACGCCGATTTTGACTAGAATTTGAAAGATATTGACATGAATATATAACTGTTTGTATCAAAAAATGATAGTTTAAACTGATATTTGCAGTTTTGATGCGGTTTTAGGTACGATATGAGTCGGAGAAGCCGATTTTGACTGGAATCTGTTTAAAATGACAAAGAAAAACTTATTATCAATTCAAGGAAGTGAATTTCTAAGTAGTTATCTGCAGTTTTAATGTAGATTTCAGTTCGCTAAGTTATGAAAATGCCTGTTTTGGCTATAATCTTCCGTAAATCAAGGGCGAAAACCAATTATTTGTCCCAAAAGAAGGTGTTTTAAGTATATATCTGCATTTCTAAGGTAGATTTGGGTACAATAAGAGGCGAAAAAGCAGATTCTGACTAAGATTTTATCGAAATCGGCAACTATTTGACTCAGAATGGTTGCCTTACGTCGAAATCTAATAGTTTATTAAGGTTTTCTTTACTAAAATGCCCAAAGACGCCGATTTTGACTAGAATTTGAAAGATATTGACATGAATATATAACTGTTTGTATCAAAAAATGATAGTTTAAACTGATATTTGCAGTTTTGATGCGGTTTTAGGTACGATATGAGTCGAAGAAGCCGATTTTGACTGGAATCTGTTTAAAATGACAAAGAACAACCTATTATCAAATCAAGGAAGTGAATTTTTAAGTAGTTATCTGCAGTTTTAATGTAGATTTCAGTTCGCTAAGTTATGAAAATGCATGTTTTGGCTATAATCTTCCGTAAATCAAGGGCGAAAACCAATTATTTGTCCCAAAAGAAGGTGTTTTAAGTATATATCTGCATTTCTAAGGTAGATTTGGGTACAATAAGAGGCGAAAAAGCAGATTCTGTCTAGGATTTTATCGAAATCGGCAACTATTTAACTCAGAAAGGTTGCCTTACGTCGAAATCTAATAGTTTATTAAGGTTTTCGTTACTAAAATGCCCAAAGACGCCGATTTTGACTAGAATTTGAAAGATATTGACATGAATATATAACTGTTTGTATCAAAAAATGATAGTTTAAACTGATATTTGCAGTTTTGATGCGGTTTTAGGTACGATATGAGTCGAAGAAGCCGATTTTGACTGGAATCTGTTTAAAACGACAAAGAAAAACCTATTATCAATTCAAGGAAGTGAATTTTTAAGTAGTTATCTGCAGTTTTAATGTAGATTTCAGTTCGCTAAGTTACGAAAATTCATGTTTTGGCTATAATCTTCCGTAAATCAAGGGCGAAAACCAATTATTTGTCCCAAAAGAAGGTGTTTTAAGTATATATCTGCATTTCTAAGGTAGATTTGGTTACAATAAGAGGCGAAAAAGCAGATTCTGATTAAGATTTTATCGAAATCGGCAACTATGTGACTCAGAATGGTTGCCTTACGTCGAAATCTAATAGTTTATTAAGGTTTTCGTTACTAAAATGCCCAAAGACGCCGATTTTGACTAGAATTTGAAAGATATTGACATGAATATATAACTGTTTGTATCAAAAAATGATAGTTTAAACTGATATTTGCAGTTTTGATGCGGTTTTAGATACGATATGAATCGAAGAAGCCGATTTTGACTGCAATCTGTTTAAAATGACAAAGAAAAACCTATTATCAATTCAAGGAAGTGAATTTTTAAGTAGTTATCTGCAGTTTTAATGTAGATTTCAGTTCGGTAATTTATGAAAATGCATGTTTTGGCTATAATCTTCCGTAAATCAAGGGCGAAAACCAATTATTTGTCCCAAAAGAAGGTGTTTTAAGTATATATCTGCATTTCTATTGGTAGATTTGGGTACAATAAGAGGCGAAAAAGCAGATTCTGACTAAGATTTTATCGAAATCGGCAACTATTTGACTCAGAAAAGTTGCCTTACGTCGAAATCTAATAGTTTATTAAGGTTTTCGTTACTAAAATGCCCAAAGACGCCGATTTTGACTAGAATTTGAAAGATATTGACATGAATATATAACTGTTTGTATCAAAAAATGATAGTTTAAACTGATATTTGCAGTTTTGATGCGGTTTTAGGTACGATATGAGTCGGAGAAGCCGATTTTGACTGGAATCTGTTTAAAATGACAAAGAAAAACTTATTATCAATTCAAGGAAGTGAATTTTTAAGTAGTTATCTGCAGTTTTAATGTAGATTTCAGTTCGCTAAGTTATGAAAATGCCTGTTTTGGCTATAATCTTCCGTAAATCAAGGGCGAAAACCAATTATTTGTCCCAAAAGAAGGTGTTTTAAGTATATATCTGCATTTCTAAGGTAGATTTGGGTACAATAAGAGGCGAAAAAGCAGATTCTGACTAAGATTTTATCGAAATCGGCAACTATTTGACTCAGAATGGTTGCCTTACGTCGAAATCTAATAGTTTATTAAGGTTTTCGTTACTAAAATGCCCAAAGACGCCGATTTTGACTAGCATTTGAAAGATATTGACATGAATATATAACTGTTTGTATCAAAAAATGATAGTTTAAACTGATATTTGCAGTTTTGATGCGGTTTTAGGTACGATATGAGTCGAAGAAGCCGATTTTGACTGGAATCTGTTCAAAATGACAAAGAACAACCTATTATCAAATCAAGGAAGTGAATTTTTAAGTAGTTATCTGCAGTTTTAATGTAGATTTCAGTTCGCTAAGTTATGAAAATGCATGTTTAGGCTATAATCTTCCGTAAATCAAGGGCGAAAACCAATTATTTGTCCCAAAAGAAGGTGTTTTAAGTATATATCTGCATTTCTAAGGTAGATTTGGGTACAATAAGAGGCGAAAAAGCAGATTCTGTCTAGGATTTTATCGAAATCGGCAACTATTTAACTCAGAAAGGTTGCCTTACGTCGAAATCTAATAGTTTATTAAGGTTTTCGTTACTAAAATGCCCAAAGACGCCGATTTTGACTAGAATTTGAAAGATATTGACATGAATATATAACTGTTTGTATCAAAAAATGATAGTTTAAACTGATATTTGCAGTTTTGATGCGGTTTTAGGTACGATATGAGTCGAAGAAGCCGATTTTGACTGGAATCTGTTTAAAACGACAAAGAAAAACCTATTATCAATTCAAGGAAGTGAATTTTTAAGTAGTTATCTGCAGTTTTAATGTAGATTTCAGTTCGCTAAGTTACGAAAATTCATGTTTTGGCTATAATCTTCCGTAAATCAAGGGCGAAAACCAATTATTTGTCCCAAAAGAAGGTGTTTTAAGTATATATCTGCATTTCTAAGGTAGATTTGGGTACAATAAGAGGCGAAAAAGCAGATTCTGATTAAGATTTTATCGAAATCGGCAACTATGTGACTCAGAATGGTTGCCTTACGTCGAAATCTAATAGTTTATTAAGGTTTTCGTTACTAAAATGCCCAAAGACGCCGATTTTGACTAGAATTTGAAAGATATTGACATGAATATATAACTGTTTGTATCAAAAAATGATAGTTTAAACTGATATTTGCAGTTTTGATGCGGTTTTAGATACGATATGAATCGAAGAAGCCGATTTTGACTGCAATCTGTTTAAAATGACAAAGAAAAACCTATTATCAATTCAAGGAAGTGAATTTTTAAGTAGTTATCTGCAGTTTTAATGTAGATTTCAGTTCGCTAAGTTATGAAAATGCCTGTTTTGGCTATAATCTTCCGTAAATCAAGGGCGAAAACCAATTATTTGTCCCAAAAGAAGGTGTTTTAAGTATATATCTGCATTTCTAAGGTAGATTTGGGTACAATAAGAGGCGAAAAAGCAGATTCTGACTAAGATTTTATCGAAATCGGCAACTATTTGACTCAGAATGGTTGCCTTACGTCGAAATCTAATAGTTTATTAAGGTTTTCGTTACTAAAATGCCCAAAGACGCCGATTTTGACTAGAATTTGAAAGATATTGACATGAATATATAACTGTTTGTATCAAAAAATGATAGTTTAAACTGATATTTGCAGTTTTGATGCGGTTTTAGGTACGATATGAGTCGAAGAAGCCGATTTTGACTGGAATCTGTTCAAAATGACAAAGAACAACCTATTATCAAATCAAGGAAGTGAATTTTTAAGTAGTTATCTGCAGTTTTAATGTAGATTTCAGTTCGCTAAGTTATGAAAATGCATGTTTAGGCTATAATCTTCCGTAAATCAAGGGCGAAAACCAATTATTTGTCCCAAAAGAAGGTGTTTTAAGTATATATCTGCATTTCTAAGGTAGATTTGGGTACAATAAGAGGCGAAAAAGCAGATTCTGTCTAGGATTTTATCGAAATCGGCAACTATTTAACTCAGAAAGGTTGCCTTACGTCGAAATCTAATAGTTTATTAAGGTTTTCGTTACTAAAATGCCCAAAGACGCCGATTTTGACTAGAATTTGAAAGATATTGACATGAATATATAACTGTTTGTATCAAAAAATGATAGTTTAAACTGATATTTGCAGTTTTGATGCGGTTTTAGGTACGATATGAGTCGAAGAAGCCGATTTTGACTGGAATCTGTTTAAAACGACAAAGAAAAACCTATTATCATTTCAAGGAAGTGAATTTTTAAGTAGTTATCTGCAGTTTTAATGTAGATTTCAGTTCGCTAAGTTACGAAAATTCATGTTTTGGCTATATTCTTCCGTAAATCAAGGGCGAAAACCAATTATTTGTAACAAAAGAAGGTGTTTTAAGTATATATCTGCATTTCTAAGGTAGATTTGGGTACAATAAGAGGCGAAAAAGCAGATTCTGATTAAGATTTTATCGAAATCGGCAACTATTTGACTCAGAATGGTTGCCTTACGTCGAAATCTAATAGTTTATTAAGGTTTTCGTTACTAAAATGCCCAAAGACGCCGATTTTGACTAGAATTTGAAAGATATTGACATGAATATATAACTGTTTGTATCAAAAATTGATAGTTTAAACTGATATTTGCAGTTTTGATGCGGTTTTAGGTACGATATGAGTCGAAGAAGCCGATTTTGACTGGAATCTGTTTAAAATGACAAAGAAAAACCTATTATCAATTCAAGGAAGTGAATTTTTAAGTAGTTATCTGCAGTTTTAATGTAGATTTCAGTTCGCTAAGTTATGAAAATGCATGCTTTGGCTATAATCTTCCGTAAATCAAGGGCGAAAACCAATTATTTGTCCCAAAAGAAGGTGTTCTAAGTATATATCTGCATTTCTAAGGTAGATTTGGGTACAATAAGAGGCGAAAAAGCAGATTCTGACTAAGATTTTATCGAAATCGGCAATTATTTGACTCAGAATGGTTGCCTTACGTCGAAATCTAATAGTTTATTAATGTTTTCGTTACTAAAATGCCCAAAGACGCCGATTTTGACTAGAATTTGAATGATATTGACATGAATATATAACTGTTTGTATCAAAAAATGATAGTTTAAACTGATATTTGCAGTTTTGATGCGGTTTTAGGTACGATATGAGTCGAAGAAGCCGATTTTGACTGGAATCTGTTTAAAATGACAAAGAAAAACCTATTATCAATTCAAGGAAGTGAATTTTTAAGTAGTTATCTGCAGTTTTAATGTAGATTTCAGTTCGCTAAGTTATGAAAATGCATGTTTTGGCTATAATCTTCAGTAAATCAAGGGCGAAAACCAATTATTTGTCCCAAAAGAAGGTGTTTTAAGTATATATCTGCATTTCTAAGGTAGATTTGGGTACAATAAGAGGCGAAAAAGCAGATTCTGACTAAGATTTTATCGAAATCGGCAACTATTTGACTCAGAAAGGTTGCCTTACGTCGAAATCTAATAGTTTATTAAGGTTTTCGTTACTAAAATGCCCAAAGACGCCGATTTTGACTAGAATTTGAAAGATATTGACATGAATATATAACTGTTTGTATCAAAAAATGATAGTTTAAACTGATATTTGCAGTTTTGATGCGGTTTTAGGTACGACATGAGTCGAAGAAGCCGATTTTGACTGGAATCTGTTTAAAATGACAAAGAAAAACCTATTATCAATTCAAGGAAGTGAATTTTTAAGTAGTTATCTGCAGTTTTAATGTAGATTTCAGTTCGCTAAGTTATGAAAATGCATGTTTTGGCTATAATCTTCCGTAAATCAAGGGCGAAAACCAATTATTTGTCCCAAAAGAAGGTGTTTTAAGTATATATCTGCATTTCTAAGGTAGATTTGGGTACAATAAGAGGCGAAAAAGCAGATTCTGACTAAGATTTTATCGAAATCGGCAACTATTTGACTCAGAAAGGTTGCCTTACGTCGAAATCTAATAGTTTATTAAGGTTTTCGTTACTAAAATGCCCAAAGACGCCGATTTTGACTAGAATTTGAAAGATATTGACATGAATATATAACTGTTTGTATCAAAAAATGATAGTTTAAACTGATATTTGCAGTTTTGATGCGGTTTTAGGTACGACATGAGTCGAAGAAGCCGATTTTGACTGGAATCTGTTTAAAATGACAAAGAAAATCCTATTATCAATTCAAGGAAGTGAATTTTTAAGTAGTTATCTGCAGTTTTAATGTAGATTTCAGTTCGCTAAGTTATGAAAATGCATGTTTTGGCTATAATCTTCCGTAAATCAAGGGCGAAAACCAATTATTTGTCCCAAAAGAAGGTGTTTTAAGTATATATCTGCATTTCTAAGGTAGATTTGGGTACAATAAGAGGCGAAAAAGCAGATTCTGACTAAGATTTTATCGAAATCGGCAACTATTTGACTCAGAATGGTTGCCTTACGTCGAAATCTAATAGTTTATTAATGTTTTCGTTACTAAAATGCCCAAAGACGCCGATTTTGACTAGAATTTGAATGATATTGACATGAATATATAACTGTTTGTATCAAAAAATGATAGTTTAAACTGATATTTGCAGTTTTGATGCGGTTTTAGGTACGATATGAGTCGAAGAAGCCGATTTTGACTGGAATCTGTTTAAAATGACAAAGAAAAACCTATTATCAATTCAAGGAAGTGAATTTTTAAGTAGTTATCTGCAGTTTTAATGTAGATTTCAGTTCGCTAAGTTATGAAAATGCATGTTTTGGCTATAATCTTCCGTAAATCAAGGGCGAAAACCAATTATTTGTCCCAAAAGAAGGTGTTTTAAGTATATATCTGCATTTCTAAGGTAGATTTGGGTACAATAAGAGGCGAAAAAGCAGATTCTGACTAAGATTTTATCGAAATCGGCAACTATTTGACTCAGAAAGGTTGCCTTACGTCGAAATCTAATAGTTTATTAAGGTTTTCGTTACTAAAATGCCCAAAGACGCCGATTTTGACTAGAATTTGAAAGATATTGACATGAATATATAACTGTTTGTATCAAAAAATGATAGTTTAAACTGATATTTGCAGTTTTGATGCGGTTTTAGGAACGACATGAGTCGAAGAAGCCGATTTTGACTGGAATCTGTTTAAAATGACAAAGAAAAACCTATTATCAATTCAAGGAAGTGAATTTTTAAGTAGTTGTCTGCAGTTTTAATGTAGATTTCAGTTCGCTAAGTTATGAAAATGCATGTTTTGGCTATAATCTTCCGTAAATCAAGGGCGAAAACCAATTATTTGTCCCAAAAGAAGGTGTTTTAAGTATATATCTGCATTTTTAAGGTAGATTTGGGTACAATAAGAGGCGAAAAAGCAGATTCTGACTAAGATTTTATCGAAATCGGCAACTATTTGACTCAGAATGGTTGCCTTACGTCGAAATCTAATAGTTTATTAAGGTTTTCGTTACTAAAATGCCCAAAGACGCCGATTTTGACTAGAATTTGAAAGATATTGACATGAATATATAACTGTTTGTATCAAAAAATGATAGTTTAAACTGATATTTGCAGTTTTGATGCGGTTTTAGGTACGATATGAGTCGAAGAAGCCGATTTTGACTGGAATCTGTTTAAAATGACAAAGAAAAACCTATTATCAATTCAAGGAAGTGAATTTTTAAGTAGTTATCTGCAGTTTTAATGTAGATTTCAGTTCGCTAAGTTATGAAAATGCATGTTTTGGCTATAATCTTCCGTAAATCAAGGGCGAAAACCAATTATTTGTCCCAAAAGAAGGTGTTCTAAGTATATATCTGCATTTCTAAGGTAGATTTGGGTACAATAAGAGGCGAAAAAGCAGATTCTGACTAAGATTTTATCGAAATCGGCAATTATTTGACTCAGAATGGTTGCCTTACGTCGAAATCTAATAGTTTATTAATGTTTTCGTTACTAAAATGCCCAAAGACGCCGATTTTGACTAGAATTTGAATGATATTGACATGAATATATAACTGTTTGTATCAAAAAATGATAGTTTAAAGTGATATTTGCAGTTTTTATGCGGTTTTAGGTACGATATGAGTCGAAGAAGCCGATTTTGACTGGAATCTGTTTAAAATGACAAAGAAAAACCTATTATCAATTCAAGGAAGTGAATTTTTAAGTAGTTATCTGCAGTTTTAATGTAGATTTCAGTTCGCTAAGTTATGAAAATGCATGTTTTGGCTATAATCTTCCGTAAATCAAGGGCGAAAACCAATTATTTGTCCCAAAAGAAGGTGTTTTAAGTATATATCTGCATTTCTAAGGTAGATTTGGGTACAATAAGAGGCGAAAAAGCAGATTCTGACTAAGATTTTATCGAAATCGGCAACTATTTGACTCAGAATGGTTGCCTTACGTCGAAATCTAATAGTTTATTAAGGTTTTCGTTACTAAAATGCCCAAAGACGCCGATTTTGAGTAGAATTTGAAAGATATTGACATGAATCTATAACTGTTTGCATCAAAAAATGATAGTTTAAACTGATATTTGCAGTTTTGATGCGGTTTTAGATACGATATGAATCGAAGAAGCCGATTTTGACTGGAATCTGTTTAAAATGACAAAGAAAAACCTATTATCAATTCAAGGAAGTGAATTTTTAAGTAGTTGTCTGCAGTTTTAATGTAGATTTCAGTTCGCTAAGTTATGAAAATGCATGTTTTGGATATAATCTTCCGTAAATCAAGGGCGAAAACCAATTATTTGTCCCAAAAGAAGGTGTTTTAAGTATATATCTGCATTTTTAAGGTAGATTTGGGTACAATAAGAGGCGAAAAAGCAGATTCTGACTAAGATTTTATCGAAATCGGCAACTATTTGACTCAGAATGGTTGCCTTACGTCGAAATCTAATAGTCTATTAAGGTTTTCGTTACTAAAATGCCCAAAGACGCCGATTTTGACTAGAATTCGAAAGATATTGACATGAATATATAACTGTTTGTAACAAAAAACGATAGTTTAAACTGATATTTGCAGTTTTGATGCGGTTTTAGGTACGATATGAGTCGGAGAAGCCGATTTTGACTGGAATCTGTTTAAAATGACAAAGAAAAACTTATTATCAATTCAAGGAAGTGAATTTTTATGTAGTTATCTGCAGTTTTAATGTAGATTTCAGTTCGCTAAGTTATGAAAATGCATGTTTTGGCTATAATCTTCCGTAAATCAAGGGCGAAAACCAATTATTTGTCCCAAAAGAAGGTGTTTTAAGTATATATCTGCATTTCTAAGGTAGATTTGGGTACAATAAGAGGCGAAAAAGCAGATTCTGACTAAGATTTTATCGAAATCGGCAACTATTTGACTCAGAAAGGTTGCCTTACGTCGAAATCTAATAGTTTATTAAGGTTTTCGTTGCTAAAATGCCTAAAGACGCCGATTTTGACTAGAATTTGAAAGATATTGACATGAATATATAACTGTTTGTATCAAAAAATGGTAGTTTAAACTGATATTTGCAGTTTTGATGCGGTTTTAGGTACGATATGAGTCGAAGAAGCCGATTTTGACTGGAATCTGTTTAAAATGACAAAGAAAAACCTATTATCAATTCAAGGAAGTGAATTTTTAAGTAGTTATCTGCAGTTTTAATGTAGATTTCAGTGCGCTAAGTTATGAAAATGCATGTTTTGGCTATAATCTTCCGTAAATCAAGGGCGAAAACCAATTATTTGTCCCAAAAGAAGGTGTTTTAAGTATATATCTGCATTTCTAAGGTAGATTTGGGTACAATAAGAGGCGAAAAAGCAGATTCTGACTAAGATTTTATCGAAATCGGCAACTATTTGACTCAGAATGGTTGCCTTACGTCGAAATCTAATAGTTTATTAAGGTTTTCGTTACTAAAATGCCCAAAGACGCCGATTTGGACTAGAATTTGAATGATATTGACATGAATATATAACTGTTTGTATCAAAAAATGATAGTTTAAACTAATATTTGCAGTTTTGATGCGGTGTTAGATACGATATGAATCGAAGAAGCCGATTTTGACTGGAATCTGTTTAAAATGACAAAGAAAAACCTATTATCAATTCAAGGAAGTGAATTTTTAAGTAGTTATCTGCAGTTTTAATGTAGATTTCAGTTCGCTAAGTTATGAAAATGCATGTTTTGGCTATAATCTTCCGTAAATCAAGGGCGAAAACCAATTATTTGTCCCAAAAGAAGGTGTTTTAAGTATATATCTGCATTTCTAAGGTAGATTTGGGTACAATAAGAGGCGAAAAAGCAGATTCTGTCTAGGATTTTATCGAAATCGGCAACTTTTTAACTCAGAAAGGTTGCTTTACGTCGAAATCTAATAGTTTATTAAGGTTTTCGTTACTAAAATGCCCAAAGACGCCGATTTTGACTAGAATTTGAATGATATTGACATGAATATATAACTGTTTGTATCAAAAAATGATAGTTTAAACTGATATTTGCAGTTTTGATGCGGTTTTAGGTACGATATGAGTCGAAGAAGCCGATTTTGACTGGAATCTGTTTAAAATGACAAAGAAAAACCTATTATCAATTCAAGGAAGTGAATTTTTAAGTAGTTATCTGCAGTTTTAATGTAGATTTCAGTGCGCTAAGTTATGAAAATGCATGTTTTGGCTATAATCTTCCGTAAATCAAGGGCGAAAACCAATTATTTGTCCCAAAAGAAGGTGTTTTAAGTATATATCTGCATTTCTAAGGTAGATTTGGGTACAATAAGAGGCGAAAAAGCAGATTCTGACTAAGATTTTATCGAAATCGGCAACTATTTGACTCAGAATGGTTGCCTTACGTCGAAATCTAATAGTTTATTAAGGTTTTCGTTACTAAAATGCCCAAAGACGCCGATTTGGACTAGAATTTGAATGATATTGACATGAATATATAACTGTTTGTATCAAAAAATGATAGTTTAAACTAATATTTGCAGTTTTGATGCGGTGTTAGATACGATATGAGTCGGAGAAGCCGATTTTGACTGGAATCTGTTTAAAATGACAAAGAAAAACTTATTATCAATTCAAGGAAGTGAATTTTTATGTAGTTATCTGCAGTTTTAATGTAGATTTCAGTTCGCTAAGTTATGAAAATGCCTGTTTTGGCTATAATCTTCCGTAAATCAAGGGCGAAAACCAATTATTTGTCCCAAAAGAAGGTGTTTTAAGTATATATCCGCATTTCTAAGGTAGATTTGGGTACAATAAGAGGCGAAAAAGCAGATTCTGACTAAGATTTTATCGAAATCGGCAACTATTTGACTCAGAATGGTTGCCTTACGTCGAAATCTAATAGTTTATTAAGGTTTTCGTTACTAAAATGCAAAAAGACGCCGATTTTGACTAGAATTTGAAAGATATTGACATGAATATATAACTGTTTGTATCAAAAAATGATAGTTTAGACTGATATTTGCAGTTTTGATGCGGTTTTAGGTACGATATGAGTCGAAGAAGCCGATTTTGACTGGAATCTGTTTAAAATGACAAAGAAAAACCTATTATCAGTTCAAGGAAGTGAATTTTTAAGTAGTTATCTGCCGTTTTAATGTAGATTTCAGTTCGCTAAGTTATGAAAATGCATGCTTTGGCTATAATCTTCCGTAAATCAAGGGCGAAAACCAATTATTTGTCCCAAAAGAAGGTGTTCTAAGCATATATCTGCATTTCTAAGGTAGATTTGGGTACAATAAGAGGCGAAAAAGCAGATTCTGACTAAGATTTTATCGAAATGGGCAACTATTTGACTCAGAAAGGTTGCCTTACGTCGAAATCTAATAGTTTATTAAGGTTTTCGTTGCTAAAATGCCTAAAGACGCCGATTTTGACTAGAATTTGAAAGATATTGACATGAATATATAACTGTTTGTATCAAAAAATGATAGTTTAAACTGATTTTTGCAGTTTTGATGCGGTTTTAGGTACGATATGAGTCGAAGAAGCCGATTTTGACTGGAATCTGTTTAAAATGACAAAGAAAAACCTATTATCAATTCAAGGAAGTGAATTTTTAAGTAGTTATCTGCAGTTTTAATGTAGATTTCAGTGCGCTAAGTTATGAAAATGCATGTTTTGGCTATAATCTTCCGTAAATCAAGGGCGAAAACCAATTATTTGTCCCAAAAGAAGGTGTTTTAAGTATATATCTGCATTTCTAAGGTAGATTTGGGTACAATAAGAGGCGAAAAAGCAGATTCTGACTAAGATTTTATCGAAATCGGCAACTATTTGACTCAGAATGGTTGCCTTACGTCGAAATCTAATAGTTTATTAAGGTTTTCGTTACGAAAATGCCCAAAGACGCCGATTTGGACTAGAATTTGAATGATATTGACATGAATATATAACTGTTTGTATCAAAAAATGATAGTTTAAACTAATATTTGCAGTTTTGATGCGGTGTTAGATACGATATGAATCGAAGAAGCCGATTTTGACTGGAATCTGTTTAAAATGACAAAGAAAAACCTATTATCAATTCAAGGAAGTGAATTTTTAAGTAGTTATCTGCTGTTTTAATGTAGATTTCAGTTCGCTAAGTTATGAAAATGCATGTTTTGGCTATAATCTTCCGTAAATCAAGGGCGAAAACCAATTATTTGTCCCAAAAGAAGGTGTTTTAAGTATATATCTGCATTTCTAAGGTAGATTTGGGTACAATAAGAGGCGAAAAAGCAGATTCTGTCTAGGATTTTATCGAAATCGGCAACTTTTTAACTCAGAAAGGTTGCTTTACGTCGAAATCTAATAGTTTATTAAGGTTTTCGTTACTAAAATGCCCAAAGACGCCGATTTTGACTAGAATTTGAAAGATATTGACATGAATATATAACTGTTTGTACCAAAAAATGATAGTTTAAACTGATATTTGCAGTTTTGATGCGGTTTTAGGTACGATATGAGTCGAAGAAGCCGATTTTGACTGGAATCTGTTTAAAATGACAAGGAAAAACCTATTATCAATTCAAGGAAGTGAATTTTTAAGTAGTTATCTGCAGTTTTAATGTAGATTTCAGTTCGCTAAGTTATGAAAATGCATGCTTTGGCTATAATCTTCCGTAAATCAAGGGCGAAAACCAATTATTTGTCCCAAAAGAAGGTGTTCTAAGCATATATCTGCATTTCTAAGGTAGATTTGGGTACAATAAGAGGCGAAAAAGCAGATTCTGACTAAGATTTTATCGAAATCGGCAATTATTTGACTCAGAATGGTTGCCTTACGTCGAAATCTAATAGTTTATTAATGATTTCGTTACTAAAATGCCCAAAGACGCCGATTTTGACTAGAATTTGAATGATATTGACATGAATATATGACTGTTTGTATCAAAAAATGATAGTTTAAACTGATATTTACAGTTTTGATGCGGTTTTAGGTACGATATGAGTCGAAGAAGCCGATTTTGACTGGAATCTGTTTAAAATGACAAAGAAAAACCTATTATCAATTCAAGGAAGTGAATTTTTAAGTAGTTATCTGCAGTTTTAATGTAGATTTCAGTTCGCTAAGTTATGAAAATGCATGTTTTGGCTATAATCTTCCGTAAATCAAGGGCGAAAACCAATTATTTGTCCCAAAAGAAGGTGTTTTAAGTATATATCTGCATTTCTAAGGTAGATTTGGGTACAATAAGAGGCGAAAAAGCAGATTCTGACTAAGATTTTATCGAAATCGGCAACTATTTGACTCAGAATGGTTGCCTTACGTCGAAATCTAATAGTTTATTAAGGTTTTCGTTACTAAAATGCCCAAAGACGCCGATTTTGACTAGAATTTGAAAGATATTGACATGAATATATAACTGTTTGTATCAAAAAATGATAGTTTAAACTGATATTTGCAGTTTTGATGCGGTTTTAGGTACGACATGAGTCGAAGAAGCCGATTTTGACTGGAATCTGTTTAAAATGACAAAGAAAAACCTATTATCAATTCAAGGAAGTGAATTTTTAAGTAGTTATCTGCAGTTTTAATGTAGATTTCAGTTCGCTAAGTTATGAGAATGCATGTTTTGGCTATAATCTTCCGTAAATCAAGCGCGAAAACCAATTATTTGTCCCAAAAAAGGTGTTTTAAGTATATATCTGCATTTCTAAGGTAGATTTGGGTACAATAAGAGGCGAAAAAGCAGATTCTGACTAAGATTTTATCGAAATCGGCAACTATTTGACTCAGAATGGTTGCCTTACGTCGAAATCTAATAGTTTATTAAGGTTTTCGTTACTAAAATGCCCAAAGACGCCGATTTTGACTAGAATTTGAATGATATTGACATGAATATATAACTGTTTGTATCAAAAAATGATAGTTTAAACTGATATTTGCAGTTTTGATGCGGTTTTAGGTACGATATGAGTCGAAGAAGCCGATTTTGACTGGAATCTGTTTAAAATGACAAAGAAAAACCTATTATCAATTCAAGGAAGTGAATTTTTAAGTAGTTATCTGCAGTTTTAATGTAGATTTCAGTGCGCTAAGTTATGAAAATGCATGTTTTGGCTATAATCTTCCGTAAATCAAGGGCGAAAACCAATTATTTGTCCCAAAAGAAGGTGTTTTAAGTATATATCTGCATTTCTAAGGTAGATTTGGGTACAATAAGAGGCGAAAAAGCAGATTCTGACTAAGATTTTATCGAAATCGGCAACTATTTGACTCAGAATGGTTGCCTTACGTCGAAATCTAATAGTTTATTAAGGTTTTCGTTACTAAAATGCCCAAAGACGCCGATTTGGACTAGAATTTGAATGATATTGACATGAATATATAACTGTTTGTATCAAAAAATGATAGTTTAAACTAATATTTGCAGTTTTGATGCGGTGTTAGATACGATATGAGTCGGAGAAGCCGATTTTGACTGGAATCTGTTTAAAATGACAAAGAAAAACTTATTATCAATTCAAGGAAGTGAATTTTTATGTAGTTATCTGCAGTTTTAATGTAGATTTCAGTTCGCTAAGTTATGAAAATGCCTGTTTTGGCTATAATCTTCCGTAAATCAAGGGCGAAAACCAATTATTTGTCCCAAAAAAGGTGTTTTAAGTATATATCTGCATTTCTAAGGTAGATTTGGGTACAATAAGAGGCGAAAAAGCAGATTCTGTCTAGGATTTTATCGAAATCGGCAACTTTTTAACTCAGAAAGGTTGCTTTACGTCGAAATCTAATAGTTTATTAAGGTTTTCGTTACTAAAATGCCCAAAGACGCCGATTTTGACTAGAATTTGAATGATATTGACATGAATATATAACTGTTTGTATCAAAAAATGATAGTTTAAACTGATATTTGCAGTTTTGATGCGGTTTTAGGTACGATATGAGTCGAAGAAGCCGATTTTGACTGGAATCTGTTTAAAATGACAAAGAAAAACCTATTATCAATTCAAGGAAGTGAATTTTTAAGTAGTTATCTGCAGTTTTAATGTAGATTTCAGTGCGCTAAGTTATGAAAATGCATGTTTTGGCTATAATCTTCCGTAAATCAAGGGCGAAAACCAATTATTTGTCCCAAAAGAAGGTGTTTTAAGTATATATCTGCATTTCTAAGGTAGATTTGGGTACAATAAGAGGCGAAAAAGCAGATTCTGACTAAGATTTTATCGAAATCGGCAACTATTTGACTCAGAATGGTTGCCTTACGTCGAAATCTAATAGTTTATTAAGGTTTTCGTTACTAAAATGCCCAAAGACGCCGATTTGGACTAGAATTTGAATGATATTGACATGAATATATAACTGTTTGTATCAAAAAATGATAGTTTAAACTAATATTTGCAGTTTTGATGCGGTGTTAGATACGATATGAGTCGGAGAAGCCGATTTTGACTGGAATCTGTTTAAAATGACAAAGAAAAACTTATTATCAATTCAAGGAAGTGAATTTTTATGTAGTTATCTGCAGTTTTAATGTAGATTTCAGTTCGCTAAGTTATGAAAATGCCTGTTTTGGCTATAATCTTCCGTAAATCAAGGGCGAAAACCAATTATTTGTCCCAAAAGAAGGTGTTTTAAGTATATATCCGCATTTCTAAGGTAGATTTGGGTACAATAAGAGGCGAAAAAGCAGATTCTGACTAAGATTTTATCGAAATCGGCAACTATTTGACTCAGAATGGTTGCCTTACGTCGAAATCTAATAGTTTATTAAGGTTTTCGTTACTAAAATGCCCAAAGACGCCGATTTTGACTAGAATTTGAAAGATATTGACATGAATATATAACTGTTTGTATCAAAAAATGATAGTTTAAACTGATATTTGCAGTTTTGATGCGGTTTTAGGTACGATATGAGTCGAAGAAGCCGATTTTGACTGGAATCTGTTTAAAATGACAAAGAAAAACCTATTATCAATTCAAGGAAGTGAATTTTTAAGTAGTTATCTGCCGTTTTAATGTAGATTTCAGTTCGCTAAGTTATGAAAATGCATGCTTTGGCTATAATCTTCCGTAAATCAAGGGCGAAAACCAATTATTTGTCCCAAAAGAAGGTGTTCTAAGCATATATCTGCATTTCTAAGGTAGATTTGGGTACAATAAGAGGCGAAAAAGCAGATTCTGACTAAGATTTTATCGAAATCGGCAATTATTTGACTCAGAATGGTTGCCCTACGTCGAAATCTAATAGTTTATTAATGTTTTCGTTACTAAAATGCCCAAAGACGCCGATTTTGACTAGAATTTGAATGATATTGACATGAATATATAACTGTTTGTATCAAAAAATGATAGTTTAAACTGATATTTGCAGTTTTGATGCGGTTTTAGGTACGATATGAGTCGAAGAAGCCGATTTTGACTGGAATCTGTTTAAAATGACAAAGAAAAACCTATTATCAATTCAAGGAAGTGAATTTTTAAGTAGTTATCTGCAGTTTTAATGTAGATTTCAGTTCGCTAAGTTATGAAAATGCATGCTTTGGCTATAATCTTCCGTAAATCAAGGGCGAAAACCAATTATTTGTCCCAAAAGAAGGTGTTCTAAGCATATATCTGCATTTCTAAGGTAGATTTGGGTACAATAAGAGGCGAAAAAGCAGATTCTGACTAAGATTTTATCGAAATCGGCAATTATTTGACTCAGAATGGTTGCCTTACGTCGAAATCTAATAGTTTATTAATGTTTTCGTTACTAAAATGCCCAAAGACGCCGATTTTGACTAGAATTTGAAAGATATTGACATGAATATATAACTGTTTGTAACAAAAAACGATAGTTTAAACAGATATTTGCAGTTTTGATGCGGTTTTAGGTACGATATGAGTCGGAGAAGCCGATTTTGACTGGAATCTGTTTAAAATGACAAAGAAAAACTTATTATCAATTCAAGGAAGTGAATTTTTATGTAGTTATCTGCAGTTTTAATGTAGATTTCAGTTCGCTAAGTTATGAAAATGCATGTTTTGGCTATAATCTTCCGCAAATCAAGGGCGAAAACCAATTATTTGTCCCAAAAGAAGGTGTTTTAAGTATATATCTGCATTTCTAAGGTAGATTTGGGTACAATAAGAGGCGAAAAAGCAGATTCTGACTAAGATTTTATCGAAATCGGCAACTATTTGACTCAGAAAGGTTGCCTTACGTCGAAATCTAATAGTTTATTAAGGTTTTCGTTGCTAAAATGCCTAAAGACGCCGATTTTGACTAGAATTTGAAAGATATTGACATGAATATATAACTGTTTGTATCAAAAAATGATAGTTTAAACTGATTTTTGCAGTTTTGATGCGGTTTTAGGTACGATATGAGTCGAAGAAGCCGATTTTGACTGGAATCTGTTTAAAATGACAAAGAAAAACCTATTATCAATTCAAGGAAGTGAATTTTTAAGTAGTTATCTGCAGTTTTAATGTAGATTTCAGTGCGCTAAGTTATGAAAATGCATGTTTTGGCTATAATCTTCCGTAAATCAAGGGCGAAAACCAATTATTTGTCCCAAAAGAAGGTGTTTTAAGTATATATCTGCATTTCTAAGGTAGATTTGGGTACAATAAGAGGCGAAAAAGCAGATTCTGACTAAGATTTTATCGAAATCGGCAACTATTTGACTCAGAATGGTTGCCTTACGTCGAAATCTAATAGTTTATTAAGGTTTTCGTTACTAAAATGCCCAAAGACGCCGATTTGGACTAGAATTTGAATGATATTGACATGAATATATAACTGTTTGTATCAAAAAATGATAGTTTAAACTAATATTTGCAGTTTTGATGCGGTGTTAGATACGATATGAATCGAAGAAGCCGATTTTGACTGGAATCTGTTTAAAATGACAAGGAAAAACCTATTATCAATTCAAGGAAGTGAATTTTTAAGTAGTTATCTGCAGTTTTAATGTAGATTTCAGTTCGCTAAGTTATGAAAATGCATGCTTTGGCTATAATCTTCCGTAAATCAAGGGCGAAAACCAATTATTTGTCCCAAAAGAAGGTGTTCTAAGCATATATCTGCATTTCTAAGGTAGATTTGGGTACAATAAGAGGCGAAAAAGCAGATTCTGACTAAGATTTTATCGAAATCGGCAATTATTTGACTCAGAATGGTTGCCTTACGTCGAAATCTAATAGTTTATTAATGATTTCGTTACTAAAATGCCCAAAGACGCCGATTTTGACTAGAATTTGAATGATATTGACATGAATATATGACTGTTTGTATCAAAAAATGATAGTTTAAACTGATATTTACAGTTTTGATGCGGTTTTAGGTACGATATGAGTCGAAGAAGCCGATTTTGACTGGAATCTGTTTAAAATGACAAAGAAAAACCTATTATCAATTCAAGGAAGTGAATTTTTAAGTAGTTATCTGCAGTTTTAATGTAGATTTCAGTTCGCTAAGTTATGAAAATGCATGTTTTGGCTATAATCTTCCGTAAATCAAGGGCGAAAACCAATTATTTGTCCCAAAAGAAGGTGTTTTAAGTATATATCTGCATTTCTAAGGTAGATTTGGGTACAATAAGAGGCGAAAAAGCAGATTCTGACTAAGATTTTATCGAAATCGGCAACTATTTGACTCAGAATGGTTGCCTTACGTCGAAATCTAATAGTTTATTAAGGTTTCCGTTACTAAAATGCCCAAAGACGCCGATTTTGACTAGAATTTGAAAGATATTGACATGAATATATAACTGTTTGTATCAAAAAATGATAGTTTAAAATGATATTTGCAGTTTTGATGCGGTTTTAGGTACGACATGAGTCGAAGAAGCCGATTTTGACTGGAATCTGTTTAAAATGACAAAGAAAAACCTATTATCAATTCAAGGAAGTGAATTTTTAAGTAGTTATCTGCAGTTTTAATGTAGATTTCAGTTCGCTAAGTTATGAAAATGCATGTTTTGGCTATAATCTTCCGTAAATCAAGCGCGAAAACCAATTATTTGTCCCAAAAAAGGTGTTTTAAGTATATATCTGCATTTCTAAGGTAGATTTGGGTACAATAAGAGGCGAAAAAGCAGATTCTGACTAAGATTTTATCGAAATCGGCAACTATTTGACTCAGAATGGTTGCCTTACGTCGAAATCTAATAGTTTATTAAGGTTTTCGTTACTAAAATGCTCAAAGACGCCGATTTTGACTAGAATTTGAAGGATATTGACATGAATATATAACTGTTTGTATCAAAAAATGATAGTTTAAACTGATATTTGCAGTTTTGATGCGGTTTTAGATACGATATGAATCGAAGAAGCCGATTTTGACTGGAATCTGTTTATAATGACAAAGAAAAACCTATTATCAATTCAAGGAAGTGAATTTTTAAGTAGTTATCTGCAGTTTTAATGTAGATTTCAGTTCGCTAAGTTATGAAAATGCATGTTTTGGCTATAATCTTCCGTAAATCAAGGGCGAAAACCAATTATTTGTCCCAAAAGAAGGTGTTTTAAGTATATATCTGCATTTCTAAGGTAGATTTGGGTACAATAAGAGGCGAAAAAGCAGATTCTGACTAAGATTTTATCGAAATCGGCAACTATTTGACTCAGAAAGGTTGCCTTACGTCGAAATCTAATAGTTTATTAAGGTTTTCGTTACTAAAATGCCCAAAGACGCCGATTTTGACTAGAGTTTGAAAGATATTGACATGAATATATAACTGTTTGTATCAAAAAATGATAGTTTAAACTGATATTTGCAGTTTTGATGCGGTTTTAGGTACGATATGAGTCGAAGAAGCCGATTTTGACTGGAATCTGTTTAAAATGACAAAGAACAACCTATTATCAATTCAAGGAAGTGAATTTTTAAGTAGTTATCTGCAGTTTTAATGTAGATTTCAGTTCGCTAAGTTATGAAAATGCATGTTTTGGCTATAATCTTCCGTAAATCAAGGGCGAAAACCAATTATTTGTCCCAAAAGAAGGTGTTTTAAGTATATATCTGCATTTCTAAGGTAGATTTGGGTACAATAAGAGGCGAAAAAGCAGATTCTGTCTAGGATTTTATCGAAATCGGCAACTATTTAACTCAGAAAGGTTGCCTTACGTCGAAATCTAATAGTTTATTAAGGTTTTCAAAAGTAAAATGCCCAAAGACGCCGATTTTGACTAGAATTTGAAAGATATTGACATGAATATATAACTGTTTGTATCAAAAAATGATAGTTTAAACTGATATTTGCAGTTTTGATGCGGTTTTAGATACGATATGAATCGAAGAAGCCGATTTTGACTGGAATCTGTTTAAAATTACAAAGAAAAACCTATTCTCAATTCAAGGAAGTGAATTTTTAAGTAGTTATCTGCAGTTCTAATGTAGATTTCAGTTCGCTAAGTTATGAAAATGCATGTTTTGGCTATAATCTTCCGTAAATCAAGGGCGAAAACCAATTATTTGTCCCAAAAGAAGGTGTTCTAAGTATATATCTGCATTTCTAAGGTAGATTTGGGTACAATAAGAGGCGAAAAAGCAGATTCTGACTAAGATTTTATCGAAATCGGCAATTATTTGACTCAGAATGGTTGCCTTACGTCGAAATCTAATAGTTTATTAAGGTTTTCGTTACTAAAATGCCCAAAGACGCCGATTTTGACTAGAATTTGAAAGATATTGACATGAATATATAACTGTTTGTATCAAAAAATGATAGTTTAAACTGATATTTGCAGTTTTGATGCGGTTTTAGGTACGATATCAGTCGAAGAAGCCGATTTTGACTGGAATCTGTTTAAAACGACAAAGAAAAACCTATTATCAATTCAAGGAAGTGAATTTCTAAGTAGTTATCTGCAGTTTTAATGTAGATTTCAGTTCGCTAAGTTATGAAAATTCATGTTTTGGCTATAATCTTCCGTAAATCAAGGGCGAAAACCAATTATTTGTCCCAAAAGAAGGTGTTTTAAGTATATATCTGCATTTCTAAGGTAGATTTGGGTACAATAAGAGGCGAAAAAGCAGATTCTGACTAAGATTTTATCGAAATCGGCAACTATTTGACTCAGAAAGGTTGCCTTACGTCGAAATCTAATAGTTTATTAAGGTTTTCGTTACTAAAATGCCCAAAGACGCCGATTTTGACTAGAATTTGAGAGATATTGACATGAATATATAACTGTTTGTATCAAAAAATGATAGTTTAAACTGATATTTGCAGTTTTGATGCGGTTTTAGATACGATATGAATCGAAGAAGCCGATTTTGACTGGAATCTGTTTAAAATGACAAAGAAAAACCTATTATCAATTCAAGGAAGTGAATTTTTAAGTAGTTATCTGCAGTTTTAATGTAGATTTCAGTTCGCTAAGTTATGAAAATGCATGTTTTGGCTATAATCTTCCGTAAATCAAGGGCGAAAACCAATTATTTGTCCCAAAAGAAGGTGTTTTAAGTATATATCTGCATTTCTAAGGTAGATTTGGGTACAATAAGAGGCGAAAAAGCAGATTCTGACTAAGATTTTATCGAAATCGGCAACTATTTGACTCAGAAAGGTTGCCTTACGTCGAAATCTAATAGTTTATTAAGGTTTTCGATACTAAAATGCCCAAAGACGCCGATTTTGACTAGAATTTGAAAGATATTGAAATGAATATATAACTGTTTGTATCAAAAAATGATAGTTTAGCCGAAGAAGCCGATTTTGACTGGAATCTGTTTAAAATGACAAAGAAAAACCTATTATCAATTCAAGGAAGTGAATTTTTAAGTAGTTTTCTGCAGTTTTAATGTAGATTTCAGTTCGCTAAGTTATGAAAATGCATGTTTTGGCTATAATCTTCTGTAAATCAAGGGCGAAAACCAATTGTTTGTCCCAAAAGAAGGTGTTTTAAGTATATATCTGCATTTCTAAGGTAGATTTGTGTACAATAAGAGGCGAAAAAGCAGATTCTGACTAAGATTTTATCGAAATCGGCAACTATTTGACTCAGAAAGGTTGCCTTACGTCGAAATCTAATAGTTTATTTAGGTTTTCGTTACTAAAATGCCCAAAGACGCCGATTTTGACTAGAATTTGAAAGATATTGACATGAATATATAACTGTTTGTATCAAAAAATGATAGTTTTAACTGATATTTGCAGTTTTGATGCGGTTTTAGATACGATATGAATCGAAGAAGCCGATTTTGACTGGAATCTGTTTAAAATGACAAAGAAAAACCTATTATCAATTCAAGGAAGTGAATTTTTAAGTAGTTATCTGCAGTTTTAATGTAGATTTCAGTTCGCTAAGTTATGAAAATGCATGTTTTGGCTATAATCTTCCGTAAATCAAGGGCGAAAACCAATTATTTGTCCCAAAAGAAGGTGTTTTAAGTATATATCTGCATTTCTAAGGTAGATTTGGGTACAATAAGAGGCGAAAAAGCAGATTCTGACTAAGATTTTATCGAAATCGGCAACTATATGACTCAGAATGGTTGCCTTACGTCGAAATCTAATAGTTTATTAAGGTTTTCGTTACTAAAATGCCCATAGACGCCGATTTTGACTAGAATTTGAAAGATATTGACATGAATATATAACTGTTTGTATCAAAAAATGATAGTTTAAACTGATATTTGCAGTTTTGATGCGGTTTTAGATACGATATGAATCGAAGAAGCCGATTTTGACTGGAATCTGTTTAAAATGACAAAGAAAAACCTATTATCAATTCAAGGAAGTGAATTTTTAAGTAGTTATCTGCAGTTTTAATGTAGATTTCAGTTCGCTAAGTTATGAAAATGCATGTTTTGGCTATAGTCTTCCGTAAATCAAGGGCGAAAACCAATTATTTGTCCCAAAAGAAGGTGTTTTAAGTATATATCTGCATTTCTAAGGTAGATTTGGGTACAATAAGAGGCGAAAAAGCAGATTCTGACTAAGATTTTATCGAAATCGGCAACTATTTGACTCAGAAAGGTTGCCTTACGTCGAAATCTAATAGTTTATTAAGGTTTTCGATACTAAAATGCCCAAAGACGCCGATTTTGACTAGAATTTGAAAGATATTGAAATGAATATATAACTGTTTGTATCAAAAAATGATAGTTTAAACTGATATTTGCAGTTTTGATGCGGTTTTAGATACGATATGAATCGAAGAAGCCGATTTTGACTGGAATCTGTTTAAAATGACAAAGAAAAACCTATTATCAATTCAAGGAAGTGAATTTTTAAGTAGTTATCTGCAGTTTTAATGTAGATTTCAGTTCGCTAAGTTATGAAAATGCATGTTTTGGCTATAATCTTCTGTAAATCAAGGGCGAAAACCAATTATTTGTCCCAAAAGAAGGTGTTTTAAGTATATATCTGCATTTCTAAGGTAGATTTGGGTACAATAAGAGGCGAAAAAGCAGATTCTGACTAAGATTTTATCGAAATCGGCAACTATTTGACTCAGAAAGGTTGCCTTACGTCGAAATCTAATAGTTTATTAAGGTTTTCGATACTAAAATGCCCAAAGACGCCGATTTTGACTAGAATTTGAAAGATATTGAAATGAATATATAACTGTTTGTATCAAAAAATGATAGTTTAAACTGATATTTGCAGTTTTGATGCGGTTTTAGATACGATATGAATCGAAGAAGCCGATTTTGACTGGAATCTGTTTAAAATGACAAAGAAAAACCTATTATCAATTCAAGGAAGTGAATTTTTAAGTAGTTATCTGCAGTTTTAATGTAGATTTCAGTTCGCTAAGTTATGAAAATGCATGTTTTGGCTATAATCTTCTGTAAATCAAGGGCGAAAACCAATTATTTGTCCCAAAAGAAGGTGTTTTAAGTATATATCTGCATTTCTAAGGTAGATTTGGGTACAATAAGAGGCGAAAAAGCAGATTCTGACTAAGATTTTATCGAAATCGGCAACTATTTGACTCAGAATGGTTGCCTTACGTCGAAATCTAATAGTTTATTAAGGTTTTCGTTACTAAAATGCCCAAAGACGCCGATTTTGACTAGAATTTGAATGATATTGGCATGAATATATAACTGTTTGTATCAAAAAATGATAGTTTAAACTGATATTTGCAGTTTTGATGCGGTTTTAGGTACGATATGAGTCGAAGAAGCCGATTTTGACTGGAATCTGTTTAAAATGACAAAGAAAACCCTATATATACATATATATATATATATATATATATATATATATATATATATATATATATATATATATATATATATATATATATATATATATATATATATATATATATATATATATATATATATATATATATATATATATATATATATATATATATATATATATATATATATATATATATATATATATATATATATATATATATATATATATATATATATATATATATATATATATATATATATATATAACTATACATATATATAACTATACATAACAAGTGCGATATCGAACCGGAATCCGTCGAACAGGAAATCGACGACAATGACGAGGAGGAGGAACAAGAGGGGGAGATAGGTGTCGAAAATTCGAGGGTCAGAAGACCGCCTTGCTGGACCGTTGTCGATCGATGCCGGTGGAAATATCCGAAACAGCAAATATCGAGCACCGTTTTTAAGATCGAGAAGCAAATTCTTTACAGACGTCCTCCGGGTGTTTGCTTTTTTAACAGGCAACATAAACGTTTCGTCGGCAACGAATTTGGAACTTTGCGTCGGAAACCCGATCCAGGTGTGTCGATACATTAACGCCTACGTCAATAAGGGGTTAGACGTAGCGAACATCCAATGCGTTGAGATGCAAGTGAATACGACCACCGGTACGATCGATTGGAACGAGGCGGCGGCATTCCTTAAAATGAGATATATCGGACCGCACGAGGCGGTCTATCGCATCTTGGGAAATGGCATGTTCCATATCAGTCACACGATCGAAAAGTTGCCCGTGCATTTGGAAGGAGAGGCTTGTGAAATTTACAGGGAAGGGGACGAGGTGGCCGTAGTCGAAAGGGGCGAGCGTTCTAAGCTCGTCGCTTGGTTCGAATTGAACGCGGCGGAGGAGGCGACGGGTCGGCGACGGTTCTACGTCGACATCGTCGAAACGCACTCTTGGCGGCAAGGTCGTTGGGTCGCCAAGTCGCGACCCACCAGTTCTCTAGGTCGTATGAGTCCGGTTTATCCGAGTCCGGGGAATATGGAGCGCTACTATCTACGAATGATTTTGGGCAACGTGACAGGTTTGATTTCGTTCGTGGACGCGAAAACCGTAAACGGCGTTTTATGTCCTTCGTATCAGGCCGCTTGCGTAGCGTTAAAATTGATCCCGGACGACGACGAAGAGGCGGACAAGATTTTAGATTGGATAGCGGATCGTCTTCGTCATCCGTTTTATTTAAGGGAAGCGTTCGCTCTAATTCTCTTGTACAATCCGTCGAAGAATCCCCGAACTTTATTTAAGAGATGGTGCAGGCGTATGTCCGCGGACGTGCTTAGGATTCATATCGATTTAATAAGAGATATCGACGAAGAGGGCGCGGGCGACTTAAACGAAAGGATGCACGTGCTCCGTACGTGTCGGTATACGGTCCTTTGGAGTTTCGTAGATCGATTTCTGGTCGAATGCTCCACTTCGATGGAAAAAATTAATCTTCCTCGGGATTGGATTTCCGATTGGGTTTACGACGAGGAGGCGGAACAACTTTTGGACGAGGAAGAGGTTACGTTCGAGGAATTCGCTTTCGTTCCGAGACCGAATCAAAATTTGCATCTGATCGATCTCAACGATCAACAGCTGGGATTCGTTTACGAGGTTTTACAGTCTGTATGCAATCGTAACGGTATCGTTTTCGTTTTGACCGGCGAAGGGGGCACCGGCAAAACCGCGACCGTCAACGTTATTTTGGAAGTGGCGGAACTTCGCGCGTTACCGTACGTATCCGCGGCTTTTACGGGGATCGCGGCCACGTTAATCCGGAACGCGGCTACGATTCATTCTTCTTTCGGCATTCCTAGAGAAAGAGGCGTAGACGATACGCCGGTTTCTAATTTGGTGGGCGAGTCGGAGGCGGCCGACGATATTCGAAACGCGAGACTCGTCGTGTTAGACGAGGTGTTTATGTTGGCGTCGTGGATGTTGGAAATGATCGATGCCGTGTGTCGGGAATACGGTCAATCGCGACGGTCGTTCGGTGGGAAAACCGTTATTCTTAGCGGCGATCCCAAGCAGTTGCTTCCCGTTGTCAAGGGTAGGCGAGCGGGAATGGCGTCTATCGTTTCGCATCCGGCATGGAGTACTTTTCAACTGTGCACGTTAACGGAAAACATGCGTGTTCATCCGCAAGAGGTGGAATGGTCGAATTTCATCAGGAGAGTAGGCGACGGGGAAAGAATCGTTTCGGACAACGGACGCGAACCGATTTCCGATAACTGTCTGTTCGTTCCTTCCAAATTAATTGTCAAATCGCGCGAACAACTCGTCGACTTTGTTTACGGGGACGTCTTCGAATCGATGCTCTCTCTTCCCGGGACGAACGAGCAATTCTTGGAATTAGCCGAGCGATTGGCCCTCCGGTCGATCCTTTGTCCCGTGAACAGCGAGGTCGAGGAGTTGAA
The DNA here is from genome assembly GCF_029955315.1 of Cylas formicarius. NCBI lineage: Eukaryota > Metazoa > Arthropoda > Insecta > Coleoptera > Brentidae > Cylas > Cylas formicarius. The sequence continues at coordinate 30,896,456 of NW_026844214.1, read as the reverse complement.
CGAAATCATCTCAAAGATCTTCCCCGATCCGTCAGGATCGGAGAGGGTCTTTTTGGCGACCAATTCCTACGATAGACAGAGTAACGAGGATGGGGCCGACGATCACGAAATCGCCAATCCCCTCGCGACGGGAGTCACCAGTGAAATTATCGAAAGTTTAGATTTGTCGGGACTACCGCCATATCGGTTGACTTTGAAGATCGGTTCGGTGGTAGTCCTTTTGGTAAATCTTAACGTGTGGAGGGGTTTTTGTAACGTACAGAGAATGATCGTTTTGGAGATGGGCGATGACGTGATAGTCGGCCGCATCGTTTCCGGTCAATTTCAGGGCCGTAAATGTGTCATTATCAGAAAACAATTCGTTTTAGCGGAAAAAGAAACGCCATTGCTACCGGGCGGCGGCACATTTTATAGAAAACAATTTCCGATTAAGTTGGCGCACGCAATTACTATCAACAAAGCGCAAGGACAGACTCTTTCGCGAGTCGGTTTGTGTCTCAACGTCCCGTGTTTTGCTCACGGTCAATTGTACGTCGCTTTGTCCAGAGTGCGTACTTGGCAGGATATTCGCATTTTTGTAAAGGAAAGTCGTAGACAGGGTCGTTTCTTTAAAGACGGTCGCAAAAATAATCCAGTTTTCACGCAGAATATCGTTTATAGGGCGTTTTTAGATAAAATCTTCAATTGAATTCGAAAATTTGCCACTTTTTACATTTTCGTTTCCATTTTACGACCCTATTTTCGTTCCGATTTTACGACACAACGATGACAGTTCACCGGTAATAACTTGTAACCGAGGGCGACTTTTTACCGACGACGTCCTTTACCCAATATAGCCTTTTCACCCGATCGTGACTTTTTACCCAATTATGACGTTTACTCGATCACGACTTTTACCAAATAAAAATATTACATTTTCCAAATTTTTATTAAGTACACGAGTTCCAATATTTCCTGCCGCCGGTACGAACGATGACTTTTTCCCGATTAAAACTCTAACCCGACAAAGACGTTCACCCGATTGAGACTTTTACCCGATTATGACTTTAATCCCATCACGAGGGTCGAAATTATTCGTTACGTTCGATACCGCGGACAATCGAACGATAGAGAAAAATACGACGATAACCCGATTCGCGACACACTATCTCATAACGTAACTAATCCTTTTTTTTTTAATGTTTCAGATCTACGAGACGTTCACAACCGGCCAAGGATTTTTTATTATCAATACTAATTTGTTATATTTCAGGCGACCTTCAAGGTTCTTTTTAGAACCGCCAAATCGTTTTTTAAAGAATTCGTTTTCGATAATAAATAAAAATGAAATAAATTTATTTTCCCTTTCCCATTCCTTTTTCCTTTAACGTCGAACGAAACGTTTCGAGACGAACGTTTCAAAAATACGTAATCACATATCTTAACATTTTTATTTCAATTTCAAAACGTTCTGAATCATGGTGATGTTCAATTCTAAGTTTTGATCAGTTTTTTTATTAGTTTTAATTAGATATCAAACCGCCACCGAAGAGGTTCACGGTCTAGGCAATACGTCACTTTGGTCCATTTTGGTTAGTTTCGGTTATCGCTTTGGTGATGCCAACCACCACCGAGGCGGTTTACCGTTTAGACGGTCTATATACTTCACTTTGGTCCATTTTGGTTAGCTTCGGTTATGGAAGCGGTCTATATATAGAGACGACATATATATGGGGCGGTCTGTATATAAAGGCGATCTGTACGTGGAGGCGGTCTATAAATGGACTCGGTCTATATATGCAGGCGGTCTATATATGGAGCCGGTCCGCATATGGAAGCGGTTTACATATAGAGGCGGTCTGTATATGGAGGCGGTTCATATACGAAGGCGGTCTGCATTTAGAGACCGTCCGTATATAATGGCGGTCTGTATATGGAGGCGGTTCGTATACGAAGGCGGTCTGTATATTGAAGCGGCTTGTATATCAAGGCGGTCCGTATACAAAGGCGGTCTGTATTTGGAAGCGGTCCGTATATAAAGCCGGTCCGCATATGGAAGCGGTTTACATATAGATTCTGTCTGTATATGGAGGCGGTCCGTATACAAAGGCGGTCTGTATTTAGAGACGTTCCGTATATAATGGCGGTCTGTATATGGAGGTGGTCCGTATATGGAGGCGATCAATATATGGAAGCGGTCTGTATATCGAGGCGGTCCGTATACGAAGACGGTTTGTATTTGGAGGCGGTCCGTATATAAAGGCGTTCCGTATATGAAGGCGATCCCTATATGGAAGCGGTCCGTATAGAGAGGCGGTCTGTATATGGAGGCGGTTGGTATACAAAGGCGGTCTGTATTTAGAGACGTTCCGTATATAATGGCGGTCTGTATATGAAGGTCATCCGTATATGGAGGCGATCAATATATGGAAGCGGTCTGTATATCAAGGCGGTCCGTATATAAAGGCGTTCCGTATATGGAGGCGATCCCTATATGGAAGCGGTCCGTATATGGAGGCGGTCCGTATACGAAGGCGGTCTGTATTTAGAGACGGTCCGTATATAATGGCGGTCCGCATATGGAGGTGATCCGTATATGGAGGCGATCAGTATATGGAGGCGGTCCGTATAAGAAGGGGGTCTGTATTTGGAGGCGGTCCGTATATAAAGGCGTTCCGTATATGGAGCCGGTCCGCATACGGAGGCGGTCCGTATACCGAGGCGATCCATATACGAAGGCGGTCCGCATACGGAGGCGGTCCGCATACAAAGGCGATCCGTATACGCAAATTCGAGGTGAAACCGCGAAAGGCTCATTAAATCAGTTATGGTTCCTTAGATCGTACCCACAATTACTTGGATAACTGTGGTAATTCTAGAGCTAATACATGCAAACAGAGGTCCGACCGGAGACGGAAGGAGTGCTTTTATTAGATGAAAACCAATCGGTGGCGGGTTCGCGCCCGACATCGTTCAACTTGGTGACTCTGAATAACTTTACGCTGATCGCACGGTCTCGCACCGGCGACGCATCTATCAAATGTCTGCCTTATCAACTGTCGATGGTAGGTTCTGCGCCTACCATGGTCGTAACGGGTAACGGGGAATCAGGGTTCGATTCCGGAGAGGGAGCCTGAGAAACGGCTACCATATCCAAGGAGGGCAGCAGGCGCGCAAATTAGCCACTCCCAGCACGGGGAGGTAGTGACGAAAAATAACGATACGGGACTCATCCGAGGCCCCGTAATCGGAATGAGTACACTCTAAACCCTTTAACGAGGATCAATTGGAGGGCAAGTCTGGTGCCAGCAGCCGCGGTAATTCCAGCTCCAATAGCGTATATTAAAGTTGTTGCGGTTAAAAAGCTCGTAGTCGAATTTGTGTCTCGCGCCGCCGGTTCATCGTCCGCGGTGTTAACTGGCGTGCCGCGAGACGTCCTGCCGGTGGACTTAGCCCGTTCACGCGGGCGGTCCAACTCAATCCTGCCGCGGTGCTCTTCATTGAGTGTCGAGGTGGGCCGGCACGTTTACTTTGAACAAGTGCTTAAAGCAGGCTAAAACTTCGCCTGAATACTGTGTGCATGGAATAATGGAATAGGACCTCGGTTCTATTTTGTTGGTTTTCGGAACCCCGAGGTAATGATTAATAGGAACGGCCGACTCGGCGTGGGGAATCGACTGACAAAGTCTCAACCCCCCCCCCCCTCCAAATTTTACCCACTCGGATTTTGTAATTTTTGAAAAAAAAAAATCTGAGAAAATGCCTTCTAAGGGTAAACGGGGGTGAGAAGCGACCCCTTTGGGGCGAAAATTTAGTGCGTTTTTCGATCCGACGAGCCGTTTTCGAGATTTCGACATTTTCGAAAAATTTTGGAAAAAGGGCCGTATCTCGGAAACGGTGCGTCGGAGGCGAAAAATAAGAGAATTTTCGTACCGACCTCGGCGTTATTAATTAGGCGGACCGGCCGACTCGGCGTGGGGAATCGACTGACAAAGTCTCAACCCCCCCCCCCCTCCAAATTTTACCCACTCGGATTTTGTAATTTTTGAAAAAAAAAAATCTGAGAAAATGCCTTCTAAGGGTAAACGGGGGTGAGAAGCGATCCCCTTGGGGAGAAAATTTCGTGCGTTTTTCGATCCGACGAGCCGTTTTCGAGATTTCGACATTTTCGAAAAATTTTGGAAAAAGGGCCGTATCTCGGAAACGGTGCGTCGGAGGCGAAAAATAAGAGAATTTTCGTACCGACCTCGGCGTTATTAATTAGGCGGACCGGCCGACTCGGCGTGGGGAATCGACTGACAAAGTCTCAACCCCCCCCCCCCCCCCTCCAAATTTTACCCACTCGGATTTTGTAATTTTTGAAAAAAAAAATCTGAGAAAATGCCTTCTAAGGGTAAACGGGGGTGAGAAGCGACCCCTTTGGGGCGAAAATTTCGTGCGTTTTTCGATCCGACGAGCCGTTTTCGAGATTTCGACATTTTCGAAAAATTTTCGAAAAAAGGCCGTATCTCGGAAACGGTGCGTCGGAGGCGAAAAATAAGCGAATTTTCGTACCGGCCTCGGTGCTGTTAATTAGGCGGACCGGCCGACTCGGCGTGGGGAATCGACTGACAAAGTCTCAACCCCCCCCCCCTCCAAATTTTACCCCTTCGAATTTTGTAATTTTTGAAAAAAAAATCGGAGAAAATGTCTTCTAAGAATAAAGGGGGGTGAGAAGCGACCCCTCTGGGGTGAAAATTTTGTCCTTTTTTGATTGGACGAACCGTTTTCGAGTTATGGCCATTTTAAAATCGAAAAAAAAAATACGAAAAAGGGCCGTATCTCGGTAAGGGTGCGTCGGGGGCGAAAAATAAGCGAATTTTCGTACCGAGCTCTTTATAATGCGCGTAGAGTGGTGCGGATTCGTAACCACTATAGCCTGGTAGGTTTCCGACGTTCCTCCTATCCATTCAAGTTTTAAATTTTAAATCGAGGTAGGCTCGCAATACTCTATACGATGCCGGCGGGGGTATCAAAATCAAGAAAATGGGGAAACCGATACCGGATTCCCGTAAAAAATTGCTCGGTTTTTCCAAAAAACGAACCGTTTTCGAGTTATGGCCATTTTAAAATTGAAAAAAAAAATTCGAAAAAGGGCCGTATTTCGGTAAGGGTGCGTCGGAGGCGAAAAATAAGCGAATTTTCGTACCGAGTTTCTTAAAGAGCGCGTAGAGTGGTGCGGTTTCGTAAACACTATATCCTGCTAGGTTTCCGACGTTCCTTCTATCCATTTAAGTTTTAAATTTTAAATCGAGGTAGGCTCCTAAGACTATACGATGCCGGCTTGAATAAACGAAAATTTAATAATATTGTAGATATATCACTCTGGAGTTTTGGACCGGTGAATATATCATTGAGGGAAGGCTGGTTGGGAAGGTGTGCGGAACCGTTAAAAACCACCCTTAGTTTACTGGTTAAACTTTCCGGCCTTAAAACACAATGGTGGGATAGATAATAACAGTGAGGGGACTGAACGAATCGTCTGGAATAGATTCCATGTGGTTAAGCGCAATAAATTCGTTCATGAAATCGCGATATTGCGAGTAAATCTCAGGCTGCTTCTTAAGTCTCCGCTCAAGGGAATAAAACCTCTGTAAAGCCAGAGATCGGATATTTGGGAAGATAGGGGCTTCTTCCTTAAAAGGTAAGTCGACGATGAACCGACCAGACGGCTGGTCTCGCCGGTGTGTGCTGACAAATGTTTGTTCTGCCTTAATGTCATCGGGAGATAGACGAGGTGCATCAGGAAGTGTCTTTAATTCCCAGAATTTGTCCAATTGTTGATCAAGGGAAACCGTGTCCTCAAGATGACAAAGCAACGTAGCGAGTGCAGGCGCTTTGAAATGATTTATTTTCCCCATAAGGACATAGCCGAAGAATATATTAATTGCGTCGGGCTGGTCTTTAGATCCAGGGATGCGTCCGTCCAACAGAATTTTAGAAAAGACGTCGGCACCCAGAAGGAGGTCTATAGGTCCCCTGCGGGAAAATTGGTCATCGGCCAAGTGTAAATTAGTTAAGCGGGACCAGTGACTATGTTTAACATCCAAAGCAGGCTTGTCTTCGCAAATTTTTTTCAGAATTAAAGCGTCAGTGGTTAAAACATGATGAGTTTTATACATCGGTCTAAAAAATATAGTTACTCCACCTAAATCAGCTTGCGAATGCATGGCGCCTAAGCCGTTTATACGAACCTCTAGGGGAGACGGTCGTAAGCCTAACCGGCTAACTGTTTTTTGAGTTATGAATGACGACATACTTCCTGAATCGAGTAAGCATCGTATCGGCTGGTAGATTCCGCGATCGTCGAGTATTTCGAGAAAAGCAGTGGAAAGTAAAACGCTCGAATTTGCTGAAGAAAAACCTGCAGTTACGGTTAATGGATTTATGTGGTCAGAGAGCTTAAGCGAATCATTGTTAGCGGGGGGTGACTGAAAGTGAAGTAATGTGTGATGTTTTTTGTGGCACATATGACAACTCCACGTAGAGGTACAGGTACTAAAATGGTGAGAGCCTAAACAATTTACGCACATTTTTCCCCTCTTAACCAGATTGTAGCGCTCTGCGGGAGATTTTTCCAAAAACTCGCTGCATTTATAAATAAAATGAGAATTTTTACAAACAGGACATTTTGGTGGATTTTCAGTTTGAGCCAGCATTGCTGTAGAGTTGGAGAAAGTTGGCTTTTTGAGAAAAATTTGCTTTGTTTTAGTTTGAAAATTAATATTGTCCAACGCCAGACAATTTTTACTTAAAAATTGCTTTAATTTAGCATAACTTGGAATAGTACTGTCGTTGTGATGAAGTTCAAATCGTGTAACTAGAGAAACCGTGAGTCTTTTCAGCATCATTTGAACAAGTATAAAGTCCCAGTGTTCCGTGGGTAACCCTAGTTTTTGCAAAGCTGCGACATTTTTTGAAAACGTATCTAATAAAGAGCGTAACTCTTTTGAATTATCTGAGGTAAGTTTGGGTGAGCATTGGAGGTTATTCCATAAATTTGAAGCAATAACTCTCACATTATTAAACCTTTCTTTTAGTAAATCGTAAGCAATTGTGTAATTATCTGCTGTGATATCCAAATGGTCGACAGCGTCCCGAGCGACACCTTTCAAGCAAGAAACTAATAGGTTAAATTTGTCAATCGCTTTTAAGTGGGGGACCGTATGAACACGCGCATCAAATTGATCGAGAAAACTCCGAAACTCGGTAACTTCTCCGCTAAATGTCGGTAACTCAGGCTTGGGTAAATTTAAATATGCAGAGATGGGCAATTGTTCACCCGGTATAGCCACAGATTGCGTCGTCGGCTTCATTAAACGTTGCGTATAAATAGCTTGAATTCTATAATATTGAATATCGAATTTTTTTCGAAAATCATCCTCAATCTTGAATAGTTCATCCGCATTTTGCTTATCACATATGATTGATATAATTTTATTGTGAAGTTTATAAAAATTTGTTCGAGTTTCCTCAAGTTCTTTATACATAGCTTCAAGAATGGGATAAAAACTTTCATCTTCGGCATTAACTTTCAGAGCAACATCGTATATTTCGTTCAATTTATGAATTTCAGTCGACCGGAGTACTTTATTCTTTTTATAATCACCCATTTTTTTTTCTTTTCGGTGAGTAAAAAGTAAACGGTTCAAACCTAATAAAAACTGGTCAAACTCTTCACACACTAATATTAAATTATGTGCCCTGCTCTATTTACCTGACTAAAAATTAAATTATCTAAAATGAACAACTGCGTATTGTATGGACGAAAGGTACATAAAACGGAATGCGAAGGTCATCAATTTTTTTGTTTTGCTCAAGAATTAGATCTTGACAGAAAATGTTTAAATCCAATTTCAAGTAACTTAATTAAAATTGTGCCCTCTCCGTGGTAATAATCGAAATCAAAATAATGCGGATTGAAATAATGAATTTATTTTAATTTCTGTAAGAGAGAAATGTTTTCCGTTGCGTAGCTAAGGCTAAAAACTGCCGAATCCGGCTCGAAGGACCAAATAATTTCTTTTCGCGGAATAACCACCGATATGAAAAGAAAATGGGCGGCGCGCTCGGAAGAGCTTTAAAGTGGACTGTAGGCTTTAAAAATTTAGAAATACTACCGATCGCCAAACGGGCCGCTAAAGAACTTTAAGGTCTCACCTTAAGCGCACGCCTCCGTCTCCTCAGCAGGCCTGCTTCCTCTTTGCTGTAAGTTTTGCTACTCAATTCGCAGAACTTACTGGTGTTACGCCACGGACAACATAAAAACGCACAACGAAAATCTTTAGAATTAAAGTTCCCTTCGCGGAAAACGCGCAACAGATCTCGGTGCTGCCGCACACGGAATGTTAATGCACTCCCGATCGGCTTGACCCAAAAAAAAACTTTAACGGCAATACCGCGGTAAAAAATGTTCCAGCAACTTAAATTTTTATTTGAGTACGCACAAAATTATTTGTCCCAAAAACCCGACTAAACATAAGAAAACTTTCTCTCTTTGCAAATTACCAAAAAATAAAATAATAAAAAAAATTATATATATATATATATATATATATATATATATATATATATATATATATATATATATATATATATATATATATATATATATATATATATATATATATATATATATATATATATATATATATATATATATATATATATATATATATATATATATATATATATATATATATATATATATATATATATATATATATATATATATATATATATATATATATATATATATATATATATATATATATATATATATATATATACAAGGACAGACGTGCGATCTGTCCAAAAGGTATTGTCTTTCGCATGTTAATATTGCACAAAAACAAGGCCATTGAAGAAAAATAACTTGTGTGAACTTGCATAGTTGAGGCACTTTTCTTCTCTTGTCTTCTTTTTTTGTTTGCTAATTAGGTAGTCTTATTTGTGTATGAATTTCATACTTGTTATTCCAGGCTGCCTGTAGATATTTACCAGACCGCAAAGGTTTCAAAAATACCATTGATGATGGAAAAAGGAACCCTTCCTGTCGAATATAAAGGCAAATCGATAAACGAAATGGACATTGATATTGACTATCCCGAAGAAAATGAACCTAAAGGTAGTCATGCAAAAAGTTTTCTGTTTACTACTAGTTTGCCATTTTATATCTAAATGGTTTCAGAGTCCTCATCACCAAATGCGCCCACACAAGACAATGAAATATTGTTTGTGTGGAAAAAAGAAAATATTGAAGCGAATAAAGATAATAATATTTTTGACCAACCAATTCCTGAAAACATTAAGAAGAACGAAGATCAAGAAACTGCTGATATAGGTAATTCTCTATGTTTTTATTACTTTTACTCAGTTATACTGCCATAGGCATGGTTCATTAGAATAAGAGGTAAAAATAAACCGATGCGAGTTAACGAAAATTTAGGTCAGATTTGTTTTTAATAAATTTATTTTGTAACTGTGGTGTTAAAAAACTAATAATACTAGTGCGAATATAAGTAAAACAGTTGTGTGTTTTTGAAAAAACACTGTTTCTTTCAGATAAGCCAAAAGTCTCCAAAGTTGTAAATAAACGATGTAAGTGACAAATACTAATTTATAAAATAACGACAAACACACCTTAACTAATTTTTCGAACACGTTTTATGAAAAATATTTTTTATTTTAGTATGGAGCGAGAATGAAGTGAATTGCATCCAGAAGGAGTTTGCACAATACCTCCAAACAAACACTTACCCACCGTCAGCTAAAATAAGAGAATTTATTACAACCTTTAACTCTAAGAGAAGTGTATCCGTCATAAAATCCAAAATACAACATTTGCTGAAGTTAAGAAAACAGTAAAAGTTTACATTGATTTTGACATCTTGTAACTAATACCTCGATTAATAAAAAAGAGTGTTTTAAATATACTGATCCTTTTTATTTAGGGGGCCCAATTATTCCAGTAGCTGACATGGCACACCAAACTGTTACCTTCTTGGAATGCAATTGTTTTTCATGCTTTTCTTTGGGTTGTCGGGGCTCCAAAAGCGACAGTTTTGTTTGTTAACAATACCCCTCTAGATGGAAGTGAGCCTCATCACTGAATAAAATGTTGTCCAATCCTCCTTCGTTCCAAAACATATTCATCATTGCCTCACAATAATTTTTTCGTAATTCGTAGTCTGTGGGCTTTAGAAACTGCACCAATTGAATTTTGTAGGGATGGAACCGTAAGTCTTTGCTTAAAATCCGTTGCACACTTGAGCGATGAATATTCAGGGCCTGGCCATGTTTTCGAATTGAGCGCCTCGGATGTTCAGTCGCAGCACGTCGCACAATCTCAATATTTTTGCCACTGTACCACTTTGTCTAAATCTTTTAACCTACGATTTCAATAAATTGTTTGACGGAGCATCACGTAAACGCCGATTATTGTAACGGTTACAAAAACGTCGCCGTGCCGCAACATACGAATCGTTCGATTTAAAGAACGCTTCGACCATAAACGCTCGTTGCTCATTTGACCACTGCTCCATGTTGACTGATAACCAGCGCTAACCCCCCCCCCCCCAAATATTAAGTTGGATGTACAAGGCGCGTTTAAATAGTGAAATTTACTCTGAGTCGCCCGATATATATATATATATATATATATATATATATATATATATATATATATATATATATATATATATATATATATATATATATATATATATATATATATATATATATATATATATATATATATATATATATATATATATATACACTTCGAACACTCGGAGAGCGAGCATTGAAGATGCCAAGTGAGATTTTGGCGAAACGTCTGCAGGATTCCAGTCGGATGCAGGATTTGCAGGATCCCAGTCGGAGTTCAACGAGCGAACGGATGATATCCCGGAATATAGTGTCATATGAATCAATATGAATCATGTGAATCAATACGTGAGAATATATATATATATATATATATATATATATATATATATATATATATATATATATATATATATATATATATATATATATATATATATATATATATATATATATATATATATATATATATATATATATATATATATATATATATATATATATATATATATATATATATATATATACACTTCGAACACTCGGAGAGCGAGCATTGTACTAACTACTTGTTGATTTCAAAACCTGACAAGTTCGATTAAGATAAGAGGCAATATATTATTTAATGTGTTTCTGATAATGTGTTGTTAATTTTAATTAAAAATTGTAAATAATTGTTAAGAAAAGTTAAGTTTTTTTGGCATTTGCAATAAATTTTTAATTTCAGTGTTATTAAATTTTTTTTTTACTTCATTTTATTAAGATTATTTCATAGATATAAAATAATTTTCTGAAATGTAATAAATTAATTATTACTTATTGTTTAATTATGCATTAATTTCTAATGATGTAAAAATGTAATATAAATAAAAAAGTCTTCCACCCCTTCCGGCTCTTCTTCCACCTCTTCCGGCTCTTGTTCCACCTCTTCCATTCCGGCCACCACTTCGTTGTCCTCTTTCCCCTCTCTTATACCAAATTCCTCCCTCTACTTTTTCGTTTTCTTTTTTTTTTAATTGTTCAATTTCTACTTGTTGGATATTTGGATATATTTTTTTAAATCTTCAATTTTATCTAGACGTTAAATAAAAAACAGTATATATAGTAAATAGAATATTGTCATTATATCTGGGCTTATTTCGCATAAAAAATTGTTATGCAGAAGTAAAAAGTTTCTTGCCATATCTCTTATTTATCTCGAAAAGTAATGGGAAGAATTTTATTAGTAGTTATTTAAAGTAATTGTTATTGTATATATATTTTAGTAATAATAAACTCTTAATTTTTGCAATTTTTTGATTTTACTACTAATTAAATCTAAAAAATTAATTATTGGTTTCTTAATTAAACTTACCATTCATTTCCCTGTCTTTATTTGTTTCTTGTACATCAATAGGTGGAAGATCTGTAATATTATTTTTATGAATTTTTTATTATTTAGAAATTTTTGAAAAAATATGTGTGTCTATATTAATTGAATTTACATTTAAATGAAAATTTAGAAAAGTGCTATAGTAGGTTATTTAATTTTCAATTAATATGATATTTACTTATTGTTTAATCATGAGGTTATTATTTTTCAATATTTTTTAAATGAATTAAGTTGACGTTTTTTAAAACTATTTTGTTGAATTATTTTTTTGTTGATAAGATATTTTTATTGAAATTGTAATACTTTAGCAATTTTCTTTTGAGTAATTTATCCAAGTGTTTAAGAAAATAAATAAAAAATAATACGGTAAATACGGTATTTTTATAATAAAATAATATATACTTATCATTTAAATTATCTTCTATTTCAATGGTCGGAATTGTCATGTTTTTGGATTGTTTAAATCTGTAGATAGCGATATTAATATGTTAAGATTCAAAATTCTGTTGTCTCAATATTTTAATAACAAATTTTACGAATAACACATTACAAAAATTTGTATATTAGATTTGTTCAGGCAGAATTTGTCGATTATTGATTATTAAACGTGAAAACTAGCTATTTATAAAAAACATTTTAAAATACCGAAGTAAATTATGATGGCATAAGTAGTCGTAAATGCTCGATGTTATTAGGTATATTCAATTTCACAAATTTGTAATAATTTCTAAGGAAATGTTTCATAAACAATAAAAAAATTCTTACCTCTTTGACACGATTTTTATAAATGTAGCCAATTTCGGTTTCGAAGAGTGCTTTGATATCATGACCAACTTTTAGAATTTAAATCAAATAAGCTGCCGCCAGTGAAAGTTTTATTAACCATTTTCTCTTCTCTGTTTAATAAATTTATTCATGGACCATATGCAATTGGGTGGTATTTTTTTAGAAGACATGACCTTTTAGAAATAAGATTAAGGATTTTATACCAATTATATTTGCAGCAATTTATTTTGAATTAGGTGAAAAAGTATTCGGGAGGTTGCAAGAATAATTCTAAGAAAATGATTTTGTTTTTGGGGAGGTGCAATAAATCGGAAAACATTATGATTTTAATGTGTTATTTAAAGCAAATTAAAAGAAATGGAAAATAATTTCGAAAAGTTTTATTTCGAACAATTATGAAAAAGACATGTCTAACGTTTGTTATGTTTTCATGTATGTTATTAATAATCTATGAAATTGGACCGATCCGAATTGGAGGAAGAACATTAATTAGATCTATGGATTGACAATTTAGGTTGAAGGTTATATGAATCATGTTCGTATTCTTTTGGGTTTTATTTTAAAAGCTTTTAAATGAAACTTCCGGAATTGGAATGTGCTGTTATATTTGTTAAAATCACAACCGTACTTTAGAAATCGGATACTTAGTAGTCTTTAAGTTACCTTTTAGTTTTCAGTATTGTATTAGGTCAAGGTGAAATTTAAACCTTATTGGCAACATTTGCGGAGGTAATTTGCATGTTTTAGTTTCGTTTTATGGAAAAATTTTACAATATTTATATTTTAGAATCAGTACTTAATTTATGGTACATTCATCCCTTTTAAGTATAGATTGTGTTTAGCTCTTTGGTAAGATAGTGTTTTAATGGATTTTATTGTGTGTTAATTTATTTTTGTTTTTTATTGTTTAGGTTATAGTATTATCACTTGTGGAGCGTGTTTGTTGTTAGACTTCGCTTTTCTAACAATTCTTTCGAAAAATTATATGTGGAAGGCGAGGATAAAAGAAAGACAAATGTAAGGGAAATTCGGGATATCAGGATAAGGCTATTTAGTTTAAGGGATATGAATGTGATAGGGAGGAAAGATTCATTAGCGAATATTTAATTTGATTTTTTTTGGTGCACGTAAATTAGTAGAAATTCATTGTTGTTAATGTTTGTTTATTTATTATATTCTTTTTGTTGAGGCTAAAATTCAATTTATTGTATGAGATTAGTTGACAGTTATATTGCTTGTTGATTTCAAAACCAGACAAGATCAATTAAGATAAAAGCCAATGTCTTGTTATTTAATAAAATAATTTGTTTATTATGAAGATTGTGAATTAATAAAAATTTATTGGAAAATTTGTTTTAAGTGTTTCTGATAATGTACCGTCAATTTTAATTAAAAGTTGTAAAGTATAATTAAAATAAGTCAATTGTTTTTGGTATTTGGAATATCTTTTTAATTTCCGTTTTATTAAATTGCTTTTTTTTTACTTTATTAGTTTGTTAAAATTATTTCATAGATATGAAATAATTTTCTGAAAAGGAATGAATTAATTATTGCTTATTGATTAATTTAATATAAATAAAAGATATTTACTGTTATTTAATACAATTGTAATTTTTTCCTCTGGGTCCTCTTTTACTTCCTCGCCCACCTCTTGTCATTCTCCTTCCACCTTTCTCCATTCCGATTTAATTTATGTTATATTAGACTTTTCATCATATTTGGTATTAGGATATTTGGTAAGATAGCATTGTAATCGGTCCATTGTAATATCCCAATTGGAAAATAATTTTCTTTTTATAATTTAAAATAACTCAAAAAGAATTTTTAAAAATTTAAAGAAAAATTAAAATTATTGTGGGTTACTCAGAGTATATTACATTTAATAATGTTAATAAATATTTAATTATTTTTATTGTTGTATATATAATTTGCATTTACTATATAACTATAACATATTTAATCATAAACGGTTTAAAAACATATTTGTTGAATTTACACATTAATTTAATATTAAAGAGCTTTATTATTAACAATTTTTTACTAGTTTATTAAGGTCAATAAAATGTTATTTCTATTATATTGCAAATTAAATATATACAATCAAAAATATATAAATGTTTAAAAATTAAATATTGCACATTCCAAACAAAAATAAAGAAAACCAATTCGAAAACTTTTTTAAGTAAAAAGGTGTAATTTGTTCAAGTTCTTCGAGAAAAGCTGCATCGTGAAATATAAAGAAAATATTTACTTGTAGATGCACATCTTCTGTCTTGTATCGTGTTGACTCTGCCTTGGAAAAAGTCTTAGCTTTGTACCTCATTTTTATCATTCTATTCAACAACTAAAAAGTATTAAGTTAAATGCAGACGACATTATAGTTAGTTTCCAAGTTAAATCTCTCCCGAAAACCTCCCTGCAGAATTTCTCATATTAATAAAAAAAATAGATTTGGGATGTAACAAACAAATTTACGAACAAATATTAGGAACATCGGATCCGCGATTTCCCATGCATCACAAATATTTTGTGTTACATTTTGAAAAACTAGGCACTGATAAGTTACACATAAAAATAAAATGTGGACGAACTATCTAACCTCCATACATACAAACATCAATTTCAAAATCGAATTCGAAAATAACAACACCCTTCACTTTATAGACGTTTTTATTAATCGAAAACCAGCTTTAACCTTGGGCCATTTCGTCTATAGAAAACCGACTCATACGGATCGATACGTAAAAAACGTAAAAATCATCCATGTTCAATTCAGTTCTTCTCACCAACAATTTCCATTATCAAGATATCAGACGGCCTATTAAAAAATACACTTCAACAAAACCACTTACAGAATGCAACTCCCGTTTGCCATTGAAATATTTTAAAAATGTCAGCGATTTCTTGTCCTATAATCTCCCGATCTCTGCGATCGGTTAAAGGTTAAATTTTGCATGAGACAGCATACCGTGAAACTGCGGCAAAGACTTAATCGAAGAAACAGATCTAAAAATATCAAGCAGACTAAAAAATACCAGAGATCACTCAGAATTCGAGAAATAATTACATCAGCGGTTTCTGAACATCGTCACGAAACAGGAAGCCTCGCTTTATGCGACAATACCAAATACTTGCCTCTAACCCTCTCTTTTATTCAAGAAAAAATTGTGAATTTATCGCAATAATCAAACAGCCCAATAATATAAACCGCGGTACAGGTGTCATCCGCGAAGCAATTAAAACTCTCCCTACCATTCGACCAGGCCGGTATTTAAGGTGCGTGCAGAACAATCATCAAATCAGTTTCAGACAATGCTCTAAAGAAGCCACGAGCATCCTGCGGAAGTTTCTTTGAAAAATAATTATTAGCACGAATAAACATCACAAACAAAACAAAATTTTCAAAATAAAGCTTAAAAGTAACTTGCAAATGTACATAAAAATTACAAATTGGCTTGTCCTAGAAATTTTTACAATTTATTCAGGTGCATTGGACAATGAAGGTTTTCTTAATATTCAGACACAAATATATTAATTACATTAATTAATTAACACTTCTCGCAGCTTAAGGTTTTATTATAAATTTATAAGAAACCTTAACTTTTATAATATTTTTTTTTACTTTTGTAAGAGGTCTAATAACTAACCAAAATGGTTTTATAATATTATAAAGGTTTCCATTTTAATAATAATGTCAGACTTTAGCTAAGCCTCAATTTTACGAATGAATTAAGTAAGGTTTCCGTATCATACACATCAGCAATTTACATACCAGTTCTGGCAACGATCCAATCCAAATACGAAGTAACCCTGGTGTTAATTGAGGGACTGTCGATATTGCAGTCGAGCCCGTGGGATATGATCCCGATAAGATGCAACCTTTGAGTGCTCGGATCCATCCACAGCAACGGGCCTCCAGAATCACCAGCGCACTCGCGATGTCTCAGAGTAAATGTACATATATGATTGTTGTTGATATTCTCAGTCTGGTCCCGGGCGCACTGCTGGTTTGAAATTACAGTGAGACTTGTCTTCCTTAGCACGTCCGATTTGCTATCGGAAACGTTCAGGCTACCCCATCCTAATACAGTAACAAACGTAAAACGAGATACAAAGTTACTTATTCATAGAGGTACTACAAAATATCCGTATATAACGTGAGCAAAGAAAAACTGAAAATAGAAAACAAAGAAAATAAAACTAAATTCTATGGGATTATTAACCTCAACCGCCTCTTAATATCCCCAAAAACGTTGGTCGAACATGTCAAGTTCTACGTGAAAAGTGACCATACCAATATTAGATTTTTCACGTATTCTGGTTATCAATCCATTTATAAAATATTTTAAATTGATCATGTTCATCTAGGCATTGTTTACTATGCAAGTTATAGTCCATATCTTCTATTTGGCAATTCAAAAATATGTATTTTAAGAAGAAATGATACTAAAATATTTTTCGGAAAATGACTTGGAGAGAAACAACATTTTTAATAATTCCAAAAACAATACTGTTAAAGTCACTTCCAAATTTTTTAGATCTAAACTACAGCGTTTTTGATTGTAGAAACTTACCCAATGCCGTAACAAGTTGACCAACGAAATCGGAGGTTTTCTACCGAAATGGTAAGCATATGGGACCGATATATAAACTAAACACTATTTGGTTTTGAGTTTTAATGATCGCGATGTCATCTATCACCGTATTAATTAGACTGAAGTTGGGGAAGATTTCGTAGGTGTTAACATTATAAATCTTCGAATAAGGGGTGGTTCCTAAAAGGCAAATTATTCTTATAAATATAGGACGGTCGTTCAATATCCTAATTTTATCTCGCACTTTTTAATATTTGTTTCGCATAATAATAAAAATAAAGGCAACAACAAAAACAATAAGATAATTCAAGATTTAAATATACAGATTAAACATAAATACGGTCGCAAGATATTTGAGAAGGAAAGAAAAAGTTTAATAACAACTTAATGCTGCCATTTAAGCCGCTCCTAACTACGTTGTCATTCAATTTAAAATCATAAAATCAGTACAGATTCGGATTCTGTGCCATTAAAATATCAGGTTTTGCCCGAAATTTGATTCTGAATTCTCGGTAACTCGTGCTGTAACCTCCAGGCCGTTTATCTATCATGTTTGTCAAGAAATTCTCTAAAATCCCAATTATGCATTCATCATTCGTTACCAAAGTGTCACTTTAAAATGTCAGCTTCATTAAACACTGTCGCGGGTCAATTCGAGCGTTTGCATTTCTCTAGATCGCGAACGATCAAATTGTTTTCGGTAGATTTAAAAACTGTTTAAATTTACAATGGTTATAATTGCCGGTGTTCGTAACAATAAGACAAAAAGTAGGTTACTAAATTATTACAATAGGCACATATTTCTTTTCTCAAGACATGCAGAACGACAGGTACTACAATTCTTACACAAAATGTTAATATATCAAAAATGGTATATACCCCCTTTGACATTTCATTTAATTTATAAATGAATAAGTGCATAATTAGACATTTTGGATTAGGGAGTGGAAAAACATGTTGAAGCTAACAATAAAGTCGGATTTTTGACAAATACGATAAATCGTCTTTTTTGCTAATACAGTGCCATTAACCGAAAAACAAAAGAAAAATGAGATGTCAAAGTTGCTCTCCCTCTACCACCGTGTTCATGGAATGAGTGTCTTGTTAGGTGTTATGAAACAGTTTTATAATTCTTCAGGTATTCCACCGTTTTCATACTTTTTGGGCACTTGGTATAGCTTTAAATAAACGAAGCAATTAATAGTTCTTAAGAAATTGAGCTTTTCATATTTTAAATACAACGTTAAATATTGCAATTGTAATTGTAAACTTGAATTTAGTTTTATTCAAAAAATTTTAACATTTTATTGATTTAAAATTCTGGATATGGATAATAAAATTGACCACTTAAAACAGATTTGACTAGTTACTATCCCGAAACAGATGAAATCCACTTTAGTGTAAGTATCTACGATCCTCGTTATTAACATTAAATTTAATGCAGTTAGCTAGACTTATGATACAGGGTAAATCAAAAATGCATAAGGCCATCATTATAAAAAAATAAATATGGCGGGAAGAACTATAAACCACGAGGAAAACACAATTTGGAAAAATTGAATTTGTGGTTTTATTTTTTTTAATAAAAAAATTCGGTGGTGTCCATTTGAGAGTCATAGCTCCGTAGGTTGCGCCTATAGAAAAAAAATTTTTTTCGTGCCTTATCTGAATCTCAGAGACTTTCCCGCACACCCGGTATAATTTGGATTCGGGAGTAGAAAGAGTAGAAAGAGAAAAGTAGAATTCGGGAGTAGAGGAGAGGGAGTAGCAACGACGTTTACTTAATGTTTGTCGAATGAAACCCACTAAGCGGATATCGAAATATCGATCCCTATAGACAAATCGATACTTTGTATTTTGATCGCAATACGCGCGAGATTTTACGTGAAACTGACGATATTGCATTACCTGAAGTGATGTTGTGCCCGCCCACTAAAACCGAAAACGTGCTGCGATCTCTATTGTAGACGCAATGACCGGCGGTCAACACGAAAAATTCAGAGATTATGCTAGCCCCGCAAATTATGATGAAAGGGTTCAGATTTACCAGCCCCGCCATCGAAGGGTACTCGTTGACGCCCGTTTCTTGTCCTCCAAGGATTGTAGCCTAAAAAACGTACGTTTTGCCATGTGAAATTCGAAATTTCATCGGCATGGCCTACAATAAATTCAATGAAATATAAAACGTTTCTAGAACGGCGGGAAGAAGTGCAATTTAATTTTGCTGCTGGAAAAGCTATTCGGAAGAATGTGAACCAATCAGTAATGGCATTTAAATTTAAACAGCTATATTTCAATCCAAAGAAGATTGTTGCGTAAAAATTGAACAGGTGTTTGGCAGGGTAATTCATTTTATTATTCAAAATAAAACAATCAACCTTAATTACTTTTTCAAAAATAGAAGTGTTTTCTAAAGTTGCAGCTATATATACGTTCTTTTCCTACTTTAGTTTGCAAAATAGAAAGTGCGTTAAATAAGTTTTTAATTTTATTTATAATAGGGTCAATAATTTTTAATTTTGAGAAACTCGAATTTTCGAAATCTTGTAAAATTATTAGAACTTCATATTTGTTAATGACCTATACCAATACACCTTTATTAAACATTGAAATCTCTCTGTAAGCTGATTTTTAAACATTTAGACCTATTTGATTAATTTCCTATTCTAGTTATTTGTCATTTTGACACACTTGTTGGAAGGTTTGGTTAAATTTCTCAAGAAAGATAAGAGCTAAAGAATTAAGGAAGCGGCGTAAACATCTAATCGTTTTGCTGTCAGCTAGAAACAAATAATAGACCGGTATATACGGGTTACAAATAAAATTTATTGATTTATTGATTATATATTTACGTCTCAGTATAAATTCATAGAGTCAAAAAGACGATGCCTGATTGACATAATTTTTTCCAAAGTATTTGCAGTCTTTGCTGCAAATACTTTGGAATATGGTTTTTTATAATTATGAAAAATAAGGTCGCAGACTATAAATATCGTGTAAGATGTTGGGATACCTTATCTTAGTCTTATTCAATAGTTCTGCAATTGCTGAGCTCTGTAAAGGTTAGTTTGATTTAAACACTGCGTCACAGCATTTTACTTGTCAGGACGACTGAAAGCTCACAAGAATTTTTTCTTACATGTGACTGAATTTGTTGCTTTATGAATTTTTTCAGGATTTTGGACAGAGTGGGCAAAATGTTTAGTGGAGTTTTTTAAAAGAGTCTGGTTTGTTTACTTTACTTAATAAACTCTGGAACTTAACATAAAGATAAGATAAGGACAATTTAAAATAATTTAAGTGAAAAACACGAAAACTAAGAACCATTTAATACTTTTATTGGAATTTTATTTATTATTCATAGATTATAGTTATTTTAATAAACAGAAAGCAATAAGTATTCGAATACAAAATATCCTGAATACTTCTTATACACCGAACGTCAGTTTTCTTACTGAATGGCAACTATTCACTAACTCTATAAGATTGATGGGAGTAAACGCTTCGCGAGCGACTTCCTCTAATTGTGATTTGGTTTAGAATATTCTTTAATATAAGATCTGTAAATATCCCCCATAAAAAAAACTAGAGGAGTTAGCATCACACACCACTATCCACTACTTCCAATCCAACACTATCCAAACACTTCATTTAATACTCTATTCAAGAATTAATGCTTGGATTTTGCAACTTGTGCAATCATATTCAATTTCCGGATTTTCTCTTCCTCATTTAAGTCGCTTTGATTTTGCGTTGCCTCCTTGTCTAGTTGTTGCTGTCCCGGATATTTATCGAAATAAAGTTCATTAACTGCCTCTGCGTTCAGTTTCTCCATTAAAATTATGTGATACAAAATTCAATAAAGCATAAAATTTATGCCCTTAACTGACAGCGACACAATACACTAATACATAAAAAGAATGCCCTATATTTCAGGACTATGATTGCCATATAAAATAAGGAAGTTGAATTCATTAATGAGAAAACGAAGAACTGTAAAAAAAATCTGAGTACGCTAGTGCATTTGCCTTAAAATGCCATAATAATGTTTTTATCTGGATCCAAAATTTTCATAAATAAAAATGTTATGGGCAATTTTCTAAAGGGCCGAAAATTTAAAAATGCTCTATATCTCGGTAGTGAAGATGTCGCCTTGCGGATTTAACAATTAAATGTTTCTCAAGAATGGAACCCTTGACATGCAAGTTGGGTTGTGAAAAGTCAAGATGTAAAAATGTCCCGACTTCGTTTATATTTTTGTAGTAGTAGAAATGCCTTTTTCCTCAGTAGATTTAATAAGTTCGCAAAATTCTATTAAACTGGATTTTCGTTTGCACTTTCTTGCTAAAACGTAATAATCACTTTTTATCTTTTCTTGTACACTAAGAATGCATCATCAATTGGTCGTATAAAAATCGTGCGGTGCAGGGGGTGGTGGGGGTGAATTTTCTAAAAATTGTCAAAAAATTATTATTATTTTGTTGTATACACCATACTGCTCTTAAATTGACAAAACCGCTTTTCAATATTTTTATTAGAAATACTTTATTTTTTCATTTTAAATACACCGCATAATGCTTTTATATGGGAGTCTCTACTGAATAAAAGCTTGCTCTGAAATCTCATTTTTATGTTATCGTTTACCTCGCTGTAACTTGAAAACTATTTGGCTTATCAAAAAAGTGTTTCCTCTAATAGATATGCATTGAAGGTCAACGAATCCGTTATTTTTTTGAAAACCCCAATCTGATGGACAGTTTTTTTTTCATTAGCAAAATGTGAAACCATGACGTGAATATCACGGCCGCCAGCGAAGCAGTGAGGAAGGGTCAGATTTGCGAGGACGGTCAGGCAATAAACGACTTTGCGGTTCCGAAGTGCGCTTGTACACCCGCTTTCGCAGCGTGGATGATTTTATTTATTTTTTATGTCTGAGTTTTAAGTGTCAAAATAGTTTTCTTTGAGGGAGTGAAATAGTTTATAATATGACTAAAATATATTTATTTTTGTGTGAGAATGATAAATAATAACGCATTAGTTATAATTTTCATCCAAATGGATATTAAAATCAGTACAAGTTCTAATTGAGAACTTGATTCTACAATGAAATTAAAGCCTTTAACGAAAAAAGCTGCTAACACTAAAGGAAAAGTTTTTAACTTCCAATTATGTGTAACTTGTCAATAAGGCGGAAAGCTCGTAACGTCAAAACAAATATCCAAACAAAAATTAATTGAATGTGCAAATTGCACATTGGGATTTTTGTTTAAAACAGTTAAAGGCAAGTTTGTTGATTGAATTAGTGAATTCTCCAAGAAGAAATTTATACCTAGAAGAACATAGAAATTTTTTGAAACGGTTTTCTAAGGAGCAAGTTATTGAAGCAGTAGTGCATCACACTAAGACGGAAACGTCCAACTATTTATCCTTTGCTTCGTCAGCAATGACGAAGATTTGCCAAAATATTAAAACGGAAATAAATTACAAGGATTACAAAAAGCAACGGTCAGACAATAAACGACTTAGCGGTTCCGGCGGGCGCTTAGGATCGTTTTTGTTTTGTTTTTGTCTTTCGTAGGGAATATGATACACGTATTTCTCTCATAGTTGAATTTTTTGATTAATTACTTGTTACATAGGAATGGTGCCGTTTTATTATATTTGACATTAGTAATTATTTGTATTATATTTTATTGGCAACACTTCATATTAAACTAATAATACATAAGTGTACATAGAAGCTAGAATAAAAACTAAAATTATATCTATAATAACACCTGGAAGTATGTAGAAATAAAAAGTTAATCTTAAAAAAATTACTTTTTTTTTGAAAGAGGCATAAACTTCTATAAATTGATGTCAAGATAAAAATTTTACAAATTTTAGAATCTTAATTCAAACTTCCTTTTA
Source organism: Cylas formicarius (assembly GCF_029955315.1). Taxonomy (NCBI): domain Eukaryota; kingdom Metazoa; phylum Arthropoda; class Insecta; order Coleoptera; family Brentidae; genus Cylas; species Cylas formicarius. The sequence goes on along the minus strand of NW_026844214.1, from coordinate 30,873,170 downwards.
AATAATGCGATCAAAAATATTAATATTCATTTGATTGCGTCAACGTAAACAAAACGCAAACAAACATTTCAAACTGAAATTGTTTTTATATATATTTTTGCCTCTTATAATGAATTCATAGGCTAAGGGGTATTTGCTGTTTAAGAAATTTTAAAGGCCTAACAATCCAGATACATTTTTAAAAAATTATTTTATAATAGTTCCACCCCTAAAAAATTCATTTGAACCCTCTGTATATGATTAAATACCTTACAAAAATTACAAGAACTACAAAAACTTCATTAAAATGGCTCGATTACATTTGTGTTTTTGATGTAACTTTAATCAAAAACTCTGGAGTTCTACAGGCTGGTCTGAGTGATTATTTTCCTATTTTAAAAACATAAATGTGTAGCAATTTTACACTGTCCCTAAGAATACAAAACCAACTGGTCGTACAAAAATCGTATGGTGCAGGGGGTGGTGGGAGTGAATTTTATAATAAAAATGACAAAAAAATATTATGTTGTTGTTATCTACAACATACAGCCATTAAACTGACAAAACCGCTTTTCAATATTTTTATTAGAAATCTTTTTTTTTTTTTCATTTTAAAAACACATCGCATAATGCTTTTATATCTTTAACGAATACACGCTTGTTCTGAAAACTCATTTTTATGTTATCGTTTACCTCGCTGTAAATTGAAAACTATTTGGTTTATCAAAAAAATGCTTTTTATAAATCATATGCATTGAAGATCAACGAATCAGCTACTTTTTCAAAAACTATAATCGGATGGATCGTTTATTTTTAATTAGTAAAATAATGAAGCCCTGTCGTGGACATCACGGCTGCCAGCGAAGCAGAGAGAAAGGGTCAAATTTGCAAAAACGGTCAGGTAAAAAAAGACTTGCGGTTGCGGCTGCCGCTTAAGATCGTTTTTGTTTGTATACCATCTTTCGTAGCGAATGTGATACGTATTTGCCCTCATAGTCGAATTTTTTGATAGGGATGATACTCTTGTTATTTTTGACACTGCAACATTGCATATTAAACCAATAGTACATAAGTGTACATAGAAGCTAGAATAAAAATTAAAATTATATCCATAATAACAACTAAAATTAAGTAGAAGTAAAAAACTAATCTAAAAAAAAAACCTTCGTGTTGGTCAGGGATCATTTTTGTCTCGCTTATCTAAATGTTTAAATTAAAAAATCTTATTTCACAGAAAATTGAATGTCTGCATACCATTTTTTATATTGACAGGTGTTTAGAACTGATGTATACTCTTGTAATATTGCTTCGGTTATCAGTACATGTGAAATTTTTCATTGAATTTTACATTATATGGCAAAAGTTTAAAGTTTCCAGGTATAGTTTCATTTATTGAAATTTGTGTGTAAGATACTGTGTGACAACAAGCGTGGCTGGTTTCAACCAGTTTTTTTGACTTAGTCTCCTAATAGGTTAAGAGTCCCAAACCAATAAGTTTAGGGGTATATTCTTTTTTAATTTAAACTGATCATCTTGACAAATATTAAGTATTTCCGTTTCTTTCCTGACATTACATGTTTCGCTGGAGCCAAGAAGACTTGTTAAAAAATATAAATTATTTGGAATATGCGTTTTGTAATCCTTAATTTTCAAATTTTTAAATTTAAATTATGCCATTTATTTTCGTTTTAATATTTTGGCAAATTTTCGTCATTGCTGACGAAGATTTGCCAAATATTAAAACGGGGTTTTTGAAAAAGTAACAGATTCCAAATAGTTACACCAAGGTAAACGATAAAATAAAAATGAGCTTTCAAGGCAAGCGTTTATTCGTGTGCGTAACTAATACCTCGACCAATAAAAAAAGTGTTTTAAATATACTCATCCTTTTTATTTAGTTTTAGGTAATATAAATTTAAATAAACCAAAATAATACTCAAAAAATATTAAAAAAGGTTTGTGACTATTTGATTTCTAAAATTCATTGCAAACTCAGTCAGAATTATTACTGTTCTGGTGTATTCTTATAAAATCTTAGCAAAAGTTGACATCTTTTTAAAAAATATGTAGCTCCTCCAAAACTAAATCCGCGGCACGTCACAAAGCGACCGCCAGCAAATTAAATTTAAACGCACTCGGAGCCATTCGTGACGTGCAAACGTGCAACGGATTTAGTTTTGGGTGAACCACGTTTGCAGTATCGAGCGAATTCTATATACAGCTGAATCTCTTTACTCATTGTGACTTCCTTAATATACAATATAACAGTAAAACATATCTTGTCACTTCTTGTATATATGAGAAACTTGGCATCATCGCGGAGTCGTATATGGCAGAAGTCAGAATGAGTGTCTGATGTGCAATAATTTTGAAAAGAAAAATATTTACCCCTCTTATGCGAAACGATATATTTAAGCCCCCCTCTTCATATATACATCGAAAGTTTTATAATATACTTCCCGTAAATAGTGGATGTCAGGCCGCCCGCTTCACGTAGCGGAAGTCCCAACTTAACAAGTATCAATATATATATATATATATATATATATATATATATATATATATATATATATATATATATATATATATATATATATATATATATATATATATATATATATATATATATATATATATATATATATATATATATATATATATATATATATATATATATATATATATATATATTCTCACGTATTGATTCACGGATGGAAAAATGTGATGGATGACACTATATTCCGGGATATCATCCGTTCGCTCGTTGAACTCCGACTGGAATCCTGCATCCGACTGGAATCCTGCAGACGTTTCGCCAAAATCTCACTTGGCATCTTCAATGCTCGCGCTCCGAAAACACTTCGAAACACTGGGAGGTTATCGGCGGTGCGTGCGGTATTTATACTCTGCGCCGGAGATGGTAACGGTGCTGCTTGTGCGTGGGGGGAGGTGGCTCCGCCCCCTGAATTGTCGCGTTGTCAATTTCGTCCGATCGTAGTTGCGATGTCCCCGTTGACTGCTGCGCATCGCTCTGCTGTTTGATTATCGTTCTCCACGTGTTGGATAAATGCAGAGTGTCGTCTCTCGTATTGAGGTGTCCGGACTTTTCTATTTCGATGGCCTCTCGTATAATCCTAGTCCTAAAATCAGGAATATTAGCTATTTGTTTGCAAGTGCCGAAATCAATTTTATGGCCTGTCTGATGTTGGTGCTGAAACAAAGCAGATGTTGTTTGTTTGTTTCTTATGGCTAAACGATGTTCCTCGAGCCTGGCTGAAATCCTTCTGTTGGTCTGTCCCACATACGTCAGGCTGCACGATCCGCATGCTACACTGTATACTCCTTGGTTTTCCAGAGTAATTTTTTATTTTGGGTTTCTTAGTATTGCCCCGATGGTATGGTCAGGTTTGTATGCCGTTGATATGTCGTGTTTCCGTAATATTCGGCCGATTTTGTCAGTAACCCCCTTGATGTAAGGCAGGACAGCGATCGATCTTCCTTGGGTCTCGTCCTGCACTCTCTGCTGCGGCTGTTGTTGTTTACTGATTGCCTTGCTGATGGTGCGCCTTTGGTATCCGTTTTGTCGAAGACAGGTACTAATTTTCTTCAGTTCTTTATCTCTGTTCCTCTCGTTTGTGAGCCTGAAGGACCGAGCAATTAATGTATTTGCCACTGCCTGTATCTGTGATGGGTGGTGATGAGATTTAGCGTTCAGATATCTATTAGTGTGTGTTGGTTTTCTATAGACAGTGTGTTCCAAGTGTCGGTCCTTGTGATGTGCACATCTAAAAAAGGCAGACTATTATCCTCTTCAAGTTCTATTGTGAATTGAATCCTTGGGTGAATTGAATTCAGATGATCTAGGAATTTCAAAAGCTCCTCCTTGCCAAAATGCCATACAACAAATACGTCATCAACGTATCTTGTCCATAGTTTTGGCTTCAGATTTGCCTTCTCTATTGCTTTCTTCTCGAAGTAAATCATGAAGAGGTTGGCAATCACAGGTGAGAGAGATGATCCCATTGCTGCTCCATCTATTTGTCGGTAAATTTTCCCGTTGTACATAAAATAAGCGTTTTTCAGGCAATGTCTTGACAGATCCATTATGTATGGCGGAAGATCTTCGTTTTCTTCTATAAGCAAGAGTGCCTCTTCTACTGGAATACTCGGGTAGAGGGATTTGACATCGAAACTTGCCATAATGTCGTCCTTGTCCATCCTGAGAGAACCTAAAATCTGAGTGAAATGTTCTGAGTTTTTAAAATAGGAATCTGCCTTTTCCACTATAGGCTGAAGTGCACTGGCCAGATGTTTTTCCAGCTTGCATAATGGTGAGTTAAAGGCGCTTACGATTGGACGCAGGGGAACCCCGTCCTTATGGATCTTCTTGGAAATTCCTAGATCATCTGAATTCCATTCACCCAAGGATTCAATTTACAATAGAACTTGAAGAGGATAACAGTCTGCCTTTTTTAGATGTGCACATCACAAGGACCGAAGACGGACACTTGGAACACACTGTCTATAGAACACACTAATAGATATCTGAACGCTAAATCTCATCACCACCCATCACAGATACAGGCAGTGGCAAATACATTAATTGCTCGGTCCTTCAGGCTCACAAACTAGAGGAACAGAGATAAAGAACTGAAGAAAATTAGTACCTGTCTTCGACAAAACGGATACCAAAGGCGCATCATCAGCAAGGCGATCAGTAAACAACAACAGCCACAGCAGAGAGTGCAGGACGAGACCCAACGAAGATCGATCGCTGTCCTGCCATACATCAAGGGGGTTACTGACAAAATCGGCCGAATATTACGGAAACACGACATATCAACGGCATACAAAAATGACCATACCATCGGGGCAATACTAAGAAACCCAAAACAAAAAAATACTCTGGAAAACCAAGGAGTATACAGTGTAGCATGCGGATCGTGCAGCCTGACGTATGTGGGACAGACCAACAGAAGGATTTCAGCCAGGCTCGAGGAACATCGTTTAGCCATAAGAAACAAACAAACAACATCTGCTTTGTTTCAGCACCAACATCAGACAGGCCATAAAATTGATTTCGGCACTTGCAAACAAATAGTTAATATTCCTGATTTTAGGACTAGGATTATACGAAAGGCCATCGAAATAGAAAAGTCCGGACACCTCAATACGAGAGACGACGCTCTGCATTTATCCAACACGTGGAGAACGATAATCAAACAGCAGAGCGATGCGCAGCAGCCAACGGGGACATCGCAACTACGATCGGGCGAAATTAACAACGCGACAATTCAGGGGGCGGAGCCACCTCCCCCCACGCACAAGCAGCACCGTTACCATCTCCGGCGCAGAGTATAAATACCGTACGCACCGCCGATAACCTCCCAGTGTTTCGAAGTGTTTTCGGAGCGCGAGCATTGAAGATGCCAAGTGAGATTTTGGCGAAACGTCTGCAGGATTCCAGTCGGAGTTCAACGAGCGAACGGATGATATCCCGGAATATAGTGTCATCCATCACATTTTTCCATCCGTGAATCAATACGTGAGAATATATATATATATATATATATATATATATATATATATATATATATATATATATATATATATATATATATATATATATATATATATATATATATATATATATATATATATATATATATATATATATATATATATATATATATATATATATATATATATATATATATATATATATATATATATATATATATATATATATATATATTGATACTTGTTAAGTTGGGACTTCCGCTACGTGAAGCGGGCGGCCTGACATCCACTATTTACGGGAAGTATATTATAAAACTTTCGATGTATATATGAAGAGGGGGGCTTAAATATATCGTTTCGCATAAGAGGGGTAAATATTTTTCTTTTCAAAATTATTGCACATCAGACACTCATTCTGACTTCTGCCATATACGACTCCGCGATGATGCCAAGTTTCTCATATATACAAGAAGTGACAAGATATGTTTTACTGTTATATTGTATATTAAGGAAATCACAATGAATAAAGAGATTCAGCTGTATATAGAATTCGCTCGATACTGCAAACGTTTTTCACCCAAAACTAAATCCGTTGCACGTTTGCACGTCACGAATGGCTCCGAGTGCGTTTAAATTTAATTTGCTGGCGGTCGCTTTGTGACGTGCCGCGGATTTAGTTTTGGAGGAGCTACATATTTTTTAAAAAGATGTCAACTTTTGCTAAGATTTTATAAGAATACACCAGAACAGTAATAATTCTGACTGAGTTTGCAATGAATTTTAGAAATCAAATAGTCACAAACCTTTTTTAATATTTTTTGAGTATTATTTTGGTTTATTTAAATTTATATTACCTAAAACTAAATAAAAAGGATGAGTATATTTAAAACACTTTTTTTATTGGTCGAGGTATTAGTTACGCACACGAATAAACGCTTGCCTTGAAAGCTCATTTTTATTTTATCGTTTACCTTGGTGTAACTATTTGGAATCTGTTACTTTTTCAAAAACCCCGTTTTAATATTTGGCAAATCTTCGTCAGCAATGACGAAAATTTGCCAAAATATTAAAACGAAAATAAATGGCATAATTTAAATTTAAAAATTTGAAAATTAAGGATTACAAAACGCATATTCCAAATAATTTATATTTTTTAACAAGTCTTCTTGGCTCCAGCGAAACATGTAATGTCAGGAAAGAAACGGAAATACTTAATATTTGTCAAGATGATCAGTTTAAATTAAAAAAGAATATACCCCTAAACTTATTGGTTTGGGACTCTTAACCTATTAGGAGACTAAGTCAAAAAAACTGGTTGAAACCAGCCACGCTTGTTGTCACACAGTATCTTACACACAAATTTCAATAAATGAAACTATACCTGGAAACTTTAAACTTTTGCCATATAATGTAAAATTCAATGAAAAATTTCACATGTACTGATAACCGAAGCAATATTACAAGAGTATACATCAGTTCTAAACACCTGTCAATATAAAAAATGGTATGCAGACATTCAATTTTCTGTGAAATAAGATTTTTTAATTTAAACATTTAGATAAGCGAGACAAAAATGATCCCTGACCAACACGAAGGTTTTTTTTTTAGATTAGTTTTTTACTTCTACTTAATTTTAGTTGTTATTATGGATATAATTTTAATTTTTATTCTAGCTTCTATGTACACTTATGTACTATTGGTTTAATATGCAATGTTGCAGTGTCAAAAATAACAAGAGTATCATCCCTATCAAAAAATTCGACTATGAGGGCAAATACGTATCACATTCGCTACGAAAGATGGTATACAAACAAAAACGATCTTAAGCGGCAGCCGCAACCGCAAGTCTTTTTTTACCTGACCGTTTTTGCAAATTTGACCCTTTCTCTCTGCTTCGCTGGCAGCCGTGATGTCCACGACAGGGCTTCATTATTTTACTAATTAAAAATAAACGATCCATCCGATTATAGTTTTTGAAAAAGTAGCTGATTCGTTGATCTTCAATGCATATGATTTATAAAAAGCATTTTTTTGATAAACCAAATAGTTTTCAATTTACAGCGAGGTAAACGATAACATAAAAATGAGTTTTCAGAACAAGCGTGTATTCGTTAAAGATATAAAAGCATTATGCGATGTGTTTTTAAAATGAAAAAAAAAAAAAGATTTCTAATAAAAATATTGAAAAGCGGTTTTGTCAGTTTAATGGCTGTATGTTGTAGATAACAACAACATAATATTTTTTTGTCATTTTTATTATAAAATTCACTCCCACCACCCCCTGCACCATACGATTTTTGTACGACCAGTTGGTTTTGTATTCTTAGGGACAGTGTAAAATTGCTACACATTTATGTTTTTAAAATAGGAAAATAATCACTCAGACCAGCCTGTAGAACTCCAGAGTTTTTGATTAAAGTTACATCAAAAACACAAATGTAATCGAGCCATTTTAATGAAGTTTTTGTAGTTCTTGTAATTTTTGTAAGGTATTTAATCATATACAGAGGGTTCAAATGAATTTTTTAGGGGTGGAACTATTATAAAATAATTTTTTAAAAATGTATCTGGATTGTTAGGCCTTTAAAATTTCTTAAACAGCAAATACCCCTTAGCCTATGAATTCATTATAAGAGGCAAAAATATATATAAAAACAATTTCAGTTTGAAATGTTTGTTTGCGTTTTGTTTACGTTGACGCAATCAAATGAATATTAATATTTTTGATCGCATTATTTAAAAGGAAGTTTGAATTAAGATTCTAAAATTTGTAAAATTTTTATCTTGACATCAATTTATAGAAGTTTATGCCTCTTTCAAAAAAAAAGTAATTTTTTTAAGATTAACTTTTTATTTCTACATACTTCCAGGTGTTATTATAGATATAATTTTAGTTTTTATTCTAGCTTCTATGTACACTTATGTATTATTAGTTTAATATGAAGTGTTGCCAATAAAATATAATACAAATAATTACTAATGTCAAATATAATAAAACGGCACCATTCCTATGTAACAAGTAATTAATCAAAAAATTCAACTATGAGAGAAATACGTGTATCATATTCCCTACGAAAGACAAAAACAAAACAAAAACGATCCTAAGCGCCCGCCGGAACCGCTAAGTCGTTTATTGTCTGACCGTTGCTTTTTGTAATCCTTGTAATTTATTTCCGTTTTAATATTTTGGCAAATCTTCGTCATTGCTGACGAAGCAAAGGATAAATAGTTGGACGTTTCCGTCTTAGTGTGATGCACTACTGCTTCAATAACTTGCTCCTTAGAAAACCGTTTCAAAAAATTTCTATGTTCTTCTAGGTATAAATTTCTTCTTGGAGAATTCACTAATTCAATCAACAAACTTGCCTTTAACTGTTTTAAACAAAAATCCCAATGTGCAATTTGCACATTCAATTAATTTTTGTTTGGATATTTGTTTTGACGTTACGAGCTTTCCGCCTTATTGACAAGTTACACATAATTGGAAGTTAAAAACTTTTCCTTTAGTGTTAGCAGCTTTTTTCGTTAAAGGCTTTAATTTCATTGTAGAATCAAGTTCTCAATTAGAACTTGTACTGATTTTAATATCCATTTGGATGAAAATTATAACTAATGCGTTATTATTTATCATTCTCACACAAAAATAAATATATTTTAGTCATATTATAAACTATTTCACTCCCTCAAAGAAAACTATTTTGACACTTAAAACTCAGACATAAAAAATAAATAAAATCATCCACGCTGCGAAAGCGGGTGTACAAGCGCACTTCGGAACCGCAAAGTCGTTTATTGCCTGACCGTCCTCGCAAATCTGACCCTTCCTCACTGCTTCGCTGGCGGCCGTGATATTCACGTCATGGTTTCACATTTTGCTAATGAAAAAAAAACTGTCCATCAGATTGGGGTTTTCAAAAAAATAACGGATTCGTTGACCTTCAATGCATATCTATTAGAGGAAACACTTTTTTGATAAGCCAAATAGTTTTCAAGTTACAGCGAGGTAAACGATAACATAAAAATGAGATTTCAGAGCAAGCTTTTATTCAGTAGAGACTCCCATATAAAAGCATTATGCGGTGTATTTAAAATGAAAAAATAAAGTATTTCTAATAAAAATATTGAAAAGCGGTTTTGTCAATTTAAGAGCAGTATGGTGTATACAACAAAATAATAATAATTTTTTGACAATTTTTAGAAAATTCACCCCCACCACCCCCTGCACCGCACGATTTTTATACGACCAATTGATGATGCATTCTTAGTGTACAAGAAAAGATAAAAAGTGATTATTACGTTTTAGCAAGAAAGTGCAAACGAAAATCCAGTTTAATAGAATTTTGCGAACTTATTAAATCTACTGAGGAAAAAGGCATTTCTACTACTACAAAAATATAAACGAAGTCGGGACATTTTTACATCTTGACTTTTCACAACCCAACTTGCATGTCAAGGGTTCCATTCTTGAGAAACATTTAATTGTTAAATCCGCAAGGCGACATCTTCACTACCGAGATATAGAGCATTTTTAAATTTTCGGCCCTTTAGAAAATTGCCCATAACATTTTTATTTATGAAAATTTTGGATCCAGATAAAAACATTATTATGGCATTTTAAGGCAAATGCACTAGCGTACTCAGATTTTTTTTACAGTTCTTCGTTTTCTCATTAATGAATTCAACTTCCTTATTTTATATGGCAATCATAGTCCTGAAATATAGGGCATTCTTTTTATGTATTAGTGTATTGTGTCGCTGTCAGTTAAGGGCATAAATTTTATGCTTTATTGAATTTTGTATCACATAATTTTAATGGAGAAACTGAACGCAGAGGCAGTTAATGAACTTTATTTCGATAAATATCCGGGACAGCAACAACTAGACAAGGAGGCAACGCAAAATCAAAGCGACTTAAATGAGGAAGAGAAAATCCGGAAATTGAATATGATTGCACAAGTTGCAAAATCCAAGCATTAATTCTTGAATAGAGTATTAAATGAAGTGTTTGGATAGTGTTGGATTGGAAGTAGTGGATAGTGGTGTGTGATGCTAACTCCTCTAGTTTTTTTTATGGGGGATATTTACAGATCTTATATTAAAGAATATTCTAAACCAAATCACAATTAGAGGAAGTCGCTCGCGAAGCGTTTACTCCCATCAATCTTATAGAGTTAGTGAATAGTTGCCATTCAGTAAGAAAACTGACGTTCGGTGTATAAGAAGTATTCAGGATATTTTGTATTCGAATACTTATTGCTTTCTGTTTATTAAAATAACTATAATTTATGAATAATAAATAAAATTCCAATAAAAGTATTAAATGGTTCTTAGTTTTCGTGTTTTTCACTTAAATTATTTTAAATTGTCCTTATCTTATCTTTATGTTAAGTTCCAGAGTTTATTAAGTAAAGTAAACAAACCAGACTCTTTTAAAAAACTCCACTAAACATTTTGCCCACTCTGTCCAAAATCCTGAAAAAATTCATAAAGCAACAAATTCAGTCACATGTAAGAAAAAATTCTTGTGAGCTTTCAGTCGTCCTGACAAGTAAAATGCTGTGACGCAGTGTTTAAATCAAACTAACCTTTACAGAGCTCAGCAATTGCAGAACTATTGAATAAGACTAAGATAAGGTATCCCAACATCTTACACGATATTTATAGTCTGCGACCTTATTTTTCATAATTATAAAAAACCATATTCCAAAGTATTTGCAGCAAAGACTGCAAATACTTTGGAAAAAATTATGTCAATCAGGCATCGTCTTTTTGACTCTATGAATTTATACTGAGACGTAAATATATAATCAATAAATCAATAAATTTTATTTGTAACCCGTATATACCGGTCTATTATTTGTTTCTAGCTGACAGCAAAACGATTAGATGTTTACGCCGCTTCCTTAATTCTTTAGCTCTTATCTTTCTTGAGAAATTTAACCAAACCTTCCAACAAGTGTGTCAAAATGACAAATAACTAGAATAGGAAATTAATCAAATAGGTCTAAATGTTTAAAAATCAGCTTATAGAGAGATTTCAATGTTTAATAAAGGTGTATTGGTATAGGTCATTAACAAATATGAAGTTCTAATAATTTTACAAGATTTCGAAAATTCGAGTTTCTCAAAATTAAAAATTATTGACCCTATTATAAATAAAATTAAAAACTTATTTAACGCACTTTCTATTTTGCAAACTAAAGTAGGAAAAGAACGTATATATAGCTGCAACTTTAGAAAACACTTCTATTTTTGAAAAAGTAATTAAGGTTGATTGTTTTATTTTGAATAATAAAATGAATTACCCTGCCAAACACCTGTTCAATTTTTACGCAACAATCTTCTTTGGATTGAAATATAGCTGTTTAAATTTAAATGCCATTACTGATTGGTTCACATTCTTCCGAATAGCTTTTCCAGCAGCAAAATTAAATTGCACTTCTTCCCGCCGTTCTAGAAACGTTTTATATTTCATTGAATTTATTGTAGGCCATGCCGATGAAATTTCGAATTTCACATGGCAAAACGTACGTTTTTTAGGCTACAATCCTTGGAGGACAAGAAACGGGCGTCAACGAGTACCCTTCGATGGCGGGGCTGGTAAATCTGAACCCTTTCATCATAATTTGCGGGGCTAGCATAATCTCTGAATTTTTCGTGTTGACCGCCGGTCATTGCGTCTACAATAGAGATCGCAGCACGTTTTCGGTTTTAGTGGGCGGGCACAACATCACTTCAGGTAATGCAATATCGTCAGTTTCACGTAAAATCTCGCGCGTATTGCGATCAAAATACAAAGTATCGATTTGTCTATAGGGATCGATATTTCGATATCCGCTTAGTGGGTTTCATTCGACAAACATTAAGTAAACGTCGTTGCTACTCCCTCTCCTCTACTCCCGAATTCTACTTTTCTCTTTCTACTCTTTCTACTCCCGAATCCAAATTATACCGGGTGTGCGGGAAAGTCTCTGAGATTCAGATAAGGCACGAAAAAAATTTTTTTTCTATAGGCGCAACCTACGGAGCTATGACTCTCAAATGGACACCACCGAATTTTTTTATTAAAAAAAATAAAACCACAAATTCAATTTTTCCAAATTGTGTTTTCCTCGTGGTTTATAGTTCTTCCCGCCATATTTATTTTTTTATAATGATGGCCTTATGCATTTTTGATTTACCCTGTATCATAAGTCTAGCTAACTGCATTAAATTTAATGTTAATAACGAGGATCGTAGATACTTACACTAAAGTGGATTTCATCTGTTTCGGGATAGTAACTAGTCAAATCTGTTTTAAGTGGTCAATTTTATTATCCATATCCAGAATTTTAAATCAATAAAATGTTAAAATTTTTTGAATAAAACTAAATTCAAGTTTACAATTACAATTGCAATATTTAACGTTGTATTTAAAATATGAAAAGCTCAATTTCTTAAGAACTATTAATTGCTTCGTTTATTTAAAGCTATACCAAGTGCCCAAAAAGTATGAAAACGGTGGAATACCTGAAGAATTATAAAACTGTTTCATAACACCTAACAAGACACTCATTCCATGAACACGGTGGTAGAGGGAGAGCAACTTTGACATCTCATTTTTCTTTTGTTTCTCGGTTAATGGCACTGTATTAGCAAAAAAGACGATTTATCGTATTTGTCAAAAATCCGACTTTATTGTTAGCTTCAACATGTTTTTCCACTCCCTAATCCAAAATGTCTAATTATGCACTTATTCATTTATAAATTAAATGAAATGTCAAAGGGGGTATATACCATTTTTGATATATTAACATTTTGTGTAAGAATTGTAGTACCTGTCGTTCTGCATGTCTTGAGAAAAGAAATATGTGCCTATTGTAATAATTTAGTAACCTACTTTTTGTCTTATTGTTACGAACACCGGCAATTATAACCATTGTAAATTTAAACAGTTTTTAAATCTACCGAAAACAATTTGATCGTTCGCGATCTAGAGAAATGCAAACGCTCGAATTGACCCGCGACAGTGTTTAATGAAGCTGACATTTTAAAGTGACACTTTGGTAACGAATGATGAATGCATAATTGGGATTTTAGAGAATTTCTTGACAAACATGATAGATAAACGGCCTGGAGGTTACAGCACGAGTTACCGAGAATTCAGAATCAAATTTCGGGCAAAACCTGATATTTTAATGGCACAGAATCCGAATCTGTACTGATTTTATGATTTTAAATTGAATGACAACGTAGTTAGGAGCGGCTTAAATGGCAGCATTAAGTTGTTATTAAACTTTTTCTTTCCTTCTCAAATATCTTGCGACCGTATTTATGTTTAATCTGTATATTTAAATCTTGAATTATCTTATTGTTTTTGTTGTTGCCTTTATTTTTATTATTATGCGAAACAAATATTAAAAAGTGCGAGATAAAATTAGGATATTGAACGACCGTCCTATATTTATAAGAATAATTTGCCTTTTAGGAACCACCCCTTATTCGAAGATTTATAATGTTAACACCTACGAAATCTTCCCCAACTTCAGTCTAATTAATACGGTGATAGATGACATCGCGATCATTAAAACTCAAAACCAAATAGTGTTTAGTTTATATATCGGTCCCATATGCTTACCATTTCGGTAGAAAACCTCCGATTTCGTTGGTCAACTTGTTACGGCATTGGGTAAGTTTCTACAATCAAAAACGCTGTAGTTTAGATCTAAAAAATTTGGAAGTGACTTTAACAGTATTGTTTTTGGAATTATTAAAAATGTTGTTTCTCTCCAAGTCATTTTCCGAAAAATATTTTAGTATCATTTCTTCTTAAAATACATATTTTTGAATTGCCAAATAGAAGATATGGACTATAACTTGCATAGTAAACAATGCCTAGATGAACATGATCAATTTAAAATATTTTATAAATGGATTGATAACCAGAATACGTGAAAAATCTAATATTGGTATGGTCACTTTTCACGTAGAACTTGACATGTTCGACCAACGTTTTTGGGGATATTAAGAGGCGGTTGAGGTTAATAATCCCATAGAATTTAGTTTTATTTTCTTTGTTTTCTATTTTCAGTTTTTCTTTGCTCACGTTATATACGGATATTTTGTAGTACCTCTATGAATAAGTAACTTTGTATCTCGTTTTACGTTTGTTACTGTATTAGGATGGGGTAGCCTGAACGTTTCCGATAGCAAATCGGACGTGCTAAGGAAGACAAGTCTCACTGTAATTTCAAACCAGCAGTGCGCCCGGGACCAGACTGAGAATATCAACAACAATCATATATGTACATTTACTCTGAGACATCGCGAGTGCGCTGGTGATTCTGGAGGCCCGTTGCTGTGGATGGATCCGAGCACTCAAAGGTTGCATCTTATCGGGATCATATCCCACGGGCTCGACTGCAATATCGACAGTCCCTCAATTAACACCAGGGTTACTTCGTATTTGGATTGGATCGTTGCCAGAACTGGTATGTAAATTGCTGATGTGTATGATACGGAAACCTTACTTAATTCATTCGTAAAATTGAGGCTTAGCTAAAGTCTGACATTATTATTAAAATGGAAACCTTTATAATATTATAAAACCATTTTGGTTAGTTATTAGACCTCTTACAAAAGTAAAAAAAAATATTATAAAAGTTAAGGTTTCTTATAAATTTATAATAAAACCTTAAGCTGCGAGAAGTGTTAATTAATTAATGTAATTAATATATTTGTGTCTGAATATTAAGAAAACCTTCATTGTCCAATGCACCTGAATAAATTGTAAAAATTTCTAGGACAAGCCAATTTGTAATTTTTATGTACATTTGCAAGTTACTTTTAAGCTTTATTTTGAAAATTTTGTTTTGTTTGTGATGTTTATTCGTGCTAATAATTATTTTTCAAAGAAACTTCCGCAGGATGCTCGTGGCTTCTTTAGAGCATTGTCTGAAACTGATTTGATGATTGTTCTGCACGCACCTTAAATACCGGCCTGGTCGAATGGTAGGGAGAGTTTTAATTGCTTCGCGGATGACACCTGTACCGCGGTTTATATTATTGGGCTGTTTGATTATTGCGATAAATTCACAATTTTTTCTTGAATAAAAGAGAGGGTTAGAGGCAAGTATTTGGTATTGTCGCATAAAGCGAGGCTTCCTGTTTCGTGACGATGTTCAGAAACCGCTGATGTAATTATTTCTCGAATTCTGAGTGATCTCTGGTATTTTTTAGTCTGCTTGATATTTTTAGATCTGTTTCTTCGATTAAGTCTTTGCCGCAGTTTCACGGTATGCTGTCTCATGCAAAATTTAACCTTTAACCGATCGCAGAGATCGGGAGATTATAGGACAAGAAATCGCTGACATTTTTAAAATATTTCAATGGCAAACGGGAGTTGCATTCTGTAAGTGGTTTTGTTGAAGTGTATTTTTTAATAGGCCGTCTGATATCTTGATAATGGAAATTGTTGGTGAGAAGAACTGAATTGAACATGGATGATTTTTACGTTTTTTACGTATCGATCCGTATGAGTCGGTTTTCTATAGACGAAATGGCCCAAGGTTAAAGCTGGTTTTCGATTAATAAAAACGTCTATAAAGTGAAGGGTGTTGTTATTTTCGAATTCGATTTTGAAATTGATGTTTGTATGTATGGAGGTTAGATAGTTCGTCCACATTTTATTTTTATGTGTAACTTATCAGTGCCTAGTTTTTCAAAATGTAACACAAAATATTTGTGATGCATGGGAAATCGCGGATCCGATGTTCCTAATATTTGTTCGTAAATTTGTTTGTTACATCCCAAATCTATTTTTTTTATTAATATGAGAAATTCTGCAGGGAGGTTTTCGGGAGAGATTTAACTTGGAAACTAACTATAATGTCGTCTGCATTTAACTTAATACTTTTTAGTTGTTGAATAGAATGATAAAAATGAGGTACAAAGCTAAGACTTTTTCCAAGGCAGAGTCAACACGATACAAGACAGAAGATGTGCATCTACAAGTAAATATTTTCTTTATATTTCACGATGCAGCTTTTCTCGAAGAACTTGAACAAATTACACCTTTTTACTTAAAAAAGTTTTCGAATTGGTTTTCTTTATTTTTGTTTGGAATGTGCAATATTTAATTTTTAAACATTTATATATTTTTGATTGTATATATTTAATTTGCAATATAATAGAAATAACATTTTATTGACCTTAATAAACTAGTAAAAAATTGTTAATAATAAAGCTCTTTAATATTAAATTAATGTGTAAATTCAACAAATATGTTTTTAAACCGTTTATGATTAAATATGTTATAGTTATATAGTAAATGCAAATTATATATACAACAATAAAAATAATTAAATATTTATTAACATTATTAAATGTAATATACTCTGAGTAACCCACAATAATTTTAATTTTTCTTTAAATTTTTAAAAATTCTTTTTGAGTTATTTTAAATTATAAAAAGAAAATTATTTTCCAATTGGGATATTACAATGGACCGATTACAATGCTATCTTACCAAATATCCTAATACCAAATATGATGAAAAGTCTAATATAACATAAATTAAATCGGAATGGAGAAAGGTGGAAGGAGAATGACAAGAGGTGGGCGAGGAAGTAAAAGAGGACCCAGAGGAAAAAATTACAATTGTATTAAATAACAGTAAATATCTTTTATTTATATTAAATTAATCAATAAGCAATAATTAATTCATTCCTTTTCAGAAAATTATTTCATATCTATGAAATAATTTTAACAAACTAATAAAGTAAAAAAAAAGCAATTTAATAAAACGGAAATTAAAAAGATATTCCAAATACCAAAAACAATTGACTTATTTTAATTATACTTTACAACTTTTAATTAAAATTGACGGTACATTATCAGAAACACTTAAAACAAATTTTCCAATAAATTTTTATTAATTCACAATCTTCATAATAAACAAATTATTTTATTAAATAACAAGACATTGGCTTTTATCTTAATTGATCTTGTCTGGTTTTGAAATCAACAAGCAATATAACTGTCAACTAATCTCATACAATAAATTGAATTTTAGCCTCAACAAAAAGAATATAATAAATAAACAAACATTAACAACAATGAATTTCTACTAATTTACGTGCACCAAAAAAAATCAAATTAAATATTCGCTAATGAATCTTTCCTCCCTATCACATTCATATCCCTTAAACTAAATAGCCTTATCCTGATATCCCGAATTTCCCTTACATTTGTCTTTCTTTTATCCTCGCCTTCCACATATAATTTTTCGAAAGAATTGTTAGAAAAGCGAAGTCTAACAACAAACACGCTCCACAAGTGATAATACTATAACCTAAACAATAAAAAACAAAAATAAATTAACACACAATAAAATCCATTAAAACACTATCTTACCAAAGAGCTAAACACAATCTATACTTAAAAGGGATGAATGTACCATAAATTAAGTACTGATTCTAAAATATAAATATTGTAAAATTTTTCCATAAAACGAAACTAAAACATGCAAATTACCTCCGCAAATGTTGCCAATAAGGTTTAAATTTCACCTTGACCTAATACAATACTGAAAACTAAAAGGTAACTTAAAGACTACTAAGTATCCGATTTCTAAAGTACGGTTGTGATTTTAACAAATATAACAGCACATTCCAATTCCGGAAGTTTCATTTAAAAGCTTTTAAAATAAAACCCAAAAGAATACGAACATGATTCATATAACCTTCAACCTAAATTGTCAATCCATAGATCTAATTAATGTTCTTCCTCCAATTCGGATCGGTCCAATTTCATAGATTATTAATAACATACATGAAAACATAACAAACGTTAGACATGTCTTTTTCATAATTGTTCGAAATAAAACTTTTCGAAATTATTTTCCATTTCTTTTAATTTGCTTTAAATAACACATTAAAATCATAATGTTTTCCGATTTATTGCACCTCCCCAAAAACAAAATCATTTTCTTAGAATTATTCTTGCAACCTCCCGAATACTTTTTCACCTAATTCAAAATAAATTGCTGCAAATATAATTGGTATAAAATCCTTAATCTTATTTCTAAAAGGTCATGTCTTCTAAAAAAATACCACCCAATTGCATATGGTCCATGAATAAATTTATTAAACAGAGAAGAGAAAATGGTTAATAAAACTTTCACTGGCGGCAGCTTATTTGATTTAAATTCTAAAAGTTGGTCATGATATCAAAGCACTCTTCGAAACCGAAATTGGCTACATTTATAAAAATCGTGTCAAAGAGGTAAGAATTTTTTTATTGTTTATGAAACATTTCCTTAGAAATTATTACAAATTTGTGAAATTGAATATACCTAATAACATCGAGCATTTACGACTACTTATGCCATCATAATTTACTTCGGTATTTTAAAATGTTTTTTATAAATAGCTAGTTTTCACGTTTAATAATCAATAATCGACAAATTCTGCCTGAACAAATCTAATATACAAATTTTTGTAATGTGTTATTCGTAAAATTTGTTATTAAAATATTGAGACAACAGAATTTTGAATCTTAACATATTAATATCGCTATCTACAGATTTAAACAATCCAAAAACATGACAATTCCGACCATTGAAATAGAAGATAATTTAAATGATAAGTATATATTATTTTATTATAAAAATACCGTATTTACCGTATTATTTTTTATTTATTTTCTTAAACACTTGGATAAATTACTCAAAAGAAAATTGCTAAAGTATTACAATTTCAATAAAAATATCTTATCAACAAAAAAATAATTCAACAAAATAGTTTTAAAAAACGTCAACTTAATTCATTTAAAAAATATTGAAAAATAATAACCTCATGATTAAACAATAAGTAAATATCATATTAATTGAAAATTAAATAACCTACTATAGCACTTTTCTAAATTTTCATTTAAATGTAAATTCAATTAATATAGACACACATATTTTTTCAAAAATTTCTAAATAATAAAAAATTCATAAAAATAATATTACAGATCTTCCACCTATTGATGTACAAGAAACAAATAAAGACAGGGAAATGAATGGTAAGTTTAATTAAGAAACCAATAATTAATTTTTTAGATTTAATTAGTAGTAAAATCAAAAAATTGCAAAAATTAAGAGTTTATTATTACTAAAATATATATACAATAACAATTACTTTAAATAACTACTAATAAAATTCTTCCCATTACTTTTCGAGATAAATAAGAGATATGGCAAGAAACTTTTTACTTCTGCATAACAATTTTTTATGCGAAATAAGCCCAGATATAATGACAATATTCTATTTACTATATATACTGTTTTTTATTTAACGTCTAGATAAAATTGAAGATTTAAAAAAAAATATCCAAATATCCAACAAGTAGAAATTGAACAATTAAAAAAAAAAGAAAACGAAAAAGTAGAGGGAGGAATTTGGTATAAGAGAGGGGAAAGAGGACAACGAAGTGGTGGCCGGAATGGAAGAGGTGGAACAAGAGCCGGAAGAGGTGGAAGAAGAGCCGGAAGGGGTGGAAGACTTTTTTATTTATATTACATTTTTACATCATTAGAAATTAATGCATAATTAAACAATAAGTAATAATTAATTTATTACATTTCAGAAAATTATTTTATATCTATGAAATAATCTTAATAAAATGAAGTAAAAAAAAAATTTAATAACACTGAAATTAAAAATTTATTGCAAATGCCAAAAAAACTTAACTTTTCTTAACAATTATTTACAATTTTTAATTAAAATTAACAACACATTATCAGAAACACATTAAATAATATATTGCCTCTTATCTTAATCGAACTTGTCAGGTTTTGAAATCAACAAGTAGTTAGTACAATGCTCGCTCTCCGAGTGTTCGAAGTGTATATATATATATATATATATATATATATATATATATATATATATATATATATATATATATATATATATATATATATATATATATATATATATATATATTCTCACGTATTGATTCACATGATTCATATTGATTCATATGACACTATATTCCGGGATATCATCCGTTCGCTCGTTGAACTCCGACTGGGATCCTGCAAATCCTGCATCCGACTGGAATCCTGCAGACGTTTCGCCAAAATCTCACTTGGCATCTTCAATGCTCGCTCTCCGAGTGTTCGAAGTGTATATATATATATATATATATATATATATATATATATATATATATATATATATATCGGGCGACTCAGAGTAAATTTCACTATTTAAACGCGCCTTGTACATCCAACTTAATATTTGGGGGGGGGGGGGGGTTAGCGCTGGTTATCAGTCAACATGGAGCAGTGGTCAAATGAGCAACGAGCGTTTATGGTCGAAGCGTTCTTTAAATCGAACGATTCGTATGTTGCGGCACGGCGACGTTTTTGTAACCGTTACAATAATCGGCGTTTACGTGATGCTCCGTCAAACAATTTATTGAAATCGTAGGTTAAAAGATTTAGACAAAGTGGTACAGTGGCAAATCAGAAGCGTCCCGGTCAACAGAGGTCCATCAGAACGCCAGAGAATATTGAGATTGTGCGACGTGCTGCGACTGAACATCCGAGGCGCTCAATTCGAAAACATGGCCAGGCCCTGAATATTCATCGCTCAAGTGTGCAACGGATTTTAAGCAAAGACTTACCGTTCCATCCCTACAAAATTCAATTGGTGCAGTTTCTAAAGCCCACAGACTACGAATTACGAAAAAATTATTGTGAGGCAATGATGAATATGTTTTGGAACGAAGGAGGATTGGACAACATTTTATTCAGTGATGAGGCTCACTTCCATCTAGAGGGGTATTGTTAACAAACAAAACTGTCGCTTTTGGAGCCCCGACAACCCAAAGAAAAGCATGAAAAACAATTGCATTCCAAGAAGGTAACAGTTTGGTGTGCCATGTCAGCTACTGGAATAATTGGGCCCCCTAAATAAAAAGGATCAGTATATTTAAAACACTCTTTTTTATTAATCGAGGTATTAGTTACAAGATGTCAAAATCAATGTAAACTTTTACTGTTTTCTTAACTTCAGCAAATGTTGTATTTTGGATTTTATGACGGATACACTTCTCTTAGAGTTAAAGGTTGTAATAAATTCTCTTATTTTAGCTGACGGTGGGTAAGTGTTTGTTTGGAGGTATTGTGCAAACTCCTTCTGGATGCAATTCACTTCATTCTCGCTCCATACTAAAATAAAAAATATTTTTCATAAAACGT
The DNA here is from genome assembly GCF_029955315.1 of Cylas formicarius. Taxonomy (NCBI): domain Eukaryota; kingdom Metazoa; phylum Arthropoda; class Insecta; order Coleoptera; family Brentidae; genus Cylas; species Cylas formicarius. The sequence continues at coordinate 30,851,440 of NW_026844214.1, read as the reverse complement.
GTTCGAAAAATTAGTTAAGGTGTGTTTGTCGTTATTTTATAAATTAGTATTTGTCACTTACATCGTTTATTTACAACTTTGGAGACTTTTGGCTTATCTGAAAGAAACAGTGTTTTTTCAAAAACACACAACTGTTTTACTTATATTCGCACTAGTATTATTAGTTTTTTAACACCACAGTTACAAAATAAATTTATTAAAAACAAATCTGACCTAAATTTTCGTTAACTCGCATCGGTTTATTTTTACCTCTTATTCTAATGAACCATGCCTATGGCAGTATAACTGAGTAAAAGTAATAAAAACATAGAGAATTACCTATATCAGCAGTTTCTTGATCTTCGTTCTTCTTAATGTTTTCAGGAATTGGTTGGTCAAAAATATTATTATCTTTATTCGCTTCAATATTTTCTTTTTTCCACACAAACAATATTTCATTGTCTTGTGTGGGCGCATTTGGTGATGAGGACTCTGAAACCATTTAGATATAAAATGGCAAACTAGTAGTAAACAGAAAACTTTTTGCATGACTACCTTTAGGTTCATTTTCTTCGGGATAGTCAATATCAATGTCCATTTCGTTTATCGATTTGCCTTTATATTCGACAGGAAGGGTTCCTTTTTCCATCATCAATGGTATTTTTGAAACCTTTGCGGTCTGGTAAATATCTACAGGCAGCCTGGAATAACAAGTATGAAATTCATACACAAATAAGACTACCTAATTAGCAAACAAAAAAAGAAGACAAGAGAAGAAAAGTGCCTCAACTATGCAAGTTCACACAAGTTATTTTTCTTCAATGGCCTTGTTTTTGTGCAATATTAACATGCGAAAGACAATACCTTTTGGACAGATCGCACGTCTGTCCTTGTATATATATATATATATATATATATATATATATATATATATATATATATATATATATATATATATATATATATATATATATAATTTTTTTTATTATTTTATTTTTTGGTAATTTGCAAAGAGAGAAAGTTTTCTTATGTTTAGTCGGGTTTTTGGGACAAATAATTTTGTGCGTACTCAAATAAAAATTTAAGTTGCTGGAACATTTTTTACCGCGGTATTGCCGTTAAAGTTTTTTTTTGGGTCAAGCCGATCGGGAGTGCATTAACATTCCGTGTGCGGCAGCACCGAGATCTGTTGCGCGTTTTCCGCGAAGGGAACTTTAATTCTAAAGATTTTCGTTGTGCGTTTTTATGTTGTCCGTGGCGTAACACCAGTAAGTTCTGCGAATTGAGTAGCAAAACTTACAGCAAAGAGGAAGCAGGCCTGCTGAGGAGACGGAGGCGTGCGCTTAAGGTGAGACCTTAAAGTTCTTTAGCGGCCCGTTTGGCGATCGGTAGTATTTCTAAATTTTTAAAGCCTACAGTCCACTTTAAAGCTCTTCCGAGCGCGCCGCCCATTTTCTTTTCATATCGGTGGTTATTCCGCGAAAAGAAATTATTTGGTCCTTCGAGCCGGATTCGGCAGTTTTTAGCCTTAGCTACGCAACGGAAAACATTTCTCTCTTACAGAAATTAAAATAAATTCATTATTTCAATCCGCATTATTTTGATTTCGATTATTACCACGGAGAGGGCACAATTTTAATTAAGTTACTTGAAATTGGATTTAAACATTTTCTGTCAAGATCTAATTCTTGAGCAAAACAAAAAAATTGATGACCTTCGCATTCCGTTTTATGTACCTTTCGTCCATACAATACGCAGTTGTTCATTTTAGATAATTTAATTTTTAGTCAGGTAAATAGAGCAGGGCACATAATTTAATATTAGTGTGTGAAGAGTTTGACCAGTTTTTATTAGGTTTGAACCGTTTACTTTTTACTCACCGAAAAGAAAAAAAAATGGGTGATTATAAAAAGAATAAAGTACTCCGGTCGACTGAAATTCATAAATTGAACGAAATATACGATGTTGCTCTGAAAGTTAATGCCGAAGATGAAAGTTTTTATCCCATTCTTGAAGCTATGTATAAAGAACTTGAGGAAACTCGAACAAATTTTTATAAACTTCACAATAAAATTATATCAATCATATGTGATAAGCAAAATGCGGATGAACTATTCAAGATTGAGGATGATTTTCGAAAAAAATTCGATATTCAATATTATAGAATTCAAGCTATTTATACGCAACGTTTAATGAAGCCGACGACGCAATCTGTGGCTATACCGGGTGAACAATTGCCCATCTCTGCATATTTAAATTTACCCAAGCCTGAGTTACCGACATTTAGCGGAGAAGTTACCGAGTTTCGGAGTTTTCTCGATCAATTTGATGCGCGTGTTCATACGGTCCCCCACTTAAAAGCGATTGACAAATTTAACCTATTAGTTTCTTGCTTGAAAGGTGTTGCTCGGGACGCTGTCGACCATTTGGATATCACAGCAGATAATTACACAATTGCTTACGATTTACTAAAAGAAAGGTTTAATAATGTGAGAGTTATTGCTTCAAATTTATGGAATAACCTCGAATGCTCACCCAAACTTACCTCAGATAATTCAAAAGAGTTACGCTCTTTATTAGATACGTTTTCAAAAAATGTCGCAGCTTTGCAAAAACTAGGGTTACCCACGGAACACTGGGACTTTATACTTGTTCAAATGATGCTGAAAAGACTCACGGTTTCTCTAGTTACACGATTTGAACTTCATCACAACGACAGTACTATTCCAAGTTATGCTAAATTAAAGCAATTTTTAAGTAAAAATTGTCTGGCGTTGGACAATATTAATTTTCAAACTAAAACAAAGCAAATTTTTCTCAAAAAGCCAACTTTCTCCAACTCTACAGCAATGCTGGCTCAAACTGAAAATCCACCAAAATGTCCTGTTTGTAAAAATTCTCATTTTATTTATAAATGCAGCGAGTTTTTGGAAAAATCTCCCGCAGAGCGCTACAATCTGGTTAAGAGGGGAAAAATGTGCGTAAATTGTTTAGGCTCTCACCATTTTAGTACCTGTACCTCTACGTGGAGTTGTCATATGTGCCACAAAAAACATCACACATTACTTCACTTTCAGTCACCCCCCGCTAACAATGATTCGCTTAAGCTCTCTGACCACATAAATCCATTAACCGTAACTGCAGGTTTTTCTTCAGCAAATTCGAGCGTTTTACTTTCCACTGCTTTTCTCGAAATACTCGACGGTCGCGGAATCTACCAGCCGATACGATGCTTACTCGATTCAGGAAGTATGTCGTCATTCATAACTCAAAAAACAGTTAGCCGGTTAGGCTTACGACCGTCTCCCCTAGAGGTTCGTATAAACGGCTTAGGCGCCATGCATTCGCAAGCTGATTTAGGTGGAGTAACTATATTTTTTAGACCGATGTATAAAACTCATCATGTTTTAACCACTGACGCTTTAATTCTGAAAAAAAGCGAAGACCAGCCTGCTTTGGATGTTAAACATAGTCACTGGTCCCGCTTAACTAATTTACACTTGGCCGATGACCAATTTTCCCGCAGGGGACCTATAGACCTCCTTCTGGGTGCCGACGTCTTTTCTAAAATTCTGTTGGACGGACGCATCCCTGGATCTAAAGACCAGCCCGACGCAATTAATATATTCTTCGGCTATGTCCTTATGGGGAAAATAAATCATTTCAAAGCGCCTGCACTCGCTACGTTGCTTTGTCATCTTGAGGACACGGTTTCCCTTGATCAACAATTGGACAAATTCTGGGAATTAAAGACACTTCCTGATGCACCTCGTCTATCTCCCGATGACATTAAGGCGGAACAAACATTTGTCAGCACACACCGGCGAGACCAGCCGTCTGGTCGGTTCATCGTCGACTTACCTTTTAAGGAAGAAGCCCCTATCTTCCCAAATATCCGATCTCTGGCTTTACAGAGGTTTTATTCCCTTGAGCGGAGACTTAAGAAGCAGCCTGAGATTTACTCGCAATATCGCGATTTCATGAACGAATTTATTGCGCTTAACCACATGGAATCTATTCCAGACGATTCGTTCAGTCCCCTCACTGTTATTATCTATCCCACCATTGTGTTTTAAGGCTGGAAAGTTTAACCAGTAAACTAAGGGTGGTTTTTAACGGTTCCGCACACCTTCCCAACCAGCCTTCCCTCAATGATATATTCACCGGTCCAAAACTCCAGAGTGATATATCTACAATATTATTAAATTTTCGTTTATTCAAGCCGGCATCGTATAGTCTTAGGAGCCTACCTCGATTTAAAATTTAAAACTTAAATGGATAGAAGGAACGTCGGAAACCTAGCAGGATATAGTGTTTACGAAACCGCACCACTCTACGCGCTCTTTAAGAAACTCGGTACGAAAATTCGCTTATTTTTCGCCTCCGACGCACCCTTACCGAAATACGGCCCTTTTTCGAATTTTTTTTTTCAATTTTAAATTGGCCATAACTCGAAAACGGTTCATTTTTTGGAAAAACCGAGCAATTTTTTACGGGAATCCGGTATCGGTTTCCCCATTTTCTTGATTTTGATACCCCCGCCGGCATCGTATAGAGTATTGCGAGCCTACCTCGATTTAAAATTTAAAACTTGAATGGATAGGAGGAACGTCGGAAACCTACCAGGCTATAGTGGTTACGAATCCGCACCACTCTACGCGCATTATAAAGAGCTCGGTACGAAAATTCGCTTATTTTTCGCCTCCGACGCACCCTTACCGAGATACGGCCCTTTTTCGTATTTTTTTTTTTCGATTTTAAAATGGCCATAACTCGAAAACGGTTCGTCCAATCAAAAAAAGGACAAAATTTTCACCCCAAAGGGGTCGCTTCTCACCCCCCTTTATTCTTAGAAGACATTTTCTCCGATTTTTTTTTCAAAAATTACAAAATTCGAAGGGGTAAAATTTGGAGGGGGGGGGTTGAGACTTTGTCAGTCGATTCCCCACGCCGAGTCGGCCGGTCCGCCTAGTTAATAACACCGAGGCCGGTACGAAAATTCGCTTATTTTTCGCCTCCGACGCACCGTTTCCGAGATACGGCCTTTTTTCGAAAATTTTTCGAAAATGTCGAAATCTCGAAAACGGCTCGTCGGATCGAAAAACGCACGAAATTTTCGCCCCAAAGGGGTCGCTTCTCACCCCCGTTTACCCTTAGAAGGCATTTTCTCAGATTTTTTTTTTTCAAAAATTACAAAATCCGAGTGGGTAAAATTTGGAGGGGGGGGGGGGGGGTGAGACTTTGTCAGTCGATTCCCCACGCCGAGTCGGCCGGTCCGCCTAATTAATAACGCCGAGGTCGGTACGAAAATTCTCTTATTTTTCGCCTCCGACGCACCGTTTCCGAGATACGGCCCTTTTTCCAAATTTTTTCGAAAATGTCGAAATCTCGAAAACGGCTCGTCGGATCGAAAAACGCACGAAATTTTCGCCCCAAAGGGGTCGCTTCTCACCCCCGTTTACCCTTAGAAGGCATTTTCTCAGATTTTTTTTTTTCAAAAATTACAAAATCCGAGTGGGTAAAATTTTGGGGGGGGGGGGGGTTGAGACTTTGTCAGTCGATTCCCCACGCCGAGTCGGCCGGTCCGCCTAATTAATAACGCCGAGGTCGGTACGAAAATTCTCTTATTTTTCGCCTCCGACGCACCGTTTCCGAGATACGGCCCTTTTTCCAAAATTTTTCGAAAATGTCGAAATCTCGAAAACGGCTCGTCGGATCGAAAAACGCACTAAATTTTCGCCCCAGAGGGGTCGCTTCTCACCCCCGTTTACCCTTAGAAGGCATTTTCTCAGATTTTTTTTTTCAAAAATTACAAAATCCGAGTGGGTAAAATTTGGAGGGGGGGGGGTTGAGACTTTGTCAGTCGATTCCCCACGCCGAGTCGGCCGTTCCTATTAATCATTACCTCGGGGTTCCGAAAACCAACAAAATAGAACCGAGGTCCTATTCCATTATTCCATGCACACAGTATTCAGGCGAAGTTTTAGCCTGCTTTAAGCACTTGTTCAAAGTAAACGTGCCGGCCCACCTCGACACTCAATGAAGAGCACCGCGGCAGGATTGAGTTGGACCGTCCGCGTGAACGGGCTAAGTCCACCGGCAGGACGTCTCGCGGCACGCCAGTTAACACCGCGGACGATGAACCGGCGGCGCGAGACACAAATTCGACTACGAGCTTTTTAACCGCAACAACTTTAATATACGCTATTGGAGCTGGAATTACCGCGGCTGCTGGCACCAGACTTGCCCTCCAATTGATCCTCGTTAAAGGGTTTAGAGTGTACTCATTCCGATTACGGGGCCTCGGATGAGTCCCATATCGTTATTTTTCGTCACTACCTCCCCGTGCTGGGAGTGGCTAATTTGCGCGCCTGCTGCCCTCCTTGGATATGGTAGCCGTTTCTCAGGCTCCCTCTCCGGAATCGAACCCTGATTCCCCGTTACCCGTTACGACCATGGTAGGCGCAGAACCTACCATCGACAGTTGATAAGGCAGACATTTGATAGATGCGTCGCCGGTGCGAGACCGTGCGATCAGCGTAAAGTTATTCAGAGTCACCAAGTTGAACGATGTCGGGCGCGAACCCGCCACCGATTGGTTTTGATCTAATAAAAGCACTCCTTCCGTCTCCGGTCGGACCTCTGTTTGCATGTATTAGCTCTAGAATTACCACAGTTATCCAAGTAATTGTGGGTACGATCTAAGGAACCATAACTGATTTAATGAGCCTTTCGCGGTTTCACCTCGAATTTGCGTATACGGATCGCCTTTGTATGCGGACCGCCTCCGTATGCGGACCGCCTTCGTATATGGATCGCCTCGGTATACGGACCGCCTCCGTATGCGGACCGGCTCCATATACGGAACGCCTTTATATACGGACCGCCTCCAAATACAGACCCCCTTCTTATACGGACCGCCTCCATATACTGATCGCCTCCATATACGGATCACCTCCATATGCGGACCGCCATTATATACGGACCGTCTCTAAATACAGACCGCCTTCGTATACGGACCGCCTCCATATACGGACCGCTTCCATATAGGGATCGCCTCCATATACGGAACGCCTTTATATACGGACCGCCTCCAAATACAGACCGCCTTCGTATACGGACCGCCTCGATATACGGACCGCCTCCATATACTGATCGCCTCCATATACGGATCACCTCCATATGCGGACCGCCATTATATACGGACCGTCTCTAAATACAGACCGCCTTCGTATACGGACCGCCTCCATATACGGACCGCTTCCATATAGGGATCGCCTCCATATACGGAACGCCTTTATATACGGACCGCCTTGATATACAGACCGCTTCCATATATTGATCGCCTCCATATACGGATGACCTTCATATACAGACCGCCATTATATACGGAACGTCTCTAAATACAGACCGCCTTTGTATACCAACCGCCTCCATATACAGACCGCCTCTCTATACGGACCGCTTCCATATAGGGATCGCCTTCATATACGGAACGCCTTTATATACGGACCGCCTCCAAATACAAACCGTCTTCGTATACGGACCGCCTCGATATACAGACCGCTTCCATATATTGATCGCCTCCATATACGGACCACATCCATATACAGACCGCCATTATATACGGAACGTCTCTAAATACAGACCGCCTTTGTATACGGACCGCCTCCATATACAGACAGAATCTATATGTAAACCGCTTCCATATGCGGACCGGCTTTATATACGGACCGCTTCCAAATACAGACCGCCTTTGTATACGGACCGCCTTGATATACAAGCCGCTTCAATATACAGACCGCCTTCGTATACGAACCGCCTCCATATACAGACCGCCATTATATACGGACGGTCTCTAAATGCAGACCGCCTTCGTATATGAACCGCCTCCATATACAGACCGCCTCTATATGTAAACCGCTTCCATATGCGGACCGGCTCCATATATAGACCGCCTGCATATATAGACCGAGTCCATTTATAGACCGCCTCCACGTACAGATCGCCTTTATATACAGACCGCCCCATATATATGTCGTCTCTATATATAGACCGCTTCCATAACCGAAGCTAACCAAAATGGACCAAAGTGAAGTATATAGACCGTCTAAACGGTAAACCGCCTCGGTGGTGGTTGGCATCACCAAAGCGATAACCGAAACTAACCAAAATGGACCAAAGTGACGTATTGCCTAGACCGTGAACCTCTTCGGTGGCGGTTTGATATCTAATTAAAACTAATAAAAAAACTGATCAAAACTTAGAATTGAACATCACCATGATTCAGAACGTTTTGAAATTGAATTAAAAATGTTAAGATATGTGATTACGTATTTTTGAAACGTTCGTCTCGAAACGTTTCGTTCGACGTTAAAGGAAAAAGGAATGGGAAAGGGAAAATAAATTTATTTCATTTTTATTTATTATCGAAAACGAATTCTTTAAAAAACGATTTGGCGGTTCTAAAAAGAACCTTGAAGGTCGCCTGAAATATAACAAATTAGTATTGATAATAAAAAATCCTTGGCCGGTTGTGAACGTCTCGTAGATCTGAAACATTAAAAAAAAAAGGATTAGTTACGTTATGAGATAGTGTGTCGCGAATCGGGTTATCGTCGTATTTTTCTCTATCGTTCGATTGTCCGCGGTATCGAACGTAACGAATAATTTCGACCCTCGTGATGGGATTAAAGTCATAATCGGGTAAAAGTCTCAATCGGGTGAACGTCTTTGTCGGGTTAGAGTTTTAATCGGGAAAAAGTCATCGTTCGTACCGGCGGCAGGAAATATTGGAACTCGTGTACTTAATAAAAATTTGGAAAATGTAATATTTTTATTTGGTAAAAGTCGTGATCGAGTAAACGTCATAATTGGGTAAAAAGTCACGATCGGGTGAAAAGGCTATATTGGGTAAAGGACGTCGTCGGTAAAAAGTCGCCCTCGGTTACAAGTTATTACCGGTGAACTGTCATCGTTGTGTCGTAAAATCGGAACGAAAATAGGGTCGTAAAATGGAAACGAAAATGTAAAAAGTGGCAAATTTTCGAATTCAATTGAAGATTTTATCTAAAAACGCCCTATAAACGATATTCTGCGTGAAAACTGGATTATTTTTGCGACCGTCTTTAAAGAAACGACCCTGTCTACGACTTTCCTTTACAAAAATGCGAATATCCTGCCAAGTACGCACTCTGGACAAAGCGACGTACAATTGACCGTGAGCAAAACACGGGACGTTGAGACACAAACCGACTCGCGAAAGAGTCTGTCCTTGCGCTTTGTTGATAGTAATTGCGTGCGCCAACTTAATCGGAAATTGTTTTCTATAAAATGTGCCGCCGCCCGGTAGCAATGGCGTTTCTTTTTCCGCTAAAACGAATTGTTTTCTGATAATGACACATTTACGGCCCTGAAATTGACCGGAAACGATGCGGCCGACTATCACGTCATCGCCCATCTCCAAAACGATCATTCTCTGTACGTTACAAAAACCCCTCCACACGTTAAGATTTACCAAAAGGACTACCACCGAACCGATCTTCAAAGTCAACCGATATGGCGGTAGTCCCGACAAATCTAAACTTTCGATAATTTCACTGGTGACTCCCGTCGCGAGGGGATTGGCGATTTCGTGATCGTCGGCCCCATCCTCGTTACTCTGTCTATCGTAGGAATTGGTCGCCAAAAAGACCCTCTCCGATCCTGACGGATCGGGGAAGATCTTTGAGATGATTTCGTTCAACTCCTCGACCTCGCTGTTCACGGGACAAAGGATCGACCGGAGGGCCAATCGCTCGGCTAATTCCAAGAATTGCTCGTTCGTCCCGGGAAGAGAGAGCATCGATTCGAAGACGTCCCCGTAAACAAAGTCGACGAGTTGTTCGCGCGATTTGACAATTAATTTGGAAGGAACGAACAGACAGTTATCGGAAATCGGTTCGCGTCCGTTGTCCGAAACGATTCTTTCCCCGTCGCCTACTCTCCTGATGAAATTCGACCATTCCACCTCTTGCGGATGAACACGCATGTTTTCCGTTAACGTGCACAGTTGAAAAGTACTCCATGCCGGATGCGAAACGATAGACGCCATTCCCGCTCGCCTACCCTTGACAACGGGAAGCAACTGCTTGGGATCGCCGCTAAGAATAACGGTTTTCCCACCGAACGACCGTCGCGATTGACCGTATTCCCGACACACGGCATCGATCATTTCCAACATCCACGACGCCAAGATAAACACCTCGTCTAACACGACGAGTCTCGCGTTTCGAATATCGTCGGCCGCCTCCGACTCGCCCACCAAATTAGAAACCGGCGTATCGTCTACGCCTCTTTCTCTAGGAATGCCGAAAGAAGAATGAATCGTAGCCGCGTTCCGGATTAACGTGGCCGCGATCCCCGTAAAAGCCGCGGATACGTACGGTAACGCGCGAAGTTCCGCCACTTCCAAAATAACGTTGACGGTCGCGGTTTTGCCGGTGCCCCCTTCGCCGGTCAAAACGAAAACGATACCGTTACGATTGCATACAGACTGTAAAACCTCGTAAACGAATCCCAGCTGTTGATCGTTGAGATCGATCAGATGCAAATTTTGATTCGGTCTCGGAACGAAAGCGAATTCCTCGAACGTAACCTCTTCCTCGTCCAAAAGTTGTTCCGCCTCCTCGTCGTAAACCCAATCGGAAATCCAATCCCGAGGAAGATTAATTTTTTCCATCGAAGTGGAGCATTCGACCAGAAATCGATCTACGAAACTCCAAAGGACCGTATACCGACACGTACGGAGCACGTGCATCCTTTCGTTTAAGTCGCCCGCGCCCTCTTCGTCGATATCTCTTATTAAATCGATATGAATCCTAAGCACGTCCGCGGACATACGCCTGCACCATCTCTTAAATAAAGTTCGGGGATTCTTCGACGGATTGTACAAGAGAATTAGAGCGAACGCTTCCCTTAAATAAAACGGATGACGAAGACGATCCGCTATCCAATCTAAAATCTTGTCCGCCTCTTCGTCGTCGTCCGGGATCAATTTTAACGCTACGCAAGCGGCCTGATACGAAGGACATAAAACGCCGTTTACGGTTTTCGCGTCCACGAACGAAATCAAACCTGTCACGTTGCCCAAAATCATTCGTAGATAGTAGCGCTCCATATTCCCCGGACTCGGATAAACCGGACTCATACGACCTAGAGAACTGGTGGGTCGCGACTTGGCGACCCAACGACCTTGCCGCCAAGAGTGCGTTTCGACGATGTCGACGTAGAACCGTCGCCGACCCGTCGCCTCCTCCGCCGCGTTCAATTCGAACCAAGCGACGAGCTTAGAACGCTCGCCCCTTTCGACTACGGCCACCTCGTCCCCTTCCCTGTAAATTTCACAAGCCTCTCCTTCCAAATGCACGGGCAACTTTTCGATCGTGTGACTGATATGGAACATGCCATTTCCCAAGATGCGATAGACCGCCTCGTGCGGTCCGATATATCTCATTTTAAGGAATGCCGCCGCCTCGTTCCAATCGATCGTACCGGTGGTCGTATTCACTTGCATCTCAACGCATTGGATGTTCGCTACGTCTAACCCCTTATTGACGTAGGCGTTAATGTATCGACACACCTGGATCGGGTTTCCGACGCAAAGTTCCAAATTCGTTGCCGACGAAACGATTTTGTTGCCTTTTAAAAAAGCAAACACCCGGAGGACGTCTGTAAAGAATTTGCTTCTCGATCTTAAAAACGGTGCTCGATATTTGCTGTTTCGGATATTTCCACCGGCATCGATCGACAACGGTCCAGCAAGGCGGTCTTCTGAACCTCGAATTTTCGACACCTATCTCCCCCTCTTGTTCCTCCTCCTCGTCATTGTCGTCGATTTCCTGTTCGACGTTTTCCGGTTCGATATCGCACTTGTTATGTATCATGAACGTGTTGACCAAGTGACGAAGCGATTCGAAACCGTTACCGTCCGAAGGTTCGGGCCATCTCGCCCAAATGACCCTATCCACATTCTCTCCCGAAACGGGAACGTCTTCTCTGGACAAATAGAGAAGGATATGCGCGTGCGGAGCGCCGCATTTTTGGAATTCTACCCTGACAACGTATCCTTCGATTTTCCCTAAGATTTGACGCTCGGTCAAATCTCCCATCAAGGCATTCAATTTTTGTTCGAATACGCGACACAAAACCTCCGGAAAGTTTCCTATGTCGGACACGGATTTGTCGCGGCGGTTCATCTCGTCGATTACCTCTTGCCAATTTTTGTTTGACGTGAACGTGAGAAGGTAAGTGGGAACTCTTCTCAATTTCGCGCACAAAGCCAAACTGTCTAGATAACCGTTGTGGTAGTACCGCCTGGTACCGGGAATCGTAGCCGGTAAGATGATGATGCGACCGGGACGTACGCGAGCTAGACCTTCATTTCCCTCGTTTATTTCCGCCGTCCGCATTTCCAAGAACCTTTTCAAACTATCGTAGGTATCGGATCGTAATACCTTTTGATTTTTTTCCGCCCAAGAAACGTCGTTGTACTCGATTTTGACGGCGGCGTCGACGATGTATTGTAAACGCAATTTACCTACCAAATCCAAGACATTCCAATAACGACCGCCCTTTGTCCTCGGAATATCCGATAACAACTGAAATCTGTAATATTGTCTCAACGTGTTGACCTTGTCGGCGGATTCGTTCCAAGAACTCTCCGCGTGCAAATGAGCCAAAGGATACAACATTAGATCTAGTGTGACCGTGATAACGGAAATCTCTCTATACGGCAAAGCCGCGTCCTCCTCCAACGGTCTTGGAACAAACTCCACGTCGTAGTAGCAAGGGGGCCTGTCCGCGATGTAAATACCCGCGATCGTTTGATTTCTCGGAAATTGAAGTCCCGAGATGCGAGCCGCGGCTTCGGATATCCTCCTACGGTGGTATCCCGCTTTACGTGGACCGTTTCGTTCGTCCTTAATCCGCGGATTAACGCATAAAACAATTTCCCTAACTTCCCTGTTATTGACGGCGGCGTTTTCGACCTCCTCCCTATATAATTGGCCTGCCCATTTAAAAATTTTACATAATCGATTTTCCCGTCTTAAATACGATTCGAATGAATCGACAACGTCCTCGGATAATTGTCCCGAAACGGTGGAAAAAGACCTTCGCAAATTGGCCGTGTTTTCCGATACGTCCATGAAATAAAGATGCGCCTCGTTAAAACGACGATTTCCTGTTCGATGCGAATCCGCCATAAACCTCACTTGACGATTGATTACCGCGGTCGATGTAGCCGGACGGCCCGATCCGTACATCCCTAGACCGGCGTAATTGCCCCTGGGATGGGCCATAGCGAAAATGCTATTATAGGCCCTGGAAAATTTTCCAAAATGCCGCATTAATTCATACTCGTCTACGTTCAATTTTACTCCGACAGACAAAGGCTAAATCTGTTTGAAAGTCGAACTATTTCTGGTGATGTGCCATGCGTTGAAATATAAGTAAATTATATTTTTATAAATTTATGTACTCAATCCCCATATTTGAGAAAAATTTCTGGGCTGAGCTGTTAATTAAAAAATATATGTTTCAAGCAAAACAATGGCCGTTTGCAGTAGGTAGGTTTCGAACCTACGCTGCCATAGAGACCAGGGCTAAATCTGTTTGAAAGTAGAACTATTTCTGGTGATGTGCCATTTGAAATATAAGGGCATTATATTGATATAAATTTATGCACTAAATCCCAATAATTGACAAAATTTTCATGGCTGAGCTGCTTATTAAAAAAATTATATTTCAAGCAAAACAATGGTCGTTTGCAGCAGGTAGGTTTCGAACCTACGCTGCCATGGAGAATCTGATTTCTAGTCAGACGCCTTAACCGACAGACCAGGGCTAAATCTGTTTGAAAGTAGAACTATTTCTGGTGATGTGCCATTTGAAATATAAGGGCTTTACATTGTTATAAATTTATGCACTCAATCCACATATTTGACAAAATTTTCTTGGCTGAGCTGCTAATTACAAAAATTATATTTCAAGCAAAACAAATTTTCGTTTGTAGTAGGTAGATTTCGAACCTACGATGCCATGGAGAATTTGATTTCTAGTCAGAAGCCGTGAGCGACAGACCAAGGCTAAATCTGTTTGAAAGTCGTACTATTTCTGATGATGTGCCATTTGAAATATAAGGGCATTATATTGTTTTAAATGTATGCACTCAATCCCCATAATTGACGAAATTTTCTGGACTGAGGTGCTAATTACAAAAATTATATTTCAAGCAAAACAAATGGTCGTTTGCAGTAGGTAGGTTTCGAACTTACGCTGCCATGGAGAATCTGATTTCTAGTCAGACGCCTTAACCTACAAACCAAGGCTAAATCTGTTTGAAAGTCGAACTATTTCTGGTGATGTGCCATGCGTTGAAATATAAGTAAATTACATTTTTATAAATTTATGTACTCAATCCCCATATTTGAGAAAAATTTCTGTGCTGATCTGTTAATTAATAATTATATATTTCAAGCAAAACAATGGCCGTTTGCAGTAGGTAGGTTTCGAAGCTACGCTGACATAGACATTCTGATTTTAAGTCAGATGCCTTAACCGACACACCAAGGCTAAATCTGTTTGAAAGTCGAACTATTTCTTGTGATGTGCCATGCGTTGAAATATAAGTAAATTATATTTTTATAAATTCATGTACTCAATCCCCAAATTTGAGAAAAATTTCTGGGCTGATCTGTTAATTAAAAATTATATATTTTAAGCAAAACAATGGCCGTTTGCAGTAGGTAGGTTTCGAACCTACGCTGCCATAGAGAATCTGATTTCTAGTCAGACGCCTTAACCGACAGACCAAGGCTAAATCTGTTTGAAAGTAGAACTATTTCTGGTGATGTGCCATTTGAAGTATAAGGGCATTATATTGTTTTAAATGTATGCACTCAATCCCCATAATTGACAAAACTTTCTGGACTGAGCTGCTAATTACAAAAAATATATTTTAAGCAAAACAAATGGTCGTTTGCAGTAGGTAGGTTTCGAACCTACGCTGCTATGGAGAACCTGATTTCTAGTCAGATGCCTTAACCGACAGACCAAGGCTAAATCTATTTGAAAGTCGAACTATTTCTGGTGATGTGCCATGCGTTGAAATATAAGTAAATTATATTTTCATAAATTTATGTACTCAATCCCCATATTTGAGAAAAATTTCTGGGCTGATCTGTTAATTAAAAGTATATATTTTAAGCAAAACAATGGCCGTTTGCAGTAGGTAGGTTTCGAACCTACGCTGCCATAGAGAATCTGATTTCTAGTCAGACGCCTTAACCGACAGACCAAGGCTAAATCTGTTTGAAAGTAGAACTATTTCTGGTGATGTGCCATTTGAAATATAAGGTCATTATATTGTTTTAAATGTATGCACTCAATCCCCATAATTGACAAAACTTTCTGGACTGAGCTGCTAATTACAAAAATTATATTTCAAGCAAAACAAATGGTCGTTTGCAGTAGGTAGGTTTCGAACCTACGCTGCTATGGAGAACCTGATTTCTAGTCAGATGCCTTAACCGACACACCAAGGCTAAATCTGTTTGAAAGTCGAACTATTTCTTGTGATGTGCCATGCGTTGAAATATAAGTAAATTATATTTTTATAAATTTATGTACTCAATCCCCATATTTGAGAAAAATTTCTGGGCTGAGCTGTTAATTAAAAAATATATATTTCAAGCAAAACAATGGCCGTTTGCAGTATGTAGGTTTCGAACCTACGATGCCATCGAGAATCTGATTTCTAGTCAGAAGCCGTGACCGACAGACCAGGGCTAAATCTGTTTGAAAGTAGAACTATTTCTGGTGATGTGCCATTTGAAATATAAGGGCATAATATTGTTATAAATTTATGCACTAAATCCCCATAATTGACAAAACTTTCTTGGCGAGCTGCTAATTACAAAAATTATATTTCAAGCAAAACAAATTTTCGTTTGCAGTAGGTAGATTTCGAACCTACGCTGCCATAGAGAATCTGATTTCTAGTCAGACGCCTTAACCGACAGACCAGGGCTAAATCTGTTTGAAAGTAGAACTATTTCCGATGATGTGCATTTGAAATATAAGGGCATTATATTGTTTTAAATTTATGAGCTCAATCCCCATAATTGACAAAATTTTCTGGGATAAGCTGCTATTTACGAAAATTATATTTCAAGCAAAACAATGGTCGTTTGCAGTAGCGAACCTATGCTGATAGAGAATCTGATTTCTAGTCAGACGCCTAAACTGACAGACCAAGGCTAAATCTGTTTGAAAGTAGAACTATTTCTGGTGATGTGCCATTTGAAATATAAGGGCATTACATTGTTATAAATTTATGCACTCAATCCCCATAATTGACAAAATTTTCTTGGCTGACCTGCTAATTACAAAAATTATATTTCAAGCAAAACAAATTTTCGTTTGCAGCAGATAGATTTCGAACCTACGATGCCATGGAGAATCTGATTTCTAGTCAGAAGCCGTGACCGACAGACAAAGGCTAAATCTGTTTGAAAGTCGAACTATTTCTGGTGATGTGCCATGCGTTGAAATATAAGTAAATTATATTTTTATAAATTTATGTACTCAATCCCCATATTTGGGAAAAATTTCTGGGCTGAGCTGTTAATTAAAAAATATATGTTTCAAGCAAAACAATGGCCGTTTGCAGTAGGTAGGTTTCGAACCTACGCTGCCATAGAGAATCTGATTTCTAGTCAGACGCCTTAACCGACAGACCAGGGCTAAATCTGTTTGAAAGTAGAACTATTTCTGGTGATGTGCCATTTGAAATATAATATCATTATATTGTTTTAAATGTATGCACTCAATCCCCATAATTGACAAAACTTTCTTTACTGAGCTGCTAATTACAAAAATTATATTTCAAGCAAAACAAATGGTCGTTTGCAGTAAGTAGGTTTCGAACCTACGCTGCTATGGAGAATCTGATTTCTAGTCAGACGCCTTAACCGATAGACCAAGGCTAAATCTGTTTGAAAGTCGAACTATTTCTGGTGATGTGCCATGCGTTGAAATATAAGTCCATTATATTTTTATAAATTTATGTACTCAATCCCCATATTTGAGAAAAATTTCTGGGCTGAGCTGTTAATTAAAAAATATATATTTCAAGCAAAACAATGGCCGTTTGCAGTATGTAGGTTTCGAACCTACGATGCCATGGAGAATCTGATTTCTAGTCAGAAGCCGTGACCGACAGACCAGGGCTAAATCTGTTTGAAAGTCGAACTATTTCTGGTGATGTGCCATTTGAAATATAAGGGCATTATATTGTTATAAATTTTTGCACTCAATCCCCATAATTGACAAAATTTTTTTGGCTGAGCTGCTAATTACAAAAATTATATTTCTAGCAAAACAATGGTGGTTTGCAGCAGGTAGGTTTCGAACCTACGCTGCCATGGAGAATCTGATTTCTAGTCAGACCCCTTAACCGACAGACCAGGGCTAAATCTGTTTGAAAGTCGAACTATTTCTGGTGATGTGCCATTTGAAATATAAGGGCATTATATTGTTATAAATTTTTGCACTCAATCCCCATAATTGACAAAATTTTTTTGGCTGAGCTGCTAATTACAAAAATTATATTTCAAGCAAAACAATGGTGGTTTGCCGCAGGTAGGTTTCGAACCTACGTTGCCATGGAGAATCTGATTTCTAGTCAGACGCCTTAACCGACAGACTAGGGCTAAATCTGTATGAAAGTGGAACTATTTCCGGTGATGTGCATTTGAAATATAAGGGCATTATATTGTTTTAAATTTATGAACTCAATCCCCATAATGGACAAAATTTTCTGGGATAAGCTGCTATTTACGAAAATTATATTTCAAGCAAAACAATGGTCGTTTGCAGTAGCGAACCCCTATGTTGATAGAGAATCTGATTTCTAGTCAGACGCCTAAACCGACAGCCCAAGCCTAAATCTGTTTGAAAGTCGAACTATTTCTGGTGATGTGCCATGCATTGAAATATAAGGCCACTATATATTTTTAAATTTACTTACTCCATCCCCATATTTGAGAAAAATTTCTGGGCTGAGCTGTTAATTAAAAAATATATATTTTAAGCAAAACAATGGCCGTTTGCAATAGGTAGGTTTCGAACCTACGCTGCCATAGAGATTCTGATTTTAAGTCAGATCCTTAACTGACAGACCAAGGCTAAATCTTTTGAAAGTCGAACTATTTCTGGTGATGTGCCATGCGTTGAAATATAAGTAAATTATATTTTTATAAATTTATGTACTCAATCCCCATATTTGAGAAAAATTTCTGGGCTGATCTGTTAATTAAAAATTATATATATCAAGCAAAACAATGGCCGTTTGCAGTAGGTAGGTTTCGAACCTACGCTGCCATAGAGAATCCGATTCTAGTCAGACGCCATAACCGACAGACTAAGGCTAAATCTTTTGAAAGTGGAACTATTTCTGGTGATGTGCCATGCGTTGAAATATAAGTAAATTATATTTTTATAAATTTATGTACTCAATCCCCATATTTGAGAAAAATTTCTGGGCTGATCTGTTAATTAAAAATTATATATTTCAAGCAAAACAATCGCCGTTTGCAGTAGGTAGGTTTCCAACCTACGCTGCCATAGATAATCTGATTTCTGGTCAGACGCCTTAACCGACAGACCAGGGCTAAATCTGTGTGAAAGTAGAACTATTTCTGGTGATGTGCCATTTGAAATATAAGGGCATTATATTGTATTAAATGTATGCACTCAATCCCCATAATTGACAAAACTTTCTGGACTGAGCTGCTAATTACAAAAATTATATTTCAAGCAAAACAAATGGTCGTTTGCAGTTGGCAGGTTTCGAACCTACGCTGCCATGGAGAATCTGCTTTCTAGTCAGACGCCTTAACCGACAGACCAAGGCTAAATCTGTTTGAAAGTCGAACTATTTCTGGTGATTTGCCATGCGTTGAAATATAAGTCCATTATATTTTTATAAATTTATGTACTCAATCCCCATATTTGAGAAAAATTTCTGGGCTGAGCTGTTAATTAAAAAATATATATTTCAAGCAAAACAATGGCCGTTTGCAGTATGTAGGTTTCGAACCTACGATGCCATGGAGAATCTGATTTCTAGTCAGAAGCCGTGACCGACAGACCAGGGCTAAATCTGTTTGAAAGTCGAACTATTTCTGGTGATGTGCCATTTGAAATATAAGGGCATTATATTGTTATAAATTTTGGCACTCAATCCCCATAATTGACAAAATTTTTTTGGCTGAGCTGCTAATTACAAAAATTATATTTCTAGCAAAACAATGGTGGTTTGCAGCAGGTAGGTTTCGAACCTACGCTGCCATGGAGAATCTGATTTCTAGTCAGACGCCTTAACCGACAGACCAGGGCTAAATCTGTTTGAAAGTCGAACTATTTCTGGTGATGTGCCATTTGAAATATAAGGGCATTATATTGTTATAAATTTTTGCACTCAATCCCCATAATTGACAAAATTTTTTTGGCTGAGCTGCTAATTACAAAAATTATATTTCAAGCAAAACAATGGTGGTTTGCAGCAGGTAGGTTTCGAACCTACGTTGCCATGGAGAATCTGATTTCTAGTCAGACGCCTTAACCGACAGACTAGGGCTAAATCTGTATGAAAGTGGAACTATTTCCGGTGATGTGCATTTGAAATATAAGGGCATTATATTGTTTTAAATTTATGAACTCAATCCCCATAATGGACAAAATTTTCTGGGATAAGCAGCTATTTACGAAAATTATATTTCAAGCAAAACAATGGTCGTTTGCAGTAGCGAACCCCTATGTTGATAGAGAATCTGATTTCTAGTCAGACGCCTAAACCGACAGCCCAAGCCTAAATCTGTTTGAAAGTCGAACTATTTCTGGTGATGTGCCATGCATTGAAATATAAGGCCACTATATTTTTTTAAATTTACTTACTCCATCCCCATATTTGAGAAAAATTTCTGGGCTGAGCTGTTAATTAAAAAATATATATTTTAAGCAAAACAGTGGCCGTTTGCAATAGGTAGGTTTCGAACCTACGCTGCCATAGAGATTCTGATTTTAAGTCAGATCCTTAACTGACAGACCAAGGCTAAATCTTTTGAAAGTCGAACTATTTCTGGTGATGTGCCATGCGTTGAAATATAAGTAAATTATATTTTTATAAATTTATGTACTCAATCCCCATATTTGAGAAAAATTTCTGGGCTGATCTGTTAATTAAAAATTATATATATCAAGCAAAACAATGACCGTTTGCAGTAGGTAGGTTTCGAACCTACGCTGCCATAGAGAATCCGATTCTAGTCAGACGCCATAACCGACAGACTAAGGCTAAATCTTTTGAAAGTGGAACTATTTCTGGTGATGTGCCATGCGTTGAAATATAAGTAAATTATATTTTTATAAATTTATGTACTCAATCCCCATATTTGAGAAAAATTTCTGGGCTGATCTGTTAATTAAAAATTATATATTTCAAGCAAAACAATCGCCGTTTGCAGTAGGTAGGTTTCCAACCTACGCTGCCATAGAGAATCTGATTTCTGGTCAGACGCCTTAACCGACAGACCAGGGCTAAATCTGTGTGAAAGTAGAACTATTTCTGGTGATGTGCCATTTGAAATATAAGGGCATTATATTGTATTAAATGTATGCACTCAATCCCCATAATTGACAAAACTTTCTGGACTGAGCTGCTAATTACAAAAATTATATTTCAAGCAAAACAAATGGTCGTTTGCAGTTGGCAGGTTTCGAACCTACGCTGCCATGGAGAATCTGCTTTCTAGTCAGACGCCTTAACCGACAGACCAAGGCTAAATCTGTTTGAAAGTCGAACTATTTCTGGTGATTTGCCATGCGTTGAAATATAAGTCCATTATATTTTTATAAATTTATGTACTCAATCCCCATATTTGAGAAAAATTTCTGGGCTGAGCTGCTAATTAAAAAATATATATTTCAAGCAGAACAATGGCCGTTTGCAGTATGTAGGTTTCGAACCTACGATGCCATGGAGAATTTGATTTCTAGTCAGAAGCCGTGACCGACAGACCAGGGCTAAATCTGTTTGAAAGTAGAACTATTTCTGGTGATGTGCCATTTGAAATATAAGGGCATTATATTGATATAAATTTATGCACTAAATCCCAATAATTGACAAAATTTTCATGGCTGAGCTGCTTATTACAAAAATTATATTTCAAGCAAAACAATGGTCGTTTGCAGCAGGTAGGTTTCGAAACTACGCTGCCATGGAGAATCTGATTTCTAGTCAGACGCCTTAACCGACAGACCATGGCTAAATCTGTTTGAAAGTAGAACCATTTCTGGTGATGTGCCATTTGAAATATAAGGGCTTTACATTGTTATAAATTTATGCACTCAATCCCCATAATTGACAAAATTTTCTTGGCTGAGCTGCTAATTACAAAAATTATATTTCAAGCAAAACAAATTTTCGTTTGTAGTAGGTAGATTTAGAACCTACGATGCCATGGAGAATTTGATTTCTAGTCAGAAGCCGTGACCGACAGGCCAAGGCTAAATCTGTTTGAAAGTCGTACTATTTATGATGATGTGCCATTTGAAATATAAGGGCATTATATTGTTTTAAATGTATGCACTCAATCCCCATAATTGACGAAATTTTCTGGACTGAGGTGCTAATTACAAAAATTATATTTCAAGCAAAACAAATGGTCGTTTGCAGTAGGTAGGTTTCGAACCTACGCTGCCATGGAGAATCTGATTTCTAGTCAGACGCCTTAACCGACAAACCAAGGCTAAATCTGTTTGAAAGTCGAACTATTTCTGGTGATGTGCCATGCGTTGAAATATAAGTAAATTATATTTTTATAAATTTATGTACTCAATCCCCATATTTGAGAAAAATTTCTGGGCTGATCTGTTAATTAATAATTATATATTTCAAGCAAAACAATGGCCGTTTGCAGTAGGTAGGTTTCGAAGCTACGCTGACATAGAGATTCTGATTTTAAGTCAGATGCCTTAACCGACACACCAAGGCTAAATCTGTTTGAAAGTCGAACTATTTCTTGTGATGTGCCATGCGTTGATATATAAGTAAATTATATTTTTATAAATTTATGTACTCAATCCCCATATTTGGGAAAAATTTCTGGGCTGAGCTGTTAATTAAAAAATATATGTTTCAAGCAAAACAATGGCCGTTTGCAGTAGGTAGGTTTCGAACCTACGCTGCCATAGAGAATCTGATTTCTAGTCAGACGCCTTAACCGACAGACCAGGGCTAAATCTGTTTGAAAGTAGAACTATTTCTGGTGATGTGCCATTTGAAATATAATATCATTATATTGTTTTAAATGTATGCACTCAATCCCCATAATTGACAAAACTTTCTTTACTGAGCTGCTAATTACAAAAATTATATTTCAAGCAAAACAAATGGTCGTTTGCAGTAAGTAGGTTTCGAACCTACGCTGCTATGGAGAATCTGATTTCTAGTCAGACGCCTTAACCGATAGACCAAGGCTAAATCTGTTTGAAAGTCGAACTATTTCTGGTGATGTGCCATGCGTTGAAATATAAGTCCATTATATTTTTATAAATTTATGTACTCAATCCCCATATTTGAGAAAAATTTCTGGGCTGAGCTGTTAATTAAAAAATATATATTTCAAGCAAAACAATGGCCGTTTGCAGTATGTAGGTTTCGAACCTACGATGCCATGGAGAATCTGATTTCTAGTCAGAAGCCGTGACCGACAGACCAGGGCTAAATCTGTTTGAAAGTCGAACTATTTCTGGTGATGTGCCATTTGAAATATAAGGGCATTATATTGTTATAAATTTTTGCACTCAATACCCATAATTGACAAAATTTTTTTGGCTGAGCTGCTAATTACAAAAATTATATTTCTAGCAAAACAATGGTGGTTTGCAGCAGGTAGGTTTCGAACCTACGCTGCCATGGAGAATCTGATTTCTAGTCAGACGCCTTAACCGACAGACCAGGGCTAAATCTGTTTGAAAGTCGAACTATTTCTGGTGATGTGCCATTTGAAATATAAGGGCATTATATTGTTATAAATTTTTGCACTCAATCCCCATAATTGACAAAATTTTTTTGGCTGAGCTGCTAATTACAAAAATTATATTTCAAGCAAAACAATGGTGGTTTGCAGCAGGTAGGTTTCGAACCTACGCTGCCATGGAGAATCTGATTTCTAGTCAGACGCCTTAACCGACAGACTAGGGCTAAATCTGTATGAAAGTGGAACTATTTCCGGTGATGTGCATTTGAAATATAAGGGCATTATATTGTTTTAAATTTATGAACTCAATCCACATAATGGACAAAATTTTCTGGGATAAGCTGCTATTTACGAAAATTATATTTCAAGCAAAACAATGGTCGTTTGCAGTAGCGAACCCCTATGTTGAAAGAGAATCTGATTTCTAGTCAGAAGCCTAAACCGACAGCCCAAGCCTAAATCTGTTTGAAAGTCGAACTATTTCTGGTGATGTGCCATGCATTGAAATATAAGGCCACTATATTTTTTTAAATTTACTTACTCCATCCCCATATTTGAGAAAAATTTCTGGGCTGAGCTGTTAATTAAAAAATATATATTTTAAGCAAAACAATGGCCGTTTGCAATAGGTAGGTTTCGAACCTACGCTGCCATAGAGATTCTGATTTTAAGTCAGATCCTTAACTGACAGACCAAGGCTAAATCTTTTGAAAGTCGAACTATTTCTGGTGATGTGCCATGCGTTGAAATATAAGTAAATTATATTTTTATAAATTTATGTACTCAATCCCCATATTTGAGAAAAATTTCTGGGCTGATCTGTTAATTAAAAATTATATATATCAAGCAAAACAATGGCCGTTTGCAGTAGGTAGGTTTCGAACCTACGCTGCCATAGAGAATCCGATTCTAGTCAGACGCCATAACCGACAGACTAAGGCTAAATCTTTTGAAAGTCGAACTATTTCTGGTGATGTGCCATGCGTTGAAATATAAGTAAATTATATTTTTATAAATTTATGTACTCAATCCCCATATTTGAGAAAAATTTCTGGGCTGATCTTTTAATTAAAAATTATATATTTCAAGCAAAAGAATCGCCGTTTGCAGTAGGTAGTTTTCCAACCTACGCTGCCATAGAGAATCTGATTTCTGGTCAGACGCCTTAACCGACAGACCAGGGCTAAATCTGTGTGAAAGTAGAACTATTTCTGGTGATGTGCCATATGAAATATAAGGGCATTATATTGTATTAAATGTATGCACTCAATCCCCATAATTGACAAAACTTTCTGGACTGAGCTGCTAATTACAAAAATTATATTTCAAGCAAAACAAATGGTCGTTTGCAGTTGGCAGGTTTCGAACCTACGCTGCCATGGAGAATCTGCTTTCTAGTCAGACGCCTTAACCGACAGACCAAGGCTAAATCTGTTTGAAAGTCGAACTATTTCTGGTGATTTGCCATGCGTTGAAATATAAGTCCATTATATTTTTATAAATTTATGTACTCAATCCCCATATTTGAGAAAAATTTCTGGGCTGAGCTGTTAATTAAAAAATATATATTTCAAGCAAAACAATGGCCGTTTGCAGTATGTAGGTTTCGAACCTACGATGCCATGGAGAATCTCATTTCTAGTCAGAAGCCGTGACCGACAGACCAGGGCTAAATCTGTTTGAAAGTAGAACTATTTCTGGTGATGTGCCATTTGAAATATAAGGGCATTATATTGATATAAATTTATGCACTAAATCCCAATAATTGACAAAATTTTCATGGCTGAGCTGCTTATTACAAAAATTATATTTCAAGCAAAACAATGGTCGTTTGCAGCAGGTAGGTTTCGAAACTACGCTGCCATGGAGAATCTGATTTCTAGTCACACGCCTTAACCGACAGACCATGGCTAAATCTGTTTGAAAGTAGAACTATTTCTGGTGATGTGCCATTTGAAATATAAGGGCTTTACATTGTTATAAATTTATGCACTCAATCCCCATAATTGACAAAATTTTCTTGGCTGAGCTGCTAATTACAAAAATTATATTTCAAGCAAAACAAATTTTCGTTTGTAGTAGGTAGATTTAGAACCTACGATGCCATGGAGAATTTGATTTCTAGTCAGAAGCCGTGACCGACAGGCCAAGGCTAAATCTGTTTGAAAGTCGTACTATTTCTGATGATGTGCCATTTGAAATATAAGGGCATTATATTGTTTTAAATGTATGCACTCAATCCCCATAATTGACGAAATTTTCTGGACTGAGGTGCTAATTACAAAAATTATATTTCAAGCAAAACAAATGGTCGTTTGCAGTAGGTAGGTTTCGAAGCTACGCTGACATAGAGATTCTGATTTTAAGTCAGATGCCTTAACCGACACACCAAGGCTAAATCTGTTTGAAAGTCGAACTATTTCTTGTGATGTGCCATGCGTTGATATATAAGTAAATTATATTTTTATAAATTTATGTACTCAATCCCCATATTTGGGAAAAATTTCTGGGCTGAGCTGTTAATTAAAAAATATATGTTTCAAGCAAAACAATGGCCGTTTGCAGTAGGTAGGTTTCGAACCTACGCTGCCATAGAGAATCTGATTTCTAGTCAGACGCCTTAACCGACAGACCAGGGCTAAATCTGTTTGAAAGTAGAACTATTTCTGGTGATGTGCCATTTGAAATATAATATCATTATATTGTTTTAAATGTATGCACTCAATCCCCATAATTGACAAAACTTTCTTTACTGAGCTGCTAATTACAAAAATTATATTTCAAGCAAAACAAATGGTCGTTTGCAGTAAGTAGGTTTCGAACCTACGCTGCTATGGAGAATCTGATTTCTAGTCAGACGCCTTAACCGATAGACCAAGGCTAAATCTGTTTGAAAGTCGAACTATTTCTGGTGATGTGCCATGCGTTGAAATATAAGTCCATTATATTTTTATAAATTTATGTACTCAATCCCCATATTTGAGAAAAATTTCTGGGCTGAGCTGTTAATTAAAAAATATATATTTCAAGCAAAACAATGGCCGTTTGCAGTATGTAGGTTTCGAACCTACGATGCCATGGAGAATCTGATTTCTAGTCAGAAGCCGTGACCGACAGACCAGGGCTAAATCTGTTTGAAAGTCGAACTATTTCTGGTGATGTGCCATTTGAAATATAAGGGCATTATATTGTTATAAATTTTTGCACTCAATACCCATAATTGACAAAATTTTTTTGGCTGAGCTGCTAATTACAAAAATTATATTTCTAGCAAAACAATGGTGGTTTGCAGCAGGTAGGTTTCGAACCTACGCTGCCATGGAGAATCTGATTTCTAGTCAGACGCCTTAACCGACAGACCAGGGCTAAATCTGTTTGAAAGTCGAACTATTTCTGGTGATGTGCCATTTGAAATATAAGGGCATTATATTGTTATAAATTTTTGCACTCAATCCCCATAATTGACAAAATTTTTTTGGCTGAGCTGCTAATTACAAAAATTATATTTCAAGCAAAACAATGGTGGTTTGCAGCAGGTAGGTTTCGAACCTACGCTGCCATGGAGAATCTGATTTCTAGTCAGACGCCTTAACCGACAGACTAGGGCTAAATCTGTATGAAAGTGGAACTATTTCCGGTGATGTGCATTTGAAATATAAGGGCATTATATTGTTTTAAATTTATGAACTCAATCCCCATAATGGACAAAATTTTCTGGGATAAGCTGCTATTTACGAAAATTATATTTCAAGCAAAACAATGGTCGTTTGCAGTAGCGAACCCCTATGTTGAAAGAGAATCTGATTTCTAGTCAGAAGCCTAAACCGACAGCCCAAGCCTAAATCTGTTTGAAAGTCGAACTATTTCTGGTGATGTGCCATGCATTGAAATATAAGGCCACTATATTTTTTTAAATTTACTTACTCCATCCCCATATTTGAGAAAAATTTCTGGGCTGAGCTGTTAATTAAAAAATATATATTTTAAGCAAAACAATGGCCGTTTGCAATAGGTAGGTTTCGAACCTACGCTGCCATAGAGATTCTGATTTTAAGTCAGATCCTTAACTGACAGACCAAGGCTAAATCTTTTGAAAGTCGAACTATTTCTGGTGATGTGCCATGCGTTGAAATATAAGTAAATTATATTTTTATAAATTTATGTACTCAATCCCCATATTTGAGAAAAATTTCTGGGCTGATCTGTTAATTAAAAATTATATATATCAAGCAAAACAATGGCCGTTTGCAGTAGGTAGGTTTCGAACCTACGCTGCCATAGAGAATCCGATTCTAGTCAGACGCCATAACCGACAGACTAAGGCTAAATCTTTTGAAAGTCGAACTATTTCTGGTGATGTGCCATGCGTTGAAATATAAGTAAATTATATTTTTATAAATTTATGTACTCAATCCCCATATTTGAGAAAAATTTCTGGGCTGATCTGTTAATTAAAAATTATATATTTCAAGCAAAAGAATCGCCGTTTGCAGTAGGTAGTTTTCGAACCTACGCTGCCATAGAGAATCCGATTCTAGTCAGACGCCATAACCGACAGACTAAGGCTAAATCTTTTGAAAGTCGAACTATTTCTGGTGATGTGCCATGCGTTGAAATATAAGTAAATTATATTTTTATAAATTTATGTACTCAATCCCCATATTTGAGAAAAATTTCTGGGCTGATCTTTTAATTAAAAATTATATATTTCAAGCAAAAGAATCGCCGTTTGCAGTAGGTAGTTTTCCAACCTACGCTGCCATAGAGAATCTGATTTCTGGTCAGACGCCTTAACCGACAGACCAGGGCTAAATCTGTGTGAAAGTAGAACTATTTCTGGTGATGTGCCATATGAAATATAAGGGCATTATATTGTATTAAATGTATGCACTCAATCCCCATAATTGACAAAACTTTCTGGACTGAGCTGCTAATTACAAAAATTATATTTCAAGCAAAACAAATGGTCGTTTGCAGTTGGCAGGTTTCGAACCTACGCTGCCATGGAGAATCTGCTTTCTAGTCAGACGCCTTAACCGACAGACCAAGGCTAAATCTGTTTGAAAGTCGAACTATTTCTGGTGATTTGCCATGCGTTGAAATATAAGTCCATTATATTTTTATAAATTTATGTACTCAATCCCCATATTTGAGAAAAATTTCTGGGCTGAGCTGTTAATTAAAAAATATATATTTCAAGCAAAACAATGGCCGTTTGCAGTATGTAGGTT